>NC_086000.1:30227136-30558386 GCF_030014385.1 Trichomycterus rosablanca | reverse complement strand
GAAGAGTGTTCACGAGTATGGAGAACCACTAAATTCTCTAAAACCACCATCTTACAAGATATCTGTCAGCATAATTTTGCAAGAGGAATTAAATTTCAGTGATGTTTACAGTAAACAGTGGTTTCTCATCACATACATCTGTTGTAATTCAAATTAACAAGCAAACTTAATGTAAGTTTGCGAGTTCAAATTCATTCAAAATGATGCTGCAATGAGCTTTAACCCTCTGTTTACACTAACGACTGACAAAGCATTCATGTTCTACATAGCAGCATAACAAACACGTTTCGATTAATGTGACAGCAACATAACACTGATCTCATTTTTTCTAATCTCATGCAAATACACTGATCAGCCATAACATTAAAACCACCTCCTTGTTTCTACACTCACTGTCCATTTTATCAGCTCCACTTACCATATAGAAGCACTTCGTAGTTCTACAATTACTGACTGTAGTCCATCTGTTTCTCTACATACTTTTTTAACCTGCTTTTAACCACCACAGAGCAGGTGTTATTTAGGTGGTGGATCATTCTTAGCACTGCAGTGACACTGACTTGGTGGTGGTGTGTTAGTGTGTGTTGTGCTGGTATGAGTGGATCAGACACAGCATTGCTGCTGGAGTTTTTAAATACCGTGTTCACTCACTGTCTACTCTATTAGACACTCCTACCTAGTTGGTCCACCTTGTAGATGTAAAGTCAGAGACAGTCGCTCTATTGCTGCTGTTTGAGTTGACGTTTATCAGTGGTCACAGGACGCTGGAGGTGGTTTTAATAATATTATCAAAAATATTTGTATGAATTTATGTCTGCAATTACATCATTTAGTGAGTACTTTTACCCTGGGTGACTTACAGAAGTGCTTTGTATTGTACTTCGTAGACGTTACCTCATAGTACAAAGTAAAAAAGAATTTAACAAAAAAATATATCATTTAAATAAATCACAGTTAGAAGGTTGTGTGGGAAGATAAAAAATAAAAATATTTCAAGGAAAATGTAATTCAAGTAAAATGTAAGTGCTTGTGGCTTTTAGCATGCAAAATATAGAGCAGAGTTTGACTAGTGCTTGAGGGTAGGTGAGAGCTGAGCTATCTTGGACTTCGCAGAAGTGGTACATTTTTAGCATTCTACATCAAAGTATACCCACTGTGTCTTGACAGAGCAATCGGCCAAATAAACACCTTGACTGACAACAGCCCATTTCACACTGTTTCAGAAAACAATTTTATGTCTTTAAACATCTCAGTGTTTTATAGAAGCTGCATGAAACAGGAATGTCACGTCACTTTTGGGTGTCACATTTGGAGCCTTTGTGTGCTCCAGTGTGCCTATGTGCCACACCCCTCTCTCACTGGGAGCACACGCTGTCTCCTGCCACACCCTGTTCCTGATTGGTTAATTTGAACTAATTGACCCCAGCTGCCTGCTATTTAGGAGGCAGCTTCTGTTCAGACTTTGGGGACTATTGACTTTTGTCTGGCCTTGGTTTACGGTCTTTACTTTGACTTTGTTGGGGCTCTCTTTGGAACCATGTTGGTCGGTTATACTCTGTAAGCTTTTGTTACTAGCTCATGTTAGTTCATGTTTGTAGCTCTTGCTCATGTTAGTTCATGTTTGTAGCTCTTGCTCAGGTTTAGTCATGTTTGTAGCTCTTGCTCAGGTTTAGTCATGTTTGGTAGCTCTGGCTCAGGTTTAGTCATGTTTCTAGCTCTGGCTCATGCTAAGTCATGTTCCTATCTTTAGTTAATTAGCCCTTGTTTAGCTGTGTTTTGTTGAGTTAACCTTTGTTTTAGTCATTGTCATTACCATGTTCTGTCTTGCCTTTATTATTAATAAATCCTTTGTTTCGTTACATCTCTGCGTGTGTGTCCGCCCCTTCTGTATTGTCTTAGTTCCCCCGTCGTGACATTGGGGCAATCCATTTTACCAGTGTGGTTCCCATGTGAAGCCCCCACACCTGAAAACTGAAGCAGACTAAGTGATGCGGCATCATGGCTTCAGAGAGAAGCAGGTATGCCAACCACTTGGTACTACTTGACTTGCAATTTTGCACATGGTACTGTTTTTATTTGCACAGCTTTAATTTAATTGCACATTGTCTATAACTGCACCTTTTAGTCTCATTCCCCCGTTAGTTTCTGTTCTGTTAGATATTTTATATTCATATTTTTTATATTATTATATTTTTATATATATATTTTAGAGTTTTATATCTTATTTGTATTACATTACTGTAATTGTTTTTTATTCTTTACTGTACTACATTGTAATGTCATTGTGTGATGTTTGAGATAATTGTAAATTGCTGCTGCAATGCCGCAATTTCCCTTCTAGGATCAATAAAGTAATTAATCAATCAAATGCTACTGGTTCTGGTACCGCACCTGCTGGACAAACTAGGCAGTGCAGAGGGATATAAGGTGGGTCAAACTAAACCACACGTGGAGTAGCTCTTAAATGGTTACCACCATATTACCATATACCACCAGGAAGAGGGCAACACAAAGAAAAAAAACATTTATTGGGCAGAATATAGGCTTTCTTACTCTTTTGCGACTTACCTTTAACTCCAAACTGTGTCTCTTTTAGAATTTGATGGACTGTGTGTACAAAGCTAATGATACTGATACCATAAATCCCTGCTGATTGTGCATTTTGGTGCAAAGCAAGAAAACAGCTTTAAAAACACTAAAACAGCAGATCTTGTCTTAATTTTATGTTTTTACAACCCCAAATCAGAAAAAGTTGGGACAGCATGGAGAATTCTAATAATAATAATAATAAAAAAATAAAAAAAAAACACACAAAAAAAAGTTTTTTACATTTACTTTTATTTGATTGCAGACAGAATTAACCTGAGATATTTCATGTTTTATCTGCTCAACTTCATTTCATTTATTAATAAACATCCATTCCTGCATTTCAGCCCTGCAACACATTCCAAAAAAAAAGTTGGGACAGTAAAGCATTTACCACTTTGTAACATTGCCATATCTTTTCACCACACTTGAAAGATGTTTTGGCACTGAGGATACCAAGCGATTTAGTGTTTCAGCTTTTATTTTGTCCCATTCTTTCTGCAAACACGTCTTAAGATGTGCAACAGTACGTGGTCGTCGCTGTCACATTATTCGTTTTAAAATTCTCCACACATTCTTTATTGGGGACAGGTCAGGACTGCAGGCAGGTCAGTCCAGTACCCGTACCCTCTTCTTCCGCAGCCATGTCTTTGTAATGTGTGCAGCATGTGGTTTTGCATGGACGTCCCTGGAAAAGATGACGTCTTGAAGGCAGCGTATGTTGCTCTAAGATCTCAATGTACTTTTCTGCGTTAATGCTGCCATCACAGATGAAAAAGTGTAAATGACCGTTGCCGAACCCATACCATGACAGACCCTGGCTTTTGGACTTGTTGCTGATAACAGTCTGGATGGTCCTTTTAGTCTTTGGTCCAGAGCACACTTCACATCCATTTCATAAAAAAAAAAAAAAAAAAGTTGATTCGTGGAGTGCTGATTCGTTTGACCACAATACACATTTCCACTGTGTGATGGTCCATCCTAGATGCCTCCAAGCCCAGAGAAGTCGATACCGCAACTTTTTCTTTACTTTAGGGTTGTACATACTGTATTAGTGCAAAACTACAGCTGTTATGGGCAACCACTGGCCACATAAGCAGTAATGTCATAATGTCATTTTTTGTCACATGGCCACTTAAATGGTGTTTACCAGAGTGCATGTGAGCATCGTCTTGTTGGAAAACATTTTTTGCAGCCTTTATGCTCTAGCAAGAAAAAAGAAAAGAAAAATCACTGGCAGTGCTAATTAGCTGACTAATTAGATTAGATTAGATTACATTTAAATATGTGATGAGTTAGCACTTACAGACTTAAAGGACAAAATGAAATGGGACCTAAAACTTAAAAAAATGTTGAATCTGGAATCTGACAGCACAAAATTACTATAGACTTACTGTTAAAAAATACAAATACACCGATCAGGCATAACATTAAAACCACCTCCTTGTTTCTACACTCACTGTCCATTTTATCAGCTCCACTTACCATATAGAAGCACTTTGTAGTTTTAAATTACTGTAGTCCATCAGTTTCTCTTCATACCTTTTTAACCTGCTTTCACCCTGTTCTTCAATGGTCAGGACCCCCACAGGACCACCACAGAGCAGGTATTATTTGGGTGGTGGATCATTCTCAGCACTGCAGTGACACTGACATGGTGGTGGTGTGTTAGTGTGTGTTGTGCTGGTATGAGTGGATCAGACACAGCAATGCTGCTGGAGTTTTTAAATACCATGTCCACTCACTGTCCACTCTATTAGACACTCCTACCACCTTAGATGTAAAGTCAGAGACAATCACTCATCTATTGCTGCTGTTTGAGTTGGTCATCTTCTAGACCTTCATCAGTGGTCACAGGACGCTGTCCACAGGGTGCTGTTGACTGGATATTTTTGGTTGGTGGACTATTCTCAGTCCAGCAGTGACAGTGAGGTGTTTAAAAACTCCATCAGCGCTGCTGTATCTGATCCACTCATACCAGCACAACACACACTAACACACCACCACCATGTCAGTGTCACTGCAGTGCTGAGAATGATCCACCACCTAAATAATACCTGCTTTGTAGTGGTTCTGTGGGGTCCTGACCATTGAAGAACAGGGTGAAAGGGGGCTAACAAAGCATGCAGAGAAACAGTGCATGGACTACAGTCAGTAATTGTAGAACTACAAAGCGCTTCTATATGGTAAGTGGAGCTGATAAAATGGACAGTGAGTGTGGAAACAAGGTGGTGTAAATAAAAAAACTGTGTGTTTGTAGGTCTGAGCTCTCAGTGCTGCATTGCCTATAAGCATGTGGTGTTTGCTTCAGTTTTCAATAAACTCCCTAAGCTAAAAGCTAAAGCTCTATTTTTTCCTGCCATGTCCAGTTTGAAATAGTGCTTACAACACGTTTTATTTTTTTCTGACATAAATCCCTCAGCCTAACACAATACCAGAAAAACGTTTCAACCAAACAGGACCTTTCAAAGAGTAGTATACAATGGCTTTTCATGTACAATGAAGGGTACAAAGAAAGTAATTCTTCACAACTCTTATCTATGACTGTTCAGCCCTCATATTTCTTGTTTTCTAGTTCTATTGTTTAGACATCCAAGACAAAGAACATGGTGATGGATTTTTGGAGAACCAAGAGTCTGTCTAGACACCTGGAAACAGATACCCCTTTTCCACCGTTCCAGTTCGTGAACTTGATTTTGAACCGGTTTTGCGTGTTTCCACCGAAAAAAAGAGCTTCCAGACGGCAAACTAGAGTTCTAATCTGGCACCACAGAATACTTGGTTTTTCAGCACAAACCGTGACGTCATCTGTGGGCGTGTCACAGTGTAGAGGTTTGGGTGCTTTTACATGAGATGCTGCTAATGCATAGTTCACACTACACGACTTTTGCCCTGATTTTTGCTCGGCGACTGGTCGGCGCTAGATTTGCCGACTCGGGAGCAACTCTGCGTTTGCTCGGCGCTCGAAACTCGGCTCTCGATTGCTATGTGTGAACTACTCAATAACTCGATCCGAGCGGCTCGAGATTTCCAGCATGTCCGATATCTGATCTGAGTTGGCCGACTGGCAATGAGTGCAATGTCGAACAGCCAATGAGAACACAAGATACAGGGTGAGGGGAAACGCAGGGGAGGAGTGTAAAAAGTGGTACAGGGGCATAATATAGTTTATATCAGAATACACCGGCACACACACAAGTTTTACAGTATTTTTGATCTTGTCGTTCTCTACAAAACATAACACCAACGCTGCATTGCAAAAAATATTTATTAACCTCCAACTCACTATAGAACAATCCATACAGTTCATGTAGCCAAATCCACTCAGATTCATTTATTTTTTTTCTTTGATTTTACGCTGCACATCAGGGCACAAACTTTAATCGCTCGCTACTTGTTGACATGCATTTTCAGGCGTGGTATCATTAAACCTTTCGTCACATCTTGCGTTTGTTTTTGTGACAAAATGTAGTTTGGGAGACCAGAGAAGCTCGCCTGCGATTCCAGTTGGTGATAGATGGTGTAGTGTGAAACCCTTTATCGCCGATTAGTCGTGTAGTGTGAAATACACACCAACTTGAAAAACTCCTGACGACTTGGAAAGTCGTGTAGTGTGAACTTGGCATAAACCGCGTTTATGCTGCTGTGTTACACTTTCATCTTTTATTCAATTTTAAGCCAGTTTGCCGCTGATATTTTCAAAGAGATGAGCTGTGTGATATGACGTGGTAAAAGTGACCCGGGACAGTACGAACAACGCTTAACGTGAAAAATAAAGTGTAACATGGCTTGTTGTACTAAAACAATGACAGATGAATTTGGCCAGTACAGAGAACTTATAACCAGTAATAACAGAGAGAAATTGAGTGTTTCTGTGTTGTACTTTTAGTACATTCAGCCACATTACGCTTTATTTTACGTAAAGCGGATTCAGAACCCCGAGCTGCAAAACCACCACACGTGAAGTAAATACAACTAAACACTAGGAATGTAACGATACACTCTACCCACGATGCAATGCGATTTACGATACTGGGTTCACAATACGATTTTTAAAAAAAATTCATTTTCTCCCCTTTTTCTCCCCCTTTAGCACGTCCAGTTGCCCAATTGCATCATGCTTCCTCTCTGCCAATGCCAATCCCTGCTCTGACCAAGGAGATCAAAGCTAACCCACTCCCCCTCTGACATGTGGGCAGCAAGCCGTATGCATCTTATCACCCACAAATTGACAAGTATTGTGCCACCTAGCATTGTGTATGGAGAGACACACCCTAAGAGCACTCTTTCCTCATCTCTGTGAAGGTGCCTCTAATCAGCCAGCAGAGGTCGTAATCGCACCAGTCTGACAGAGAGAGACCCATATCCGGCTTAGTCTCGCCCATCTGAACAACCGGCCAATCGTTGTTCATGTAGCCACTCAGCTGGCAAGGCAGAGCTGAGATTCGATACGCTGTATTAGAGAACCTAGCTCTGGTTGCAGCATGTGTTTTTACCGCTGCGCCACCTGAGCGGCCACAATACGATTTTTTTAAACTGAAATTGAAGACAAATGATGACAGTTTACTTGTATTATTTCAATTTGGCTGAAAAACCCTGAATTTGGCAACCAGGCATATAGCGCCAGTGACGTCAACAAGGCGAGGTATATAGCGCCAGTGCCCTCTGCTGTTTAAAGTGAATATCAATTCATTTTACATGTAAAATCGTTTTGAATTGATTTTGGAATCGGTTGTTAACTGTATTGTGGTGAAACGTTACATCCCTACTAAACACAGATACATGTGAAGCTTTTAGAGTGGATTTAATGGTTACACAAATGGATGTTTGTATCGTGGAACTTTAGTGATATAGTTTTATCGCTCAAGCAGAGCGCTGAGGGTCGTGGTGAGAGCGAGGCGCAAGAAAACAAAAACAGCGACAAACACGTCTACGTCTTCTTATCACCAATAGTTGAGCGATGCTTTTTGCATAAACACGAACATCTGTAACAACAAATGCTCGCACATAATCTACACACTCCGCCATCATGTTACTACTCTTTACAATCGTTATGTAACACCCACCGTTGATGACGCAGGCTTGGTTCCCAAAAACTGGTGAAAACGCGGATCGGTTCTCTACAAAACACCAAGGTTAGAAGAAACCTGAACAGAACCGGTTTAAGAACCAGGGTTCTTTTGGTGGAAAAGCACTAAGAATAGACTCAGAATGTAAGCAGTTTACATAAAGGGAAACACAGGTCCTTTATTGCTGTAGTAAGATATGCATGTTCTAGCAGCTTTAGGATGCAAAGCCAGTTTTTATGTCTCAGCAGCACAGCACAGCGAGTAATTGGGACACACCTGGACTCCTGGATTTGTTTGCAAGAATGCAAGATCAGCTGGGATGTCATGGACAAAGCCTCTTACACCTTCATACAAGTTTAAGCAAACAGTAAAACCTTTCCCTCTGCAGCAGGAATGAAGGTCCTGCTTTCTTTCACTTATTTATTTTGCCAACCTTGTCATGCTTGCCTTGGCAGTGATAGGTCAGGTACCTCATGAAAACCTCATGAAGCAAGGCAGGACTTAACTATGGAACAAAATACAATTCTACTGCAGCATTATGACTGGTGTGGTTTACAGTAGGGAATTGATATCCTGGATGTTTTAGTAAGGTAAAACTAAGGTGTCTAACTTTTGTAGTACAGGGGTGTGGGGGCCGCGAGTACCTGCCAAGAAGGGCGTGACATTAGGAGATTTTTTTTTTACTTCTAAAACTATTCTAAAGCATTTCCTTTTTTACCCACATGAGGCATATTTGATTAGTCTCACTGACCACGCACACATACACATGCATGTCTAATGTTATCCAGCTCGGGGTGGCACAGTGGCTAAGTGGGTAGCACTGTCGCCTCACAACAAGAAGGTCCTGGGTACAGATCCCAGGTGGGGCGGTCTGGGTCCTTTCTTTGTGGAGTTTGCATGTTCTCCCCGTGTCTGCGTGGGTTTACTCTGGGTGCTTCAGTTTCCTCCCACAGTCCAAAGATATGCAAGTGGGGTGAATTGGAGATACAAAATTGTCCAAGACTGTGTTCGATATAACCTTGTGAAATACCATTCCTGCCATGAATGTAACCAAAGTGTAACATGACGTTAAAATCCTAATAAATGGCCCAGGTGGCTCAGCGGGATATTCCGCAGACGCACCAGCACCGAGTTTCTGAACTCCCGGGTTCGAGGCTCGGTGCTGCCACCGGTCGGCTGGGCGCCATCTGGCGGGTATAATTGGCAGTGCCTGCAGCAGATACAAATTGGCCACCATATCTGCAGGGTGGTGACCGGACTATGTGTGGGTGGGTGGGTCTTCACACGCTGTGGAAGGACCCTGATTGGCAGAAGAGAGAAGAGGAGGGCTGTACACGTGTAAAGCGGCGTGCTCTCCTTGGATGCAAATCTGGAGTCTGTCAGCAGCGGAAGACAAAATGGATGGGCTAAATTGGGAGGAAAAGTGGAGAGAAAAATGCATAAAAAAAAAATCTTAATAAATGAACTGAACGATGTTATCCAGCTCAGTCTGAAATAAGGATCGTTGGCTAGCAAAACTTAAAATTAGGACTAACTGTGTAGATAAATCTGTGACAAAATCAATGACTGCATTGTTTCAGTCTAGGACTCCACTAGCAAGGCCATCCATTCCGATAGCACCGATGCCGATAAGCAATCTACATCAATAGTTTTGGCTGTCAGTCAGAGTATCAAGAACTGGTAAACTTAGCAATTGATGTAGTTTTGCCTCCGCTTCGCTCTGTGAAGTAACGTTTTCTGCTCTCATCTACATCAAAAGCAAGTAGCGCTTACGATTTATGACTAGCTGTAACTGATATTGAACACTGAATTTCTATGATGTGCTTGCAGAGAGGCTCAGCCGTCACATTGAATAAGGTAAAGTGTCACGATTCAAGCCTCTGTGCTCCTGGAAGTCAGATGCACCTGCCACACCCACCTCTCCAGGAGCACATGTTAGAGGGAAGTTTTGTTTTTAGTGGCAAGCCAACACCCCTTATGATGATTGGTCCCATCCTGTTAATTAGCCCCACCTGCCCCTCATCTGAGGGCATTTAAGAGGGGAGCTGGGGAACAGTCAGTTGAAGACTGAACTGCATCTGAACTCTCCTTGTTACTAGCTCCTTGTTACTAGCTTTTGGTTACTAGCTCCTTGTTACTAGCTCCTTGTTACTAGCTCCTTGTTACTAGCTCCTTGTTACTAGCTCCTGTCTGGGTAGTTCATGTTCCTGTCTTGTTAACCTGTTTAGTCTGTGTATTCCTGTTTAGTCTGTTTAGCCCTATTTAACCCCATTTAGCCTTGTTAGCCCTGTTAATCTTTGTTTGTTAGCCTTTACCTTAGCCCTGTTAGCCCTGTTTGTCCTGTTTATTCCGTTTGCCCTTGTCCGTGTGCTCGATATTACTATTCTTGTTTAGTTCATGGTTTAGGTTCCAGTTTCCTGTGTGTTTAGTTTAGATTAGCATTAGCATGGGTTTCTCATGTGTTTATTTAGCTTAGTATTGTTAGCTTGGATCTTGTGTTCATTTGTCTTGTTTTGTAATCTGTCCTGTTTTGTTATTATTAAACATTTTGTTAACATCTCAGCGTGTGCCCCCCAGTATTTACTTTTTAAAGTAAATACTGAAATCAGTAAACTTGTGTTGTTAATTATATTATTTTATCCTGTCAATGGTTTCTGGGCAAGTTCAAGGTCGGCACACGGAAGGGGGCACATGTCCAAAAAGGTTGAAAACCCCTGCTTTAGTACCTACTGGTCTGTCTATTTATTTATTTGTTTAATCCATCTATACAAGTACTCTGGTTTCCAAAAAACTCAAAATGTCAGCAGATGGGCGCCCAGGTGGCACAGCGGGATATTCCGCTAGCATGCCAGCACAGAGATTCTGAACTCCTCGGTTTGATACTTGGTGTTGCCATTCATTCACAAATGTTTGTAGAAGCAGTCTGTATACCAAGGTGCTTGGTTTTTTTACACCTGTGGCCATGTAAATAATTGGAACACCTGAATTCAATGATTTCGATGGGTGAGTGAATACTCATGGCAATATAATGTATAAGTATGTATGGTGTCCTGTGGGTGGGACTGAAAATGAAACATTAAAGAAAGACTTTGGGGAGAAAAGCAAACGTGACTGTATAAAGCTTCATCATAAGCCCTAAGAAGCCATTCAATCTAGCAAAATATAATAATATTACTTTAAAACATTAAATTATAAAACAATATAGAGTAAATTATGCTTAATGCTGCTTGTGGCTAAATGGGAAATCAAGAAAAAAGTACTTAAAAGTTCCAACTCTGATTCATACATTCAGAAGTGGTAGGCCATGTAAAATGACAGGGGTCAGCGGATGCTGAGGTCGCCAACTTTCTGCAGAGTCAATCGCTACAGACCTCCAAACTTCATGTGGCCTTCAGATTAGCTCAAGAACAGTGTGTAGAGAGCTTCATGGAATTGGTTTCCATGGCCGAGCAGCTGCATCCAAACCTTACATCACCAAGCGCAACGCGAAGCGTCAGATGCAGTGGTGTAAAGCACGCCACCACTGGACTCCGATGGACGAGTCTGGGTTTGGCGGTTGCCAGGAGAACGGTACATGTCTGATTGCATTGTGCCAAGTGTAAAGTTTGGTGGAGGGGGGATTATGGTGTGGGGTTGTTTTTCAGGAGTTGGGCTCGGCCCCTTAGTTCCAGTGAAAGGAACTCCTAATGCTTCAGCATACCAAGAGATTTTATTCTCCCAACTTTGTGGGAACAGTTTGGGGATGGCCCCTTCCTGTTTCAACATGACTGTCCATTAGTGCACAAAGCAAGGTCCATAAAGACATAGATGAGTGAGTTTGGTGTGGAAGAACTTGACTGGCCTGCACAGAGTCCTGACCTCAACCTGATAGAACACCTTTGGGATGAATTATAGCGGAGACTGCGAGCCAGGCCTTCTCATCCAACATCAGTGTCTGACCTCACAAATGCTCTTCTGGAAGAATGGCCAAAAATACCCATAAACACTTTCCTAAACCTAGTGGAAAGCCTTCCCAGAAGAGTTGAAGCTGTTATAGCTGCAAAGGGTGAGCCAACATCATAATGGGATGTCACTCAAATTCATATGCGTGTGAAGGCAGACGAGCGAATACTTTTGGCAATATAGTGTATAATACAATGCACAGCATATTTTTCCACCCTCACCATCTACTTCAGTGCTTTACTTTTGTTGTCTTCTCATTTTCACAGAAGGACTCCCTGTTCAGGTAATAGGTTATATGATGCCTTGAGCGTATTCGTTGATAGCAAAAAGCTGGGAAGTACTTTTGCAGAGTAATCAATCAATAGTGGTGGTGAAGATGAGAGCAATGTAAACTTTACCCAAACCTAAATGTGTCAACAGACCACAGGATATTGCTCAGAGACAACTGGACGCTATCACAAAATACCCAACGGCAGGTTTTACTATTTAAAAATGGATGTAACTGCTATAAATAATATAGCAGTGTCTGGTGCTTTGGGATATATTTGTAACACACTGAGAAGTGTGCAGCACAATGTTTTCTTTTATACTCCTCGTACTCAGTAGCCAGTGTGGTTATAGATTTTTGTATCAGGCAGGAGCTTCATCTAATACATCTGGTTACTCATTTGAGGATGCAGATCTTTGTGAATGTAATTAAGTACCAAGGCTGTGGGCTATGCTAATGTCATTATGTTACATATAAATAAAGGCGGGGGGGTTTTGTTTGTTTATTGTTTGTTTATTAGGATTTTAATGTCATGTTTTACACTTTGGTTACATTCATGACAGAAACGGTAGTTACTCATTACACAAGGTTCATCAGTTTACAAGATTATATATCGAACACTGTCTTGGACAATTTGGTATATCTAATTTACCTCACTTGCATGTCTTTGGACTGTGGGAGGAAACCAGAGCACCCAGAGGAAACCCAGGCGGACACAGGGAGAACATGCAAACACCACACAGAAAGGACCTGGACCGTCCCACCTGGGGATCATCGCTCAAGCCGAGTGCTGAACAAATCGGCTATTTGCGCCGAGGGTCATGGTGAGAGTGAAGCGCAAAACATTCTCTTCTCACATCAATGAACTAAAGAAAACAACAACTGACAAACACGTCAACGTCTTCTTATCACCAAAAGTTGAGCGATGCTTTTTGCATAAAAACGAACATCTGTAACAACAGCACAAATGCTCTCAGGTAACCTATATGCTCCACCATCATGTTACTACTCTTTACTTTTGTTGTGTAACGTTGGGTTCCCAAAAACTGGTGGAAACGCATGTCGGTTCTCTACAAAACACCAAGGTTTGAAGAAACCTGAACAGAACCGGTTCAAGAACCAGGGTTCTTTTGGTGGAAAAGCGCTAACATGGTTCTTTTTTTTCTGTCGGTAAGTAGCAGGAAGGTCCTGGGTTTGATGCCCAGGTAGAACAGTCTGGTTCCTTTTTATGTGGAGTTCACATGGGTTTCCTCTGGGTGCTCCGGTTTCCTCTTACAGTACAAAAACATGCAGTCAGGTTAATTGGTGATATTAAAAAATTGCCCATAGATGTGTGTGTTCGTGTGTGCGTGTGCCCTGCGATAGACTGCCGTCCTGTTTAGGGTGGTTTTTTTTATGTGCCATGCGACCATTGAGAACTGGGATAGCACACTGGGACTCCAGCACCCCCCCCCCCACCGTCATAACTGGTTTTAAAGGAAATAATACTATTTTTAAGCTCCGCTATTAAACCATTAAAGCTCTGTTCTTCCTGTTATTAACAGGAACGCGATGTGACTAATCCTTGTTAAGCTTTCACGTTCATCGTCTTCTTTTTACCCGCCAGTAAAAAGGGGTTATCATGAGAATGAATACGTTGGAATATCTGTGCTTGGTATAATCCATCCTCAGAGAAATTCACCGTCTGCAGCTGGAGTAAGCTAGCTGTACGATGATGAGTGAGAGCCGGTGATAATAATGACATCTCTTTTTGTGTGGCAGAAAGGCAGAAGGTGTACAGCACATCAAAGGTGGAGCATCCTGTGCTGAATGGAGTTTGGCTCTGCATCCGCCTGTGAATGAGCTTTTAGAGTCTTATCCACCAAAGCATCAGATCTGAGGCTGGTTTTTAGTTAATGATGTGTTTTCAATGGACCTTTGCTTAAGATACAGTTGAAAGGAAGTGTCAGACAATGAAATAATTAGTTCAATTCACTTTAATTAATTAATTTAATTGATTAATTGAATGTCATTTCATTCTCTTCTGCTAATTTTACTGTTTTCTTCTTTTCCATAATACACATCAGACTCCTCGTTTCTACACGTCATTTTATCAGCTCCACTTACCATATAGGAGCACTTTGTAGTTCTACAATTACTGAATGTAGTCCATCTGTTTCTCTGCATGTTTTGTTAGCCCCCTTTCACCCTGTTCTTCAATGGTCTGGACTCCCCCAGTACCACTACAGAGGAGGTATAATTTGGGTGGTGGATCATTCTCAGCACTGCAGTGACACTGACATGGTGGTGGTGTGTTAGTATGTGTTGTGCTGGTATGAGTGGATAAGACACAGCAATGCTGCTGGAGTTTTTAAACACCTCACTGTCACTGCTGTACTGTGAATACTCCACCAACCAAAAGTATATCCAGCCAACTGCGCCCTGTGAAGGTCTAGAAGATGACCAACTCAAACAGCAGCATAAGATGAGTGATCGTCTCTGACTTTACACCTACAAGGTGGACCAGCTAGGTAGGAGTGTCTAATAGAGTGGACAGTGAGTGGACACGGTATTTAAAAACTCCAGCAGCGCTGCTGTGTCTGATCCAATCATACCAGCACAACACACACTAACACACCACCACCATGTCAGTGTCACTGCAGTGCTGAGAATGATCCACCACCTAAATAATACCTGCTCTGTAGTGGTCCTGTGGGGGTCCTGACCATTAAAGAACAGGGTGAAAGCAGGTTAAAAAAAGTATGCAGAGAAACAGATGGACTACAGTCAGTAATTGTAGAACTACCAAGTGCTCCTATATGGTAAGTGGAGGTGATAAAATGGACTGAATCGGTGTATTTTACACCCTTGCTTTATCCTAGCCAAAATCGGGGTGGGTAGAATTCACTGGGTGAAAGGTAGGAAACACCCTGGACAGGTCGCCAGGCCATCACTGGGCAAACACACACACACACACACACACACACACACACACACACACACACACACACACACACACACACACACACACACACACACACACACACACACACACACACACACACACACACACACACACACACACACACAGCTAGGGGCAATTTGGTATCTCCAATTAACCTGACTGTATGTCTTTGGATGCAAACTCCACACAGAAATACCCCAGATCACTCCACCTGGGAATCGAATCCAGGACCTTCTTGCTGTGGGTTGACAGAGCTACCCACCGTGCCACCTTACCAACCCAAATTCAATTCAGTTAGGGGGATGTGTGTGTTAAGGTGTAAATGTATTCGTGTGTATGTCTGCCCTGTGATGGACTGGCACCCTGTTTAGGGTGTTTGGAGAGCTGGAATACGCTCCAGCCCCCTCCGAATAGGATAAGAGGTTTCGAGGATAAAAGGTAATATGTTATTTTTTAATATTGCATATAAAAAACATATATCTTTAATTTATAAATAACATATATCTTTAATTTATGTGAACTGTCAGCATTTATAATCAACCAGTCACTATCCAAAGTGTCAAGCAACATTTTGTTAAATGTTTTCATTTATTCATTTTTCTCTATACAGTGGTGTTCAAAATAGCAGTGATTTTTAAAAAAGCAAATAAAGTGCAAAATCATTATAATAACTTTTAGTTCCATAAATGCAAATGCACTGAAAATACTACACTTTCAATTCTAATTCTAATTTGCCAGTTTGTGTTAATCCTTTACAGAAAATTAAGAAAAATGAATATTAGGCTGTTCAAAAAAATTGCAGTGCCAGCATTTTTCTTTAAAAACTTAAAAAATGTATAAACTGAAAATGTTTGAGGTTCCACTTTACTTTAAATTACTGCACTAATATTTAGTGGCATAACAATTGTTTCTGAGATCTGTGTTGTATGGAGTCGACCAACTTCTGGCACCTCTGAACAGGTATTCCAGTCCAGGATGATTAGACTACATTCCACAGTTCTTCTGCATTTTTTGGTATTTGCATCAAAAAAACGCGTTTCAGATATCAGCCCACAAGTTCTCTCTGATAAAAGTCAAGGGATTGGGCTGGCCACTCTATTACCTCAATCTTGTTTGTCTGTAACCAAGATGTTTTGGGTCATTATCATGTTGAAACACCCATTTTAAGGACATTTTTTCTTCTTCGACATAGGGCAGCATGATCTCCTCAAGTATTTTGATATGTTCAAACTGATCCATGATCCCTTGTATGCGATAAATAGGCGTAACACCATGGTATGAAAAACATCCTCATATCATCATTTTGTACCACCATGCTTTACTGACTTCACAGTGAACTTTGGCTTGAATTCAGTGCTCAGGGGACGTCTGACATACTGTCTACGGCTGTCACTTGGTGGGAGGGAGAGTTACGCTGGCGTGTTTGGCTGCCGCTTCTCCCCCCGTTGAAACTTACAAACTGTTAATTGCTGTTATTTTAAATATATATTTTTATTTTATTTTTATTGCTCACTCCTGTGCTGATTTTATTTTCTTGAGAAGCTTTTGCTTCCTCAAGTTTGCTACACCTGATCTTTTCATCTGTGGCGTGGACCTGCACCGGTGTTTACTTTCTGGATTACGCAACTCTGCTTCTGCTCGCGCTGTAATGACAGTGTGAGCTTTGGTGATTATTCCCTGTGGAGTGATTTGTGACAGTGTCATAATTACATCGATCTGAGTCGGCTTTTTCTGCGACTGGGTTTGCTGGTTCTCACTGGGATATCTGGAATAATTCCGGCTCTGCGTCTCTGGTGGACTTGCTGTGTTACCTACCACGGAGGCTTTAAGCATGGCTGTAAGAACTGTAAGGTACTCTTTTAGTGAACTATATGCACTACAAAACACTTACTTTAAACCATCTGACTCACTTTATCATCTTCGCAACCTTGGCATCCTGCGGAGACCTAAATACTGCCACCGAGGATCAGGTCGGACATTCGTCTACAAACAGCATTTGAACAATATTCCCACACTTTGGTCGCCATGTCGTCCTAAAATTCCCACGGAAACGTTCGACTCATCTACACAAGCTAGTGGTCGGATACTTCAATATGTTAAAACAATAAATCTGTCTCCACCGAACACTGACTCTAATGTTCAATGTGCTTTACTGAATGTACGCTCTCTTAATAACAAAGCATCACTCATTGCTGATGTTATTGTGGAGCGCAATATTGATCTGCTTTGTTTAACTGAAACTTGGCAGCAACCCAATGATTATGTTGCATTGAACCAAACTTTACCTGCTGATTATTTATATGTATCGCAACCACGTTTATCGGGTCGGGGTGGGGGACTTGCTGTGGTGTACCGGACTAATCTTAAAGTTAGAACGATCCCACTTCCCCCTGTGACCACATTTGAATGTCTTGCACTGCTCATTTCTGCCTCTAGATCTGTTTTAATTCTGCTCATCTACCGGCCACCGAAATTATCACCTGTTTTTATTTCTGAATTTTCTGACATGCTCATCTCTTTTATACCTGTGTACTCTAATGTACTGCTGCTTGGTGATTTTAATATTCATGTTGATTCTGAAAACTGCTCATTTGCCAAAAGTTTCTTAGATCTCCTTAAATGTTTTGACATCGCTCAGAATGTAAATTTTCCCACTCATAACAAAGGTCATACTCTGGACATTGTCTGTACTGTTGGCATCGCTCCCACTAACCTGCATGGTATTGAACTGTTTATTTCTGATCATAAGGCTGTGTTTTTTAATTTTGCCATACCATGTCCTCAGCGTGGGCAGCGTAAATCACACCAGTTCTCATTTAGGGACACTAGAAATATCACTCCTTCTCTCCTCATGGACATGCTCAGTCAGACTGATCAAACTGATCTTGATAGTCACAACTCGGACCAGCTTGTGGCTCACTATGACAGTACCCTCTCTGCAATCTTTAGTGAATTGGCACCACTAAAGACTCGCAAAGTAACCTTTACACAACCCGCACCCTGGTACACACCAGAGCTGCGTAAACTAAAAACTGCAGGTCGTCAGCTTGAGCGTCGCTGGAGGAGAACTGGCTTGACGGTGCATGCACTCGCTTATAAAGATCACGTTGGCTGTTATAAAGAGGAACTGAAAAAAGCAAAAACATTTTACTACTCTAACCTCATTCAACACTCAAATGGCAATCCCAGAGCTCTTTTTCGAACAGTCAATAAGTTGATACGCCCACTGAATTGCTTTCCATTAACACCTTCAGCTGAACTTTGCTCACAGTTTTTGGACTTTTTTAATCATAAAATTGATTCCATATATGCACAGTTTCCTATTATTCCACCTTCTGTGAATCCTCATTCTCTCTCTGTACAATTTACTGGTAGTCATCTTTCCACTTTTTCTACTGTTAATGAGGGTTATGTCAGTCAGCTCATTTCAAACTCAAGAGCTACTACATGTCAGTTAGACCCCATCCCAACACAATGGGTGAAATCTTGCCTCCCTGCTATCTGTCCCCTTATTACAAAGGCTATAAATGCATCACTCACTTCTGGATTGGTTTCAGCATGTTTGAAGCTGGCAGCTGTTACTCCTGTGTTAAAAAAACCTGGCTTAGACACTGACAACTTTGCTAACTTTAGGCCAATCTCGAATCTTCCTTTTTTGGCCAAATTGTTAGAGCGAACTGTTGCTTCTCAGCTAAATGATCACCTGGAATCAAATGAACTGTTTGAAGTGTTCCAGTCTGGTTTCAGGAAGAACCATAGTACGGAAACAGCATTAGTTAAGGTGGTGAATGATTTGCTATTAGCTGCTGACCAGGGGATGCTGAATGTGTTGATTCTATTAGATCTTACTGCTGCTTTTGATACGGTTTGCCATTCCTTGCTACTTACTAGGCTTGCAACATTGATTGGCATCAATGGCACTGCTTTTAATTGGTTCCAATCTTACCTTACAGATAGGCAGCAGTTTGTTTCGGTTGGGAGATTTCGGTCTGATCCGTGTGTGTTGTCCTGTGGTGTCCCTCAGGGTTCAGTGCTTGGCCCCTTGCTCTTTTTATTGTATATGCTCCCTCTGGGTAACATAATTAGAAGGCATGGGCTCCAGTTTCACTGTTTTGCAGATGATGTTCAAATCTACATCTGCACCAAACCATCTCATACTCTTCCTCCCACAGTACTAATCGAATGTCTGACTGATGTACGGGTCTGGATGAGTGAAAACTTCATGAGCCTAAATAGCACTAAATCTGAGGCCATACTGATTTCCTCACCTGCGACTGTCAGGAAGCTCAGTAACATTCATTTTTCTATACCGGGTTTTGTTACTTCTTCCTCTGCTCAGGTTCGAAATCTGGGTGTCATTCTGGACACAACACTGTCATTTGAGCCTCACATCAAAAATATATGCAAAACCGCCTTTTACCATCTCAAGAACATTTCAAGAATTCGCCCTTTTCTTTCTTTTACTGCTGCTGAGACTATTATTCATGCATTTGTGACATCCCGTATCGACTATTGTAATGCAATGTTATATGGTCTCCCTAACCGGCTTTTAAACAGATTACAGTATGTCCAAAACTCTGCAGCCAGGGTGCTGACCCGTAAAAGATCTGGGGAACACATTACACCTGTGCTGAGGGATCTTCACTGGCTTCCAGTACAGTTTAGAGTGCATTATAAAATACTGGTGCTTGTCTATAAGTCTCTCCATGGCCTCGCCCCCACATACTTGACTCACTTACTTCAGAGCTATGTTCCGTCACGCACTTTACGCTCCTCAAATTCGCATCTCCTAGCAGTTCCATCTGCAAAATTACGTTCTGTAGGTGACAGAGCTTTTAGTGTTGCTGGCCCTAAACTCTGGAATGAACTCCCACTACAGATACGTACCTGTCATTCATTGTCATTATTCAAAGTTAGTCTCAAAACACATCTCTATCAGTTAACTTATGAGTGAGCAATCGCTTAATCATTTATTTAGTGTTTTATTTTCTTCTTACATTTTTATATTTTTGTCTTATGTTGTATCTTATTCTACTTTTATACCATTACTATCCTAATCATGACATTATTATCTATTTTATTTACATGCACATTACTGTTTTTATGCTGATGTTCTCTGTAATTTTTATTGTTTTTATTGTACAGTGGCCTTGGGTCTCGTGAAAGGCGCTTTATAAATAAAATTTATTATTATTATTATTACTAGACCCAAAAAGAAAAATTTTGCTTTCATCAGTCCACAAAATGTTGAGCCATTTCTCTTTAGGCCAGTCAATGTGTTCCTTGGCAGATCTGAACCCATTCAGGTCATGTCTTTTTCTTAACAACGGGACTAAATTGGCTTTACTTAATCATCTTCTGTACTCACTGGTAACTTCAGATGTTCCTTGATCTTTCTGGAGGTGATCACTGGCTAAACCTTTGCCATTTTGGCTATTCTTCGATCCATTTGAACAGTAGTTCCACGCTTCCTTCCGCATCTTTCAGGTTTTGGTTGTCACTTTAAGGTATTTAAGATCATTTTAGCTGAACAGTCAATAATTTGCTGCACTTCTCTGTATGTTTTTTCCTCTACAATCAACTTTTTAATCAAAGTATACTGTTCAACAGAACAATGTCTGGAACAACCCATTTTACCCAGTATTTCAAAAGGAAATGTGCTATGACCAACCTGTGCAACATTTGCCACCCTCCTACCTGAAATAAGGGCCAAAATTGACACCCGTTCTTCTGCAGAATGAATGACTTCACCAATTGAACTCCTCACTGCTATTATTTTGAACAAGCCCCTTTCAATCAATGCTTCGATTACTCAGAATGAGTGGCATGCACATCCTAATTGTTGGGTTTGTTTTGTTTATCATTATTCATTACTCTACTACACTTTCAAGTACATTACTTGCTATGTAGAAATAGCATTTCTACTAAAAACAGTGATTTATCAGGTTAATGATGTTGGACTGCTATTTTTTTAAACACCACTGTATACTGATGCATGTAGTAAAGATAACTTGTTTAACACGTCTTTGGTTTTAACAAGTGATTTTATTGTTTTAAACAGATAATAATAAAATAA
Organism: Trichomycterus rosablanca; assembly: GCF_030014385.1. Taxonomy (NCBI): domain Eukaryota; kingdom Metazoa; phylum Chordata; class Actinopteri; order Siluriformes; family Trichomycteridae; genus Trichomycterus; species Trichomycterus rosablanca. The sequence continues at coordinate 30,537,501 of NC_086000.1, read as the reverse complement.
GATGTTAACTGATTAATAGAATTTGTAGTATAAAAATCCATTACAAACTTTTTTATTTAAGTCAATTTAATACTTAATGAGCTCTTATATTTGTAAAATGTTATTTCAGTGAAATGAATATCTTGTATGTATCTGCAGACATTTATGTTTACCACAATTCTATTTAAATTAATTCGGTATGAAACACAGTAGGAAAAATAATAAATCACTTAATAGCTTCGTGCTAAAACATTGCTATATTTAATTAAAATATTATTGTATTTATATTCAGTTTCTGAATCAATTTCTCAGTCAAATGTGCACAGGCATTAAAATAAAGACATTAACCTAACATTACATTACATTACATTAACTGTGCCAGAAACACTTTAGATGTACAGTGTATCACAAAAGTGAGTACACCCCTCACATTTCTGCAAATATTTTATTATATCTTTTCATGGGACAACACTATAGAAATAAAACTTGGATATAACTTAGAGTAGTCAGTGTACAACTTGTATAGCAGTGTAGATTTACTTTCTTCTGAAAATAACTCAACACACAGCCATTACTGTCTAAATGGCTGGCAACACAAGTGAGTACACCCCACAGTGAACATGTCCAAATTGTGCCCAAAGTGTCAATATTTTGTGTGACCACCATTATTATCCAGCACTGCCCTAACCCTCCTGGGCATGGAATTCACCAGAGCTGCACAGGTTGCTACTGGAATCCTCTTCCACTCCTCCATGATGACATCACGGAGCTGGTGGATGTTAGACACCTTGAACTCCTCCACCTTCAACTTGAGGATGCGCCACAGGTGCTCAATTAAGTTTAGTCCATCACCTTTACCTTCAGCTTCCTCAGCAAGGCAGTTGTCATCTTGGAGGTTGTGTTTGGGGTTGTTATCCTGTTGGAAAACTGTCATGAGGCCCAGTTTTCGAAGGGAGGGGATCATGCTCTGTTTCAGAATGTCACAGTACATGTTGGAATTCATGTTTCCCTCAATGAACTGCAGCTCCCCAGTGCCAGCAACACTCATGCAGCCCAAGACCATGATGCTACCACCACCATGCTTGACTGTAGGCAAGATACAGTTGTCTTGGTACTTCTCACCAGGGCGCCGCCACACATGCTGGACACCATCTGAGCCAAACAAGTTTATCTTGGTCTCGTCAGACCACAGGGCATTCCAGTAATCCATGTTCTTGGACTGCTTGTCTTCAGCAAACTGTTTGCGGGCTTTCTTGTGCGTCAGCTTCCTTCTGGGATGACGACCATGCAGACCGAGTTGATGCAGTGTGCGGCGTATGGTCTGAGCACTGACAGGCTGACCTCCCACGTCTTCAACCTCTGCAGCAATGCTGGCAGCACTCGTGTGTCTATTTTTTAAAGCCAACCTCTGGATATGACGCCGAACACGTAGACTCAACTTCTTTGGTCGACCCTGGCGAAGCCTGTTCCGAGTGGAACCTGTCCTGGAAAACCGCTGTATGACCTTGGCCACCATGCTGTAGCTCAGTTTCAGGGTGTTAGCAATCTTCTTATAGCCCAGGCCATCTTTGTGGAGAGCAACAATTCTATTTCTCACATCCTCAGAGAGTTCTTTGCCATGAGGTGCCATGTTGAATATCCAGTGGCCATTATGAGAGAATTGTACCCAAAACACCAAATTTAACAGCCCTGCTCCCCATTTACATTTGGGACCTTGACACATGACACCAGGGAGGGACAACGACACATTTGGGCACAATTTGGACATGTTCACTGTGGGGTGTACTCACTTATGTTGGCAGCTATTTAGACATTAATGGCTGTGTGTTGAGTTATTTTCAGAAGACAGTAAATCTACACTGCTATACAAGCTGTACACTGACTACTCTAAGTTATATCCAAGTTTCATGTCTATAGTGTTGTCCCATGAAAAGATATAATGAAATATTTGCAGAAATGTGAGGGGTGTACTAACTTTTGTGATACACTGTACATGTAGTGTGTGCTTTCACCAGCTCTACCTGTCTTGCTGCCAGTGAAGGTCTTGGTAATTATGATAAATGTCAGATTTTTAATGAGTAGATGAAATGAAGAAACGTAGGAGGCAGGATGCAAGTGAAAAGTATGAAACATTAAACAAGTGGAACATTTATTAACACATGCAGGCAGGGTTAACTCAGGTGAATTAGTAATGATGAACACCGAGTCAGAATCACTTTATTTCACTATCTATGTTACATATACAAGAACTTTGTGTTCGTGAGTGCACACATGTATTATATGTATTATATTCTAGACTAGGACACAAACTTTTAACAAGTAGTGAAGAGGATAATAATATACTACTACTACTACTACTAATAATAATAATAATAACAACAAACAACAACAAAACAACAATAAAAATAAAAATAACAACAACAATAATAATAACAACAATAATAAATATAATAATAGCAACAACAATAATAATAGTAATAATAGCAACAACAAACAACAACAACAATAATAATACTAATAACAATAATAGTAATAGTAATAATAATAAACATAACAATAGTAGTAATAATAATAATAGTAATAATCATCATAATATTAATAATAATAATAATAATAACAAAAAACAACAACAATAATAATAGTAATAATAATAATATAATATATTGTAATATAATATAATATGTACCAACACTTCATTATCCTGCTATTGTAAATGTCCCAAAGCATTAACAGACTAGAACGAGCCCACCTGCCGAGGAGATCGATTATGTGTCTTAGTTATGGACTCATGTCCCTCTGCTTAGCAAAACTTGTGTGCCATATGGGGCATAAAGGCACAGATGATTGAAGTGTCAGTTCCTCTAAACTGACATCATCTGCGCCCCATTATTACGGTTTGTCCCTTACAGACTTGCCAGCTCTTTTGTTGGTGGTGATGCTGAGCTTGGGCTGGTTCAGTTTTCTGTTGTCATGGCATGCCAGCCTACTTTATATTGTTCAGGTAACTCAGTCGGCATTGCAGCAGTTTTTGGCAGAGCTGAGACTCGATGCGATGTATTTGAGATCCTAGCTCTGGTGTTTAGTGTGTGTTTTACTGCTGCACCACCTGAGGTCAAGCATCCTGGAATTGAATTCATCTTCAATTCTTGCAGATGGGTGGCTTCACCTTGTCCTTCAATAGCAAGGCACAAACCGCCACGTTACACAGACTACATCCAATGATCCTTACCTCTGTTGTGATTATGTGCTGGAATTTGAAGCTTTTTCACAGGGTGGTAGAACAAAATCAGATGGGTATGGATGATGTGAGGGAGAAGTCTTGGATCACCATGCTCTGCTGCAGGTTGAATTTTTTCAGCTAAAAATAGCAATCAATCAAGGTAAAGCCTCTAAGATTAAACTATCTTGGGGACATTTGGGTGCATATCTGGGATCATTGCAGTGCTGAATATCTGTCAAAAGTCTGTCAAAAGTATGTATCTGGATTTGACACTTTGTCAGGATACATATTACAACCCCAAATCAGAAAAATTTGGGACAGCATGAAAAATGCAACACATTCCAAAAAAAAGTTGGGACAGTAAATCATTTACCACTTTATAATATGTCATTCCTTTTCGCCACACTTAAAAGACGTTTGGCACTGAGGATACCAAGTGATTTAGTGTTTCCTGCACACACGTCTTAAGATGTGCAGCAGTACGGGGTCGTCGTTGTCACATTTTTTGTTTTAAAATTCTCCACACATTCTCTATTGGGGTGAGGTCAGGACTGCAGGCAGGCCAGTCCAGTACCCGTACCCTCTTTTTCCGCAGCCATGCCTTTGTAATGTGTGCAGCATGTGGTTTTGCATTGTCTTGTTGAAAAATGCATGGTCGTCCCTGGAAAAGATGACATCTTGAAGGCAGCATATGTTGCTCTAAGATCTCAATGTACTTTTCTGCATTATTGCTGCCATCACAGAAGTGTGAATGACCTTTGCCAAGGACACTGACACAGCCCCATACCATGACAGACCCTGGCTTTTGGACTTGTTGCTGATAACAGTCTGGCACATGGCGTCTATTTTTTCCAAAAAAAGACCTGGAATGCTGATTCATCTGACCACAATACACATTTCCAGAGTGTGATGGTTCATCCTAGATGCCTCAGAGCCCAGAGAAGTCGACGTTGCTTTTGGGCATGGTTAACATAAGGCTTATTTTTTGCACAGTAAAGTTTTAAGTGGCATTTGTGCATGTAACTCTGTATTGTAGTGCTTGACAAAGGTTTGCCAAAGTAATCCCTCACCCATGTGGTTATATCAGCTATTGTTGAGTGGCGGTTCTTGATGCAGTGCCATCTGAGGGATAGAAGATCACGGGCATTCAGCTTAAGCTTGCGTCCTTGGCCTTTACGCACTGAAATTTCTCCAGATTCCTTGAATCGTTTAATGATATTATATACCGTAGAGGGAGAATTATGTAAATCCCTTCCAATCTTTCTTTGAGGTTCATTGTTTTTAAACATTTTAATAATTTTCTCATGGATTTGTTAGCAAACTGGAGATCCTCTCATCATCTTTGCTTTCCTGGATGCTGCTTTTGTACCAAACCATGATTACAATCACCTGTTGACATCACATGTTTGGAATCACATCATTATTTAGTTTTTTCACCTCATTACTAGCCCTAAATTGCCCCATCCCAACTTTTTTTGGAATGTGCAGGAACGGAGGTATATTACGAAATTAAATTGAGTTGAGCAGACAAAACATGAAATATCTCAGGTTCATCATGTCTGCAATCAAATACAAGTCAAAGTAAATGTAAGGAACACTGCATTTTTATTTGCATTTTCCATACTGTCCCAAGTTTTTCTGATTTGGGGTTGTATTTTGGACTCCACAAAGCTTTTAAGGTTTTTGAAGTAGATCCATTTAACCACAATATTTAACAGTGTACATTATATTGTATGATCATGCTTTATTTTAGACCATACAAACCTTTTGCAGGCACCTTGGCTAGAAAGCAGGAGTCACTGTGGCAGGAGAAACTCTAAAGCAGCAAAGCTGATCTTGTGTACATAGTAAGCATCTCTTTACTCAAAATAAAGTTCTATTCATAACAAGAAACTTCAATGATTATGAGTTTGGTCGCAATTAGGTTGAGTATTAGTATTTATTTGGCTGAGTAGCTTTAGCCTCTAGCCTGGAGATACAGTTATGTAACAGCAGGTTAAATCAAATTTTATTAGTTCAATCAAATCTAATATGCTCCACCTTAATTACTCCTCAGCTGGATCTTTACATCTATTGTTTGTGTGTACAAATATTTTGATTTTTGAGCAAATAATCAGCCACTTCCCTGCCGGTGGACCCCATGTGGCCATGCTTACAAGTTGTCATTGAGCTTCTGTGCTCTTAGGGACCTAAAACATCAAGTTGAATAACAACCTTCGGCTGCTGTTAAGAATCGGTGTTTGAACATCACCCATAGTATTTGCATTAGTTGGCACTTGTCCGCACCCCTTAGTGCTAAATAAGAGCGCTGCATTGATTTTGGATGCTGACAAAAAGACTCTTTTATTAAAATGTCAGCCTTGCAAATAAGAAATTATTATTATAATTAACCTCCAATCCTAGAGGTCAGAAATCAGACGCAGCCAGAAGCCAACATACAGCGCCAGCAAATCTGATGAACATGAGAGCACCAGACTGCCCAGACCCCAGACGTCCAGAACCAGAGCCAAACACCCCTAGTTTGAAAAGACTAATCAAAAGAGTAAATAAATATGTTTTCAGTCTAGACTTGAACATTGAGACTGTGTCTGAATCCCGAACAGAGGCACAGAGATTATTCCAAAGATGTGGAGCTCTGTAAGAAAATGCCACTAGCTGAGATCTTTTTATAATGAAAAATAATAGTACATAAATCCAAGACCCAACAGAACTACTGTACAGTATATCAAATTAAACCATTAAAATAGTGTTGTCAACAGTTTATAATGACCTTCAGTATCCTGGTGTGTTTAATTATTTAATTAGTATTATTATTTTCAATCCATACATCATGTCACTACGCCATCATTAATTAGTGATGGTTGGCTGCACAGATGTGTCAGCTGTCTCCAGTGCCCTCTGTCATGTATAGCATGTAGCAGACTTGCTCCTGTTAATTCAATCCATGTTGTCATGATGTCAGTCCAGTTTATTCTTAGTCTTCCTTGTCTTCCTCGAGTCCTTCAACAAGTCCTGTCATAACACTGCCTCTAAGTCATGTGGGCACCTCGTCACATGTCCAAAGTAACATAACTTGACTTATTGTGGTTCTGTAGCTCTTCTGGTCATCTTGTAAATTTGTAGTTTAGGCCCTATATATTTAGAGTTACATGCACAAATGCCACTTAAAACTTTACTGTGCAAAAAAGGAGCCTTATATTAACCATGTCCAGAAGCGGCGTCAACTTCTCTGGGCTCTGAGGCATCTAGGATGGACCTTCAACCAGAGGAAATGTGTATTGTGGTCAGATGAATCAGCATTCCAGGTCTTTTTTGGAAAAAATGGACGCCGTGTGCTTCGAACCAAAGACGAAAAGGACCATCCAGACTGTTATCAGCAACCAGTCCAAAAGCCAGGGTCATATCTTATCTTATGATTCAATCTTTGTACTACCTATTTATTTAACTCAAAATTGACGATCTGATCCCAATGCCTAAAATCAAAGTCTCAAAAAGCAGAGTGATGACTTCCTATTTTCTTCAGCTTCATCACATTTTTTTTTTGTTGCTGTTTTGAATTGTAGCAATATCATTTCCAGTAGAGAACAAGTATGAACATCATTTGCATTTAAATGACAAAATTTGCCACTTGTAACAATCACACAAATGCATTAGGAATGATTTCTTTTAGTGTGTGCTGCATATTTTGATCTTTTCTTAACCAGACAGTGCTGTGTATTTGGGCAGCGTTACTTTGGCAGCAAGTGTTGTGAGTAATATTAAAGATTAGTGAATCATATACTGGGTGATAAAATATCCACCCTCAGTCCCCAGTGAAGGGGTTTGATGTACTTTTAAAGTAGTAAATGATGTGGAGAGTGAATAATAGCCACCGCTGAGTTTTATCCAGTCTGTCAGATCTGACTAATCCAATCACTTAGAACCCGCATCTGAAAACCAACAGCCAAACCCAAATGTCTGACTAATTCTCATCAGTCTGATTTCATTTAACCTAACTTGTATCAATTTGACATGAGTTATTGGCATAGAATGAAAAATGTTTCATATTTATGTAGAGCAAAAGTTAAATACCTCAATGCCCCATGGTCAGATGACGACCACAGAATAGCTTAAACATTCCTTTCATCTGCTGGGGATTTTCCAGTGCAATTAGGCTGTTTGTTATTCTTTCTTTATTATTATTATTAATATTATTGTTGTTGTTGTAACGCTATATGGGCTATGACAAGAGGGGGCAGACACACAGAGAGATGTCAAACAAAACTTTTATTAATAACTAAAGACAAGATAAAACAAACGGACACAATACACAACCTAAGCTTAATGCTTCATTAACCTAAACTAAACACACATGAAAATGCTAATCTAAAGGCTAAACACTAAGGTAAATAAGAACTAGACAGGACTAGACAGAGCTAAACAGGCTAAGACAAAGGCTTACAAACAAAGGTAAAGGCAAAGGCTGACAGACGGAATAAAAAGCAAAGTATCATATAGCAAATCAGACCGACAGAGTTAAATCAAAATAGTCTCCATCTGATCCCCAGTTCCCCTTTTTAAATCCTTTTAGCTCAGATGAGCTTCAGCTGTGGCTAATTAGCTGTAGACTTATCACAAAAGGGGTGTTGGCTGGAGACTGAGAGTGCATTGGCACTTTCCAGGAGTGATCCAGGGAACAGAGGAGCTGAATTTGTGACAGTTGTTATTATTTTATTTATTTATTTAACCCCATTTTAAAAAATGTGTATATTAAAATGCAATAAAAACCAATAATCTGTAATTTGTTTTAAATGACAAAGAGAGGGCGGCACGGTGGCTTAGTGGGTAGCACTGTCGCCTCACAGCAAGAAGGTCCTGGGTTTGAACCCCAGGTGGGGCGGTCCGGGTCCTTTCTGTGTGGAGTTTGCATGTTCTCCCCGTGTCTGCGTGGGTTTACTCCGGGTGCTCCGGTTTCCTCCCACAGTCCAAAGACGTGCAAGTGAGGTGAATTGAAGATACTAAATTGTCCAAGACTGTGCTTGATATAAACTTGTGAACTGATAAACCTTGTGTAATGAATAACTACCGTTCCTGTCATGAATGTAACCAAAGTGTAAAAACATGACGTTAAAATCCTAATAAACAAACAAACAAAATGACAAAGAGACAAAGAAATGCTGTTTTTACTGACCAACCTAAATTTGTTTTGTAGATATAAACACATTTAGAATTTGATATCTGCACCACACTTGAGGTAGAGTTATGTTTACCACTGTGTTAAATTACATTTCATTACAATTACTATTAATTACACTTTTTAATGGTTTGGGAACTGAGGATACTAACTGTTAAATGTGTCTAATACTTTGTTGACTCTTATTTTGTTTCTTTCAAGTATTAGCCGTCTCTTAATCCTTTTGATGCTTTTGAAGAAAATTAAATTAAGTTTAAATTCAAAGTAAATCAAAACACAATTAAGTCTGTCAGCAAAAATATTAAAAGTTTATTTGTAACCTTTATTGTTAAAGTTTCAAAATAATTAACAAATCACAGATTCTTGTTTTTTTATTGCACTTTACAAAATGTTCCATGTTTTACAGGGTTTTTATATCAATAAATAATCCAACAAGTTAAAAATATTCCTTAATGAGCATTTCCATGGCTTTTAGATATTTTACCTTTTAAAACACATACAATCAAAAATGTCTAGATTAAAAAATCTAGAAACATCTTTACACGTTGGTATAAGGCAGAAAGCCACTTCTAAATGGCTACTTTTAATAATATCAAAGCTATTTTTTTAATACTACAAAAAGTATTTTAAGAACCACAAGCACAATGGACACAGACAAAGTATATAATACATTCTAAAAAAAATTATAATAATAAAATAAGAGTCAGTCATTATCATTATATAAATAATTATTTAATAATTAAATAAAATAAAATACTTAATTAAATAACTAAGATGAAAGATATGAGTTATTTGGTGATTATATAGTGAATCAGATGTTCTTTTCATTAGGAATCTGGCTATTCTTGACTTACAATAGCCCAACTGGAATTCAATCCTGTTCTTTTAATAAGTACTAGTTTTAGCTGGGTAGCACTGTCACTTGTTCTATCTGTGTCTGCATGGGTTTCCTCTGGGTGCTCTGGTTTCTCCCACAGTCCAAAGACATGCAGTCAGGTTAATTGAAAATGCTTGGTCTGTGACCTGTAATAGACTGGCGACCTGTCAGGGGTGCTGCTTTTGGTTCAGTAAATTGTACCCATTGTGACCCTAAATAGTATAAAGCAGCAATGAAACAAACAATGAATGAATGAATAATTTCAGCTGGTGTTACGCAAAGACTAAAAAATGCACTTGAGTAGCTGTGGTGAGAGAAAGCTGTAGTTGGTATTTCCTCTGGTGACATTTAACCCACCTAATGCCCCAGGAACAGATGATGCAAAACATCTACCCATTTAACAGTCATATCATCCAACCTTTTAAGCAGGAATTATATAAAAATATAGTTCATCCTGATCAATGGAGGCTGAAATGGGTTTTTTTTGCTGATTGAGCATGCTCACAGAAGCAATAAATTCAACATTGTCAATTTTCTCTGCAATAAGGCGTTCCTAAAGTTTGAGCTTACAGTTAGCTAAACCAAAACCAGATGCAAATTTAAGCAGTGGTAAACTTTAGTTCTGAAATGTTAGATTCCTTAACTAATGTCCCTAATAATGTTTTGTTTACTTGGTGGTCTGTATTTTCTGTTAAAATGGAATCACAGGGCTACCAGGTGGTGCAGCGGGATATTCCGCTAGCACACTTCACTTCTGAACACTTCACTTTGAATCTCGGCTCTGCTACCAGTCGGCTGAGCGCCATCTATTGGGCACAATTGGCAGTGCCTGCAGCAGACAAAAATTGCCCACCGTGTCTGCTGGGTGGGAAAATGCCCGGACTAAGTGAGAAAATGCCCAGACTAAGTGGGTGGGGTTTTCAAATGCTGTGCAAGGACCCTGGTTAGCAGACTGAGGCGCCTGTGCAAAAAAAAGTGAATGAGCGTCATGTGCGAATCCACCGAAGCACAGCCGTAAAAATAAGGGGCTAGGACTGTGCTCGCGCCAGAGGGCATGTGAGCAGCAATATACCCTCCTTGAACAAAATCGAGGATCCACAGCAGTGGGAGACAAACTCACTCACTCACTGTCTTAACCGCTTATCTAATTAGGGTTGCGAGGGGACCCAGCTCACCCCGATCGAACCCAGGACCTTCTTGCTGTGAGGCGACAGTGCTACCCACTGAGCCACCGTGCCGCCCAGGGGACAAACTGACTACGTAAATAGGGAGAAAATTGGAGACACATCTATTGGACTAAACATGAGGATATTTATTCACTCCCTCACTGTCTTAACTGATTATCCAATCAGGGTCGTGGGGGGAGGGTGCTGGAGCCTATCCCAGCTTTTCAATGGGCGCAAGGCACACAGTAACACCCTGGACTTGGTGCCAGTCCATCGCAGGGCAGACACACATGCACATACACACACCCATAGGGCAACTCAGTGTCTCCAATTAACCTGACTGCATGTTTTTGGACTGTGGGAGGAAACCAGAGCTCCTGGAGGAAACCCACACAGACACTGGGAAAACATGCAAACTCCGCACGGAAATGACCTGGACCTCCCCAACTGGGGATCAAACCCAGGACCTTCTTGCTGTGAGGTGACAGTGCTACCCACTGAGCCACCATGGGGAGACAAACTGACTATGCTGTTGTTTCAGGAGAAAAATTGAGAAAATGCATAAATAAATAGAAAAAAATGGTGTCACATCCACTGGACTATACATGAGGATATTTATAGAAAGCTTTTGTTTTATTTTTGGCAGTTTTTTAATCATTTAAGGGAAATTCACATTTGGCTATGGAAGGCATAGCAAAAAGAGTCAGTGACACCAAGCACCAGCAACGTAAGTGTGATCCTCACCTCCTGGTACCATCTGCTGGAGTTGTAGCCAGTTCTGTCCGTGTCTATTTCCTCTCAAAACATGACTGATGTGAACATGATGTGAATGAGTGTAAATTGCCAATGTAATATCATTTCCATTTAAATAACATGTTATATAACCAGGGTCCCTGCAACTCCTCAATATTTTATTGCAACATGTGGATGACTTGCTTCTTTCACTTCTCTAGCTTTACATAGTTTTAAATGCTGCAGCTCATAATGATATAAATGCACTGCTACATTTTTCCTGTTCATGTTCGTTATTACAACCTCAAATCAGAAAAAGTTGGGACAGTATGGAAAATGCAAATAAAATAAAAATGCAGTGTTCCTTACATTTACTTTAACTTTTATTTGATTGCAGACAGTTCTGTCTGCTCAACTTCATTTCATTTGTTAATATATCACCATTTCTGCATTTCAGGCCTACAACACATTCCAAAAAAGCTGGGATAAGGGCAATTTAGGGCTAGTAATGAGGAGAAAAAAACTAAATAATGATGTGATTCCAAGCAGGTTAATCATGGTTTGGTACAAAAGCAGCATCCAGAAAAGACTGAGTCTTTGATGAGCAAAGATGACCAGAGGATCTCCAGTTTGTCAACAAATGTGTGAGAAAATGATTGTAATGTTTAAAAACAATGAACCTTAAAGAAAGATTGGAAGGGATTTGCATATTTCTCGCTCTACAGTGCATAATATCATTAAACAATTCAATGAATCAGTAGGGATTTCAGTGCGTAAAGGCCAAGGGCGCAAGCTGAAGCTGATCTTTGATCCCTCAGACGACACTGTATCAAGAACCGCCACTCAACAATAGCTGATATAATCACATGGGTGAGGGATTACTTTGGCAAACCTTTGTCAAGCACTACAATACAGAGTTACATGCACAAATGCCACTTAAAACTTTATTGTACAAAAAATAAGCCTTATGTTAACCATGTCCAGAAGTGGCGTCAACTTCTCTGGGCTCGGAGGCATCTAGGATGGACCATAACACGTGTATTGTGGACAGATGAATCAGCAGTGTGCATTGGACCAAAGACGAAAAGGACCATCCAGACTGTTATCAGCAACAAGTCCAAAAGCCAGGGTCTGTTATGGTATGGGGATGTCAGTGTCCTTGGCAAAGGTCATTTACACTTCTGTGATGGCAGCATTAATGCAGAAAAGTACATTGAGATCTTAGAGGTTCATGCATTTTTCAACAAGACAATGTAAAACCACATGCTGCACACATTACAAAAGCATGGCTGTGGAAGAAGAGGGTACGGGTACTGGACTGGCCTGCCTGCAGTCCTGACCTGTCCCCAATAGAGAATGTGTGGAGAATTTTAAAACGAAAAAATGCGACGACCCCGTACTGTTGCACATCTTAAGACGTGTTTGCAGGAAGAATGAGACAAAATAAAAGCTGAAACACTAAATCACTTGGTATCCTCGGTGCCAAAATGTCTTTTAAGTGTGGTGAAAAGGAATGGCAACATTACAAAGTGGTAAATGCTTTACTGTCCCAACTTTTTTTGGAATGTGTTGCAGGGCTGAAATATTAATAAATGAAACGAAGTTGAGCAGACAGAACATGAAATATCTCAGGTTCATCCTGTCTGCAATCAGATAAAAGTCAAAGTAAATGTAAGAAACTCTGTGTTTTTTATTATTTGCATTTTCCATGCTGTCCCAACTTTTTCTGATTTGGGGTTGTACTCTTAAGTCCTGCTAATTGTGTGTCATGTACAACATTCCACACAGCCTGTAAAGAACTTATTCTGCATTATATAATGAAGCAATTACTGGCCTGGATGCATCTACACTGATTATGTTCCTTTAGTTATTATTAGGGTTTTTGGGATTTTGACCCACTTGTACTGAACTGTAATTGTTATTGTAGGGGGAAGGTGAGCGCCTCGAAGCATATGAATGAACAAAAACATAGGAAATATACTAGAACTGATTAAAACAAGAAACCAAAGACATGGACAAATGAGTACCCTGAAGCGATGCTCAATTAGCATTTCTAGAGCGCTAAAGATGAGCGCCCTGTTAAATAAGCTATTTATACAACACAAGCACTATTTCTTAGCTAAGGTAAAAAATGTTAAGCATCTTATTTATGTGTGTTCTAAGAGGCAGATATACTATTTTATTAAATACTTGAAAAAATATTAAATCCATGCATAGGCTATCTGAAGACCAGAACACAACACACACAAACAGATGCTAACAAATAACGCTGGGGACCCACAAAGTGATTTCTGAGTGATGTAGTGCCTACAATGCTGTGACAATATAGCACACACCTGGGCATTCGGCCCTTTGGCTCTCCCCAACCAGCCCGCATGAGGTCAGTAGTAATTAAAAATCAGACGTAAAAAAATTTACATCACACATGCCATACAACAGGTTTGTTTTTATTTTGAGGGGACCTATATTTTTTTTAATTTAAAGTTTCAATTTCCGTGAGTGTATCCAGCTTCACCGTTGTTAAAAGTAGCAGCTTATCAGAACTGTATAGTTTACTGCTTTTTACAAAGAGATAAAATTAATATTGAGCAGAATTAAGTTTACCCTGTTGGTTTGACCCTCCTGTTTAGAGAAAAGGTTCTCATTATCTGAGCCCAGCTTGTAGAATCAAATTTATATATACACTATATTGCCAAAAGTATTCACTCACCCATCCAAATCATTGAATTCCAGTGTTCCAATCACTTCTATGGTCACAGGTGTATAAAACCAAGCACCTAGGCATGCAGACTGCTTCTACAAACATTAGTGAAAGAATGGGTCGCTCTCAGGAGCTCAGTGAATTCCAGCGTGGTACCGTGATAGGATGCCACCTGTGCAACAAGTCCAGTCATGAAATTTCATTGCTACTAAATATTCCACAGTCTACTGTCAGTGGTATTATAACAAAGTGGAAGCGATTGGGAATGACAGCAACTCAGCCATGAAGTGTTAGCCACGTAAAATGACAGAGCGGGGTCAGCAGATGCTGAGGCAGATAGTGTGCAGAGGTCACCAACTTTCTGCAGAGTCAATCGCTACAGACCTCCAAACTTCATGTGGCCTTCAGATGAGCTCAAGAACAGTGTGTAGAGAGCTTCATGGAATTGGTTTCCATTGCCAAGCATCTGCATCCAAGCCGTACATCACCAAGTGCAATGCAAAGCGTCGGATGCAGTTGTGTAAAGCACGCCCCCACTGGACTCTAGAGCAGTGGAGACGTGTTCTCTGGAGTGACGAATCACGCTTCTCCGTCTGGCAATCCGATGGACGAGTCTGGGTTTGGTGGTTGCCAGGTGAACGGTACTTGTCTAACTGCATTGTGCCAAGTGTAAAGTTTGGTGGAGGGGGGATTATGGTGTGGGGTTGTTTTTCAGGAGTTGGGCTCGGACCCTTAGTTCCAGTGAAAGGAACTCTTAATGCTTCAGCATACCAAGAGATTTTGGACAATTTCATGCTCCCAACTTTGTGTCTGTATCAGTGTCTGACCTCACAAATGCGCTTCGGGAATAATGGTCAAAAATTCCCATAAACACACTCCTAAACCTTGTGGAAAGCCTTTCCAGAATAGTTGAAGCTGTTATCGCTGCAAAGGGTGGGCCGACATCATGTTAAACCCTATGGATTAAGAATGGGATGTTACTCAGGTTCATATGTGTGTGAAGGCAGACGAGTGAATACTTTTGGCAATATAGTGTATATGGTAGCCCAAGAAGTTGAGGATAATACTGACTTTCATGTTATTTTGCAAGACTGGTTTGAGTTGGGGTGGGGGGATTTAAATCACCTGTTAGCTATCGGCATTTTTTAAATACTTCAATTTTATGATGCAATCAGAAATATTTAACCCCCTCATATTAAAAGCTAATGCAGTGATGTGTATATAATTAAAGTAATAATACACAAGTCTCAGTAAACAGAGAAAGAATATCTATTAATAAATACAAGCAATTTTGAATCTTGACTCAAGCCTCTGTGGCCCCTTACTGTGATTGGTCTCTGGCTTATTATCCACAGCTGCACCTCATCTGAGGTAATAAGCTCATGGGATTTAAGAAGGCAGCTTGAGAACAGTCATTGGAGACTACTTAGACTTTCATGCTTGTGGTTTCATGCTCATGTTTTGGTTTGTCAGGTTTTGTCTTGTTCATGCTCTTGTTCATGTTTATGCTCATGTTTATAAGTCTTTATAAGTTTTGTGTTAGTTAATGTTTGTTTAGTTTAGCAGTTAGTTTAGGTAATGTGGTTGTGAGTTGTCTTGTGTCTTTTGTTATTATTAAAACATCTCTGCAATGTGTCCGCCCCCTTGCCTCGTCTTAGCCCAATCCGTTACAACTGACACTTCTTAGTTTAAATGAGACACTATTTCCTAGCTTAATAAATGTCTGTGTGCTATTATTCAACACCCATCCTCAGTACTTTGTGGAACATCATTTTGCCTTAATAACCTATAATAAGCAATTTTGCTAAGTGCTAACAAAGTTCTGACACTTCTCTAGTGGAATCTTCACCCATTATTCTCAAGCAAACTCTTAAAACTCATTGAGGTTTAATGGTTTTCATTTTGAAACACCGATTTTCTACGGGGTTTAAATGTGAAGACTGAGAAGACCACTCTCACACTTGAGTTGACTTTAAAGTGTGCTTGGGATTATTGCCTCGCTCCAATTATCAAAAGGCTCAATTTCACCAAAGAACTTATATTACAGTGGTACCTTTTTTTAAGGTTTTTTTTTTTGTTTTCTTTTCCCATAAGGATGTTTGGGAAACCTGTTAATGCATTCCATGGTCCCGTGGAACTGCATATATTTTAGGCTAATGTAAAATAATGGGGTTGTTTTTGACACTTATACACTAAAAATAACACAAATGTAATATAGAAACACTGAAATACAATTAAACACAGTAAAAATATATAAAAAAATACAATCAAACCTGCACTTTCAGTGTTTTTATATAGACTTATTGTATTAAAAAACAGGTGAGGAATTTCATTACTGGAGAGAACTTATGAGCAGTAATAATTAAGAGAAGTTTAGTGTTTCTATGTCATAATTTTAATACATTAAGCTTTTTTTTAATGATAAGCATTTTAGACTCTGAGAACCCCGAGCTATAACACAAGTTTAAAAGTGAAACAGAAGGACAATCCAGCTTAACACAGATACATGTGGAGCTTTCAGACACTTATTCCACACAAATGCAGATTAATCTCATATCTGATGACGTCTTAACAAAGCGGCTGTTAGGGATGTAACGATACACTCTACCCACGATGCGATGTGATTCACGATACTGGGTTCACGATACGATTTTTCCCCGATTTTTTCAAACTGAAATTGAAAACAAATGATGACAAAGTTTCCTTTTATTACTTCTCTTTGAAAAACACAATGAAATACTGTATTTGTGCTTATCTTTTATTTATCTATATAATGAATGCCCTTGTATTTCTGAGGTAGGTACAAACTATGCGAAACAATTTTGAATTAAGCCCAATTTAGCTAAAAATCCCCGAATTTGGCCACCTGGCGTCATCAAGGCAAGGTGTATAGCGCCAGCGCCCTCTGCTGTTCAAAGTGAATATCGATTTATTTTACATGTAAAATTGATTTGAATCGTGACATTTTTCAATCAGTTATTAACTGTATTGTGGTAAATCGTTACATCCCTAGCGGCTGTTCATCGTTAAATTTAAATTAAATAAATCAATAAAAAAGGTGAACACGTTAGGTTTAAGGGAAATGTTGAGTTTAAGGGTACAAATCTCTCGACAAAGGGCGTTGATTTTCAAATATTTTGAGTTTAGGGGAAGTTGAGTTACAAGGTACCACTGTGTTCCTGCTGAAATTGCTTGTTATTTCTGTGAACCTTGATGACAGCTACACAGTCAAGGTTGCCAATTCCTGCATTGAAACACACAAAATACTTTCCAAATCACTGACCCACCTAGATGCTTCAGCCAAATTCAAAACATATGTTTACTTTGATTGACTGAAATGGCATCATCATGTTTGCAATAGGTTACGAGACGTGTCTTTTCACAAGCCTTTAGTATGAACTCAGTGGTACAGTAAAAGCACCAGTACCGACAAAACCTCAAAAACGCATAGTAAAGGACTGTACACTGATCAGGCATAACATTATGACCACCTTCATAATATTGTGTTGGTCTCGCTTTTGCTGCCTCATGCACTGTGTATTCTGACACCTTTCTATCAGAACCAGCATTAACTTCTTCAGCAATTTGAGCTACAGTAGCTCGTCCACTGCATACCAGGAACATCCCACAAGAGCTGCAGTTTTGGAGATGCTCTGACCCGGTCATCTAGCCATCACAATTTTGCCCTTGTCAAACTTGCTCAAATCCTTACACTTGCCCATTTTTCCTGCTTCTAACACATGAACTTTGAGGATAAAATGTTCACTTGCTGCCAAATATATCCCTCTCACTAACAGTGTATATTCTACATACAGTCCTTCAGTCCTTAGAACACAGTCTTTAGAACACACCACTGTGTTCTAGACTCTAGACTCTATGTACTAGACACAGGACAGCCAACCACAGGCACCCAAAATATGTTCATTATTGAAATGACTACTACAGGTTTTTAATTTCCTTGAATGCAAGCTAAACATTTCACATTTTATATTATGAGCGGAATGAGTATGACAGAATAATAAATGGACAATAATTAGTTTTTATCTCAAAGTCAAAACTAATTACACATCTGTGATTCCAAATGATGAAAAGCCCTGTGAGCAGGCACTACTGGATTAGCATTTTAGACATACGGGGTATTGATAAAACAGTCAGGAAAAACACTTATTTGTTGGCATGGTGGCTCGGTGGGTAGTGCTGTTGTCTCACAGCATGAAGGTCCTGGGTTTGTTTCCCAGGCCTCTCTTCTGTGTGGAGTTTGCATGTTCTCCCCGTGTCTATGTGGATTTCCTTCTGGAGCTCCGGTTTCCTCCCACAGTCCAAACAGATGCAGTCAGGCCAAAAAACAATTTAATCTATCTAATTGTAAGTGTGTGTGTGTGTGTGTGTGTGTATTTGCCCTGTGATGGACTGGTAACCTGTCCAGGGCTTTTCCTACCTTTTGCCCAATAATTTGGACCTGCTGTGACCCTGACAAGGATAAAGTGATGGCAAAAAAGACATTGAATGAATGAATGAATGAATTTGTGCATTACCTCTACATATAAACATAGTTTATAACATAGTTTATAGTTACTGAAACTTCAAAATCTGACTTTACTACATGTTTAATGACAAGCCTAGAGGAGCATTAACAATCTATTATATATAATAGGGCTAGGGCATTGATAGCTCAGTGGTTAAGGTACTGGACTAGTAAACAGAAGGTTGCCGGTTCAAGCCCCGCCACCACCAAGTTGCCACTGTTGGGTCCTTAAGCAAGGCCCTTAACCCTAAATTGCTCATCGTGTTCAGCTCATTGAGCAAGATCGCTTTGGATAAAAGCATCTGCTAAATGCTGAAAATGTAAATGTGTGTATATATACTGATCAGCCATAACATTAAAACTTCCTCCTTGTTTCTACACTCACTGTCCATTTTATCACCTCCACTTACCATATAGAAGCACTTTGTAGTTCTACAATTACTGACTGTAATCCATCTGTTTCTCTACATACTTTTTTAACCTGCTTTCACCCTGTTCTTTACTGGTTAGGACCCCCACAGAGCAGGTATTATTTAGGTGTTGGATCATTCTCAGTACTGCAGTGACAATGACATGGTGGTGGTGTGTTAGTGTGTGTTGTGCTGGTATGAGTGGATCAGACACAGCAGAGCTGCTGGAGTTTTTAAATACTGTGTCTACTCACTGTCCACTCTGTTAGACACTCCTACCTAGTTGGTTCACCTTGTAGATGTAAAGTCAGAGACGATCGCGCATTTATTGCTGCTGTTTGAGTTGGTCATCTTCTAGACCTTCATCAGTGGTTACAGGATGCTGCCCACGGGGCGCTGTTGGCCTGATATATTTTTGGTTGGTGGACTATTCTCAGTCCAGCAGTGACAGTGAGATGTTTAAAAACTCCATCAGCGCTGCTGTGTCTGATCCACTCATACCAGCACAACACACACTAACACACCACCACAATGTCATTGTAACTGCAGTGCTGAGAATGATCCAACACCCAAATAATACCTACTATGGGAGAGTCCTGACCATTGAAGAACAGCATGAAAGGGAGCTAACAAAGCATGTAGAGAAACAGATGGACTACAGTCAGTAATTGTAGAGCTACAAAGTGCTTCTATATGGTAAGTGGAGCTGATAAAATGGAAAGTGAGTGTAGAAACAAGTAGGTGGTTTTAATGTTATGGCTGATCGGTGTATATATATATAACTTGTGTTTTTGGGACAGTGGTAGCCTAATGGGTAGAGCTTTGAGCTATCAATTGAAGGTTAGGAGTTTGAATCCCAGCTCTGCCACACAGCCACTGCTGATCCCTTGAGCAAGACTCCTAACCCTCTCAGCCCCAGTGAAACCGTACTATGGTTGACCCTGCACTCTGACATGCGAACGAGCTGGGATATGCAAAAAAAAAGAATATATGACCAATAAAGACGTTCTATTTTATTAGTCTGTTATGATAGTTACTTTGAGTGGCAGTGATTGTATAAATAAAGACATACTCAGCTTTAGTATGTATCTCCTGGGAATCTCACTACTTTATACCCCAGCAGTACTTGATGGCTGCGCTACTAAATAATGAATTTACTCTATATACTAAAGTAACCTAAAACCTTCAATTTAGATATGCTAGCTGATATGGTATGGTAACACAATAGGTAATGCTTCAGGTCATTGCAGCTCTTGAACTGACAAAGAAATGTAATAAACAGCCTCACACAGCACATTTGTGACCCAATTTAGAACGGCATGGAAATAACCTCCTGAAAAGCTAATCTTTAACCGTAATCAGGACAATTTTTTCAATTCTCACTCCTTTAACAAAGCCAATTACTAATTGCTCTACAGCTGTTTTCATGCTGGCAGTCATCGGGGAGTGAAAACAGATCCATCTGCATGAGGGTGAACACTCGAGTCAGCAGAAATTACACCACTATTTCAGGACTGTTCTATGTGAGAAAAGGTTCTATTCAGGAGTCTTTGTGTAGGAAACATGCGAAGACACCATATAAAACATATCACTACTGGGATTTACTGTCTTAACAGGGCTCAGGAAACAAAACCAGCATGATGCTAGGTTAAAATACTTTCATTTCCAGTCTCTTTTTTTCTAAAAGAAGATACAGATACATAATTTCAGCTTGGAAGCAAAGATAATTTAGTTGGCACCCCAGGAAGATGACTGCTTTAACATGGGATCCATGCCAATCCCAGAACAATATCATGCCCTGCCAAACTAACTGGGTCACAGATAAGAGTGAGTGCACAAAGAAGACAAACAAAAACAATTCCCTTACAACTTATATCAGTAAAAATAATAAAAGAAGATCATATTCTATAATAAAATATCACGTTTTGTTTTTTTTAAACAAATGGACAGTGGTAGCCTACTTGGACAGTAGTCTTTGGTAGGCTTTGGGCTATCAGCTAAAAGGTTGACAGTTTGAATCCCAGCTCTGCCATGCAGGCACTGTTGGGCCCTTAAGCAAGACCCGTAACCCCTTTCTGCTCCAGGGGTGCCATACAATGGCTGACCCTGCACTCTGACCCCAGCTTTCAAACGAGCTGGGAAATGATCGATATTTTGTTGTACAGTACACCTGAATATTTATATGTGACACATAATGGCATTTTATTTTATTCTATTAAATGTTTGTACTGGCCTCCCAAGTAACTAAAACCAGTTACTGTGCATGTGTCATGGGTTTAGGGATTTTATTTAGTTTTAAGTGAAAGATCTGTGTACAATAGAAAACATTTAAAGATATATACACTGATCAGCCATAACATTAAAAACCACCTCCTTGTTTCTACATTCACTGTCCATTTTATCAGCTTCACTATCCATATAGAAGCACTTTGTAATTCTACAATTACTGACTGTCGTCCATCTGTTTATTTACATACTTTTTTAGCCTGCTTTCGTCCTATTCTTCAATGGTCAGGACCCCCACAGGACCACTACAGAGTAGGTATTATTTAGGTGGTGGATCATTATCAGCACTGCAGTGACACTGACATGGTGGTGGTGTGTTAGTGTGTGTTGTGCTGGTATGAGTGGATCAGACACAGCATTGCTGATGGAGTTTTTAAACACCTCACTGTCACTGCTAGACTGAGAATAGTCCACCATCCAAAAATATCCAGCCAACAGCGCCCCGTGGGCAGCATCTTGTAACCACTGATGAAGGTCTAGAAGATGACCAACTCTCGGTAGAGTGGACAGTGAGTGGACACCAGTGGCGGCTGCTGGTCTTACAAAGAGGGGAAGCTCATTGTCGGCTTACATCATAAAATGTGTCAATTTATTTACACATAAATTCTGCCCTCTGTTCCTTTTACAAGAAAATGGCCTGAAATGGGTTGCAGTTTGTCTTTCAACTTCACTCGCAAAATCCACGATGGGACTGAAGCTCACAGTGATTAAGTGACTAATGAAGTGTATTGCTTTGGCAATACGAATGTCCCTATTTGTCATGCCAATAAAGCTTCCTTTGAGTTTGAGTTTGAGAAGTGACGGTGTAGAGCTCAAACTAGCTGTCAATCAAAACGGGATTCAGCCTTTCCACTGATCCTCCAATCATCTTGCAGAAGCTCAGCGTCCACACCCACCCACAGCTCCATTCACCCCCAGAGACGCTCAGCGTCCGGGAGCGGGACAAAATCGAGGCATTTATCCAATGACCGGCGAGTTTCGGAGCATAAAAAAAAAACCTCAACGCAGTCCCATAGAAGTGAAGAGACGCTCGGCTTCTGCGGGCAAATGCATTGACGCTACGGGAATGTATGAGTTAAGTTAAGAAAATCGAGTCGATTTGTGATAATTAGCTGATTCTGAACGAACTCGTCTTCGAGATATACGTGTTCTAACGCATTTGTAGTCAATGAAATGTTAACACAACTGTACATATTTGACCATTTAATTTTGGACATTTTAGGGGAAGCTGAGCTTCCCTTGCAGTCTTAGAGAAATCGCCACTGGTGGACACGGTATTTAAAAACTCCAGCAGTGCTGGAGAATGAGAATGAGAATGAGAATAAATAATAGCTGCTCTGTGGTGGTCCTGTGGTGGTCCTGACCATTGAAGAACAGGGTGAAAGCAGGCTAAACAAGTATGTAGAGAAACAGATGGACTACAGTCAGTAATTGTAGTACTTCTTTGTTTGTTTATTAGGATTTTAACGTCATGTTTTACACTTTGGGTACATTCATAACAGGAACGGTAGTTACTGATTACACAAGATTCATCAGTTCACAAGGTTATATCAAACACAGTCATGGACAATTTAGTGTCTCCAATTCACCTCACTTGCATGTCTTTGGACTGTGGGAGGAGACCGGAGCTCCCAGGGGAAACCCACGCGGAGAACATGCAAACTCCACACAGAAAGGACCCGGACCGCCCCACCTGGGGATTGAACCCAGGACCTTCTTGCTGTGAGGCAACAGTGCTACCCACTTAGCCACCGTGCTGCCCAATTGTAGAACTACAAAGTGCTTCTATATGGTTATGACTGATCATTATATGTAGATAGCAGGTAGCACAGAGGTGCAATCCCTAGCCAAATTTACCATCTGCATGTTTTGAGATGTGAGAAGAAATCAGAGTGCTAAGATAAAACATGCTAAACTTTTCACATATAGCATTTTAAAGTATCTAAGAATTCGAACAGCCTTCTTCTCAGGAACACGCTCACTAGGTTTTTAATTACGACCTCTGCTGGCTGATTGATGGCATCTGCACAGAGTAGAGGAATGATGCTGATCAGAGTGATCAGGGTGAACTCGGCTGGTGCAGGTGAAAAAATGCAGTTGGCTACTGCTCACATATCGGATGGGACATGTGTCAGTTCGCTCTCCTCAATCAGAGGCGGGGGTCAGCACCAGTAGAGAGGAAGCATAAGGCAATCGGGAGAAAGGGGGAGAAAAAAAATGAGAAAATGCAAAAAAATAAAAAAAAATAAAATAAGATTAAACATATTTGGAAATCAGTATTGTATGTGTTTGTCTAAATAAGTCAGCCTGATAAATGAAATAGCAATCCAGCATTAGTTGTTTGGCGCTTACTGAACATCATCTTCCCCATGCTATAAAACTACCCCAAACACTAAAATGTTCACAGGTAATAAGGGCGCATTTGTAAGACAGTCCTAAAACTAATAGCTGACCCTTACCAACCTCCTGCTGTACACAGACTGCACTGATGCATGGCACACAGCTCTACACACACATTACAGGCCCCACAAAATATATTGCCTAGCTAAAAAAGGACAATTTGTGGTAAAGGGCAAAGACAATGTCATTAGTTTTTTCACCGTAGGTGTAAACCACAATAGCACTTTTATACTTCAGGTCAGTAATGCCATGGTCAGTAAAGGCCACATTCGAGGCAGAGGTGTACAGCGACAAGGGGGCTATTACAGCTCCAACAGGAGAGCAATAAGCAATCAGAGGGCAGCCTGGCAGGCAGCAGGTGAGGCAGAATCAGTATCAGTATCAACTAGGTCTTGGAGGGGGGTGCGAAAAGGAAGAACATTAATCAACAAGCCGCATGGTACAGACCAAACAGCTGGGATGTACACTGTGACATACAGTGAGACATAGCCTGTGCCTACAGCAAGTGAAATTGGTAACTTTGGAAAATAAGTTTATTTATTTATTTATTAGGATTTTAATGTCACGTTTCACACACACGGTTACATTTATGACAGTATAGATAGTTACTGGTAAAACAAGATTCATCAGTTCAAGTCTTTAGTGTCAAACAAAGTCATGGACAATTTTTTGTCTCTAATTCACCTTTCTTGGACTGTGTCTTTGGACTGTGGGAGGAAACCAGAGCTCCCGGAGGAAACCCACGCAGACATGGGAAGAACATGCAAACTCCACACAGAAAGGACCTGGACTGCCCCACCCAGGACCTTCTTGCCGTGAAGTGACGGTGCTACCCACCCAGCCACCGTGCCACCCTGGAGAAGAAGTAAAGGAAATCCACCAATGCAGAAAAGCCTCATTGAGGGAATGCTGGACACCAAGATAGATCACTGAGAAAATATTCTAAAAGGTCTTGACAGAACAGAGTATTAGTGCCAGCCAGCAGCCCTCCAACAAGTAAAAATGTAGTAAAATGTTTGGAAATCATTACTGTATTTGTTATACTAAATAGCAAACCAGCATTAAGGCCTGGCTTCGGTGACCAAAGCGAACAATCACGAACATCGCGTAGAGGCTTCGCTCACCTTGTCACGCATATGGAAGCTGAGCAAACTCCATGGACGACGTCACTCCGCAACAACGCCTGTGATTGGTCAGTAAAAAAAGAGGCGTGCTATAAAAACAAACATGGATTTTGAGGAGCGTCTCAACTGTGATCATCGGCTGCATCCGAAATCGCTACTTTCATACTGAACATTACGCAGGAGCGGGTAGTGTGTCCAAATACTTAGTATTCATTAAACAGAACGCAAAAGGTACCCGGATAATCTACTACTTGGGCAGCATTTTTGTGTGTGCAAACACAGCACGCACACGTACTGAAAGAGCTTACTTCTGTACCGGCCGAGCAGTGTGCACTGCCTCTAATTTAGTACGTACAGTTTAAGTATGCGATTTCGGACGCAGCCATCGTTTTCCGGTAGTCATGGAACTTAACATCATAAATGACACAACGTCACCTGCAGCTGTGGAGCAGACACAACAGACAAAACAAAACTGCTAGAAGTATGCCAGCTTGTAAGCTCGTAAAGGCGCGTTCGGCGTCATGCAGTGCTCGTGAACTTGGTTTCGCAGAAAATATGGGGAGGCTTCCAGCTGTGCAATATGCATTTGCACATGGCGATTAAAACTGCTTCCTATTGTTTACATTGACATTTTCAGCATTTACCAGACTCTTATCCAGAGCGACTTATAGAAGTGCTTCCACAGTAAATATCTCCCTACTCTAGTTTAGGTAGACAACTGTCCAAAGATAGTGCTTTTTTTTAGAAATAAATAAGAAATAAATAAGAGCATTAATAAGTACATGTTAGTTCTCAGCCAAAGTACTTAGTAAAGAAGTGGGTTTTTGATCATCATTTGAAGACAGTGAGAGACTCAGGTGTTTGGACAGTAAGTCCAAAGAGCCTTGATGCTTGTCTTCCCTGATTTTTTGGGTGTAGGATCAATACGAGCCAGACTAGTACCAACAATGCTGCTCCTACTAGATGGGATGGAAACCTGGCGTGTTAGCACAAAATGTCCAGAACTTATAACAGACTTCATCACAGACTGGATTGAACAATGAATAACTCACATTATTTATTTATTGCTACTTATTGAACTTTTAGTTCAATGTAATTTTGTGTTTGTATGATTTGTTTAAATCCTATTTATTTAAATTATCCTTAAGGCCACCCAAGAAGGATGGAGGTCCCTGCTGAATCTGGTTCCTCTCAAGCTTTCTTCCTGTAATTTTAAGGGAGTTTTTCCTTGCCACTGTCGCCCTCGGCTTGCTCAATAGGGGTTTTTGGTATGTTGGTCCTGGATTCTGTAAAGTTGCTTTGAGACAATGTTCATTGTAAACAGCGCTATATAAATAAATTTGACTTGACTAGTGGCTCGGAGGTTGCATGGTACAGAGCGGGGTGTGATGAGTTCTCTAAGGTAGTTTGGAACTTCATAGGCATTTTTGGCTTTATAGCGAGCATCATTGTTTTAAACTTTAAAGCAGCAACATGAAGCCAGTGAAGAGGATGCAGCAGTGGGATGATGTGGCAGCATTTAGGTTGGTCGAAAACCAGGCGAGCAGCTGCATTTTGAATTATAGCACTCACTTGCAGCCAGCAATCCTTCCAACAAAGTGAGATGGTTTCGCCCTGCCGGAGCCACAACCGTTCAGAAATGACTGACTTGAATAAAAAACTTCCCAAATGCAGCTATAACAGTCCAGATTAGTGGTCAGCACAGACAACTTCAGCCACACCAAATGGTCAGCCTGCGAAAAACACCAATGAAACACACTGTAGTGTGTTTACTGACTGGGATAAGCATAAGACAAATACTCAGCTGCAATATATAGCCATGGAGTCAGCTGTGGCACATTACCCTTAATGATTGCTGTAATCCTTGGGATGTGTAGTCCATTTGGGACTACAATGGGTCGATCTGTGCTTTCTGCTGCAAGAGATAGTGGTTAAAGGTGATAGACTCTTTGCGTCCTGGTTCTATATATAGAGCAATGACCCCTGCGCATACCTCTACAAAGCCCTGCAATGTCAACAGGTAAACACGAAATAATCCCCTCATTAATCTGTTCCAGAGCAAACACACAGATAAACTAAACACACATACACCAGCAATACATAAGAAAGCTGGGATCAGAGCACAAGGTCCGCCACTGCATGGCACCCTTTAAGCAGAGAGGGTTAAGGGCCCTGCTCAAGGACCCAACAATGGCTGCAAGGCAGAGATGGGATTCAAACTCTCAGCCTTTTAATTAATAGCCCAAAGCTCTACCCACTAGGATTTCACTGAAATTTAATAAACATACACTGACACTGAACACAAGCTTATTGACACCAAACACACAGAAACTTACCCTAATTCAAAAAAATCAGATCATACACCTTATAACACTTTAAAAAGAAAACTACAACCACTATTGGATACCCCAAAACTCATGAACAAAGTCAAATGTAATGTTATCTGGCCCTACAGAGCAGATTACTTACAACCCCAACCCCAAATCAGAAAAATGTGGTGAAAAAACTAAATAATGATGCGATTTTTAACAGGTGATGTCAACAGGTGATTGTAATCATGGTTTGGTACAAGAGCAGCATCCAGGAAAGGCTGAGTCTTTGATGAGCAAAGATGATCAGAGGATCTCCAGTTTGTCAACAAATGAGTGAGAAAATTATTAAAATGTTTAAAAACAATGAACCTCAAAGAAAGATTGGAAGGGATTTGTATATTTCTCCATCTACAGTGCATAATATCATTAAACCATTCAATAATTTGGGAGGAATTTCAGTGCATAAAGGCGAAGTACGCAAGCTTAAGCTGAATGTCCGTGATCTTTGATCCCTCAGATGGCACTGCATCAAGAACCGCCACTCAACAATAGCTGATATAACTACATGGGTGAGGGATTACTTTGGAAAACCTTTGTCAAGCACTACAATACAGAGTTACATGCACAAATGCCACTTAAAACTTTACTGTGCAAAAATCAAGCCTTATGTTAACCATGTCCAACAAGACAAGACAATACAATGCAAGGCTGCACACATTACAAAGGCATGACTGTGGAAGAAGAGGGCATGGGGACTGGACTGACCTGTCTCCAATAGAAAATGTGTGGAGAATTTTAAAACAAAAAATGCGACAACGACGACCCCGTACTGTTGCACATCTTAAGACGTGTTTGCAGGAAGAATGGGACAAAATAAAAGCTGAAACACTAAATCACTTGGTATCCTCTGTGCCAAAACTTTTAAGTCTTTTAAGTGTGGTGAAAAGGAATAGCAACATTACAAAGTGGTAAATGCTTTACTGTCCCAACTTTTTTTAGAATGTGTTGCAGGCATGAAATGCAGGAATGGATGTTTATTAATAAATGAAATGAAGTTGAGCAGATAAAACATGACATATCTCAGGTTCATCCTGTCTGCAATCAAATAAAAGTCAAAGTAAATGTAAGAAACTCTGTCTTTTTTTATTATTTGCATTCTCCATGCTGTCCCAACTTTTTCTGATTTGGGGTTGTAAGTACATGGACGTACCACAGAGCTATGCTGACAAAATGCAGACTAGTTTCTCTTCATTCTACAGAGAAAAGGTAATAATCACATCCCAGGGTGTTGTTTTCTAAATTGTACACTTTTTGTGCTTTTAGCCATAGAATCGTAATTATAGAACATGAGCAAATTACATATTTAGACCTTAGGGCCACTGTTATACCTAAATGGGGTACATTACCACTTTTTCTTACACCCAGGCTTGTCATCTGGCTGAGTACCTAGATTTTTAACAGTAACACTAAGGGAGCAGTCGGATGAGAAACAGCAAAACCGTGTTTGTGATGGCTGTGCCATTGTTCCATGTGGAGTGCGACGGTGCAGCTTAGCTTAAAGCTGTGTTTTTCTGAGTGGCACGCACCTCACACTTTTTCCATGCTGGGCTCATGACTTGGACCCAGTTTGCAGCTGACCTTTTTAAGCGCCTCCAATGAGATTGTTTGATATTGTGGCTTTTTATTTGCAATTGCTTTTGTGTGAATTACAAGGTGTCGTAGAAAAACACGAGACCTAGTAACAAAGACTCAGAATAAAATCAGAACCACCCAGGATTAATGCAAAAGGTTTATTACACAAGATCTATTGCAATAGGACACATCTCATCTACAGTCAACCTGCAGTCCATCAGAGAATGTGCAATGAGACAAAGAAAAGTCACATTACTTATACCCACATTAGGGTGTTGGCCAAAGCCTTATATGGCGATTTCTAGAACATTCTATCTCCGGGCAGATTTCAAAGCTAACTCAAGTTGTTATTTATAAGGAGATGAAACTCTTTACATTGTCAAAAAAAAAACAGGAAGGACTGTCTAGTTTCAAAGCAGAACTTGTCTCAACAGCAGAGCTAGTCTCCAAAAATAACAGAACTTACAGACATACAGAATAGTTAACTTTTTGACCTCAGACGACTTGCACCAAAATGTTAAAGGTTATAGAAAAATTTATCAATGTATTAAAACTTCTAACTTACTTAAAATATATTAAAATTTCCCTCACAAAGGGTATGTAAAAGAGAACAGAACTGATATATGGCAGATCCCTCCCACTATGCTTGAAATAGCAAACAGACCAGGATGGTCACTAAGCCATAAAAAACGTTTTACAAAGAAGCAGATACTCAGTATTTCTTAGCATCCTGTGAAACCACCACACAGCAAGTAAAATACAGCTTAACATAGGGTCTGTCTGGAAACCTAGTACGGTCTCTATAAAGACACATTTTACATTGTTGTGCATGCCATTGAGAAGAAGACTTAATTCTTGGGTGCTTTAAAATGCTGCCTACTAAGGTGCCTTTTTCTGAGCCTATAAACTGAGTAATGAGGGAGCATCTGATACCTCCTTAGCGATGAAGGCTATACAATACTTGAATACAATTTTTTGACAGATGTGGAGCAATGGACGTTCTTATTAAATCTAACTAAATTCTCATTGATTTTTAATTAGTACAAAGGTGTACAAGTGTCATTTATTTGAAAATTGGGCTTGTTTGTGACAATTTAACAGTTTTCGGTAGACAGTGGAGGATGTTAGCTGGCATGCTAGCAGGTTGTGTTGTCTCAGCCTATTGGTTTAAATGGCCTAATGCTTAACTTCTGCAGGTTTTAGTGCTTAGCCACCAGCAGTGCTTCAGAGTTCTCACGATACAATCACAGCAAAAAAAACAAAACATTACCACATAGGGTAAATTAAATTTCTCCAGTACATCAATTTTAACATTTTTTTGCAGGTTTACATTGTTTATTTTACTGTTGATCATATGTGGATGTTTAGCACTTTTGTGGACCTTAGTGCTGTGTTTTCGTATATTTTCGCACCCCCTGAAAAACACCTCGCTGTTTCTTACAATCGCATTTTACCTGTCGGGGGTTAAATCGAGGTTTAATTGTATTAGTAAGACAACAGAATCAATTTAAAGTCATTAATTAAAGCATTCAAATAATAAACTGATTATCTGAAATCTTGTTCTATAGTTTGTTGTACGTTTGTCTGAGGAAATGTGGTGATAATTATAACCTGGTGAAAAAGGAAAAAAAAAAGATGAGCAAATTTCATGGCAGAAGAAAAAGTTCTACACACAAACCCACACAGTGATTGTTCATTCAAGAGACAAGCCTAAAATCACCATTTAGGACACTCTCTGGTATTGATTGAATAAATGGCATGGTTCAGGAAAAGTTCAAGAATGCAGGGGGCACCACTAAAAAACAAGCTAAAATACACACGACTTTACAATCGATTAAAGAAACAAAACCAGCCTCGGCAGAGCCCACAGATCAAACCAGAAGGTCAAACGCAGTCTGTTGTTATTGATGTTCACAAAAAGCCTTCAGCAAATGTTTATAAATGGAAAGCGGATGTGAATCATTTGAATTTCTTTACACAATATTATGCATCATTCATATGAAAGGTTAAAATGGACATCAATATTCTAACAGGCAATTAGATGTGTTTCACGGTTTATGTATATTTATAAGAGCGCCCCGTTTTGTAGTGCACAAGCTTTTCTCCGTTGTTTTTCTTGAAGAACAATGTAGTGTAACTCTAAATGAAGTCAGATTGTATCATAAACGTTACGGCACATTTACAAGAGAGTTTTTAGCACCTTGCTCACCGTGAACCTTGGTTGAAATTGCCATTGTGGTAAAACGTCATCAAAGTGACCACAACACGAATATCCATTTGTATGAAATAACCATCAAATCCACCCTGAAAGCATTCACATACACTGATCAGCCATAACATTGAAACCATCTCCTTGTTCCTACACTGACTGTCCATTTTATCAGCTCCACTTACCATATAGAAGCACTTTGTAGTTCTACAATTACTGACTGTAGTCCATGATTTTGTTTTGAATTTTTTTTTCTATTTTCCCCACTTTTTCCCCCAATTTTTCTCCCCTAATCTAGTCGTGTCCAATTACCCTGATTGCGTCCTCTATACATACGCCCCCTCCGGCACATACAGTCAGTATAGACTGCATTTTTCACCTGCACGAGTCGAGTTCATACACTTGACGGGCACTGTGTAGGGCCACACCCCCATCAGCGTTATTCCTCAGCCCTGTGCAGGCGCCATCAGTCAGCCAGCATGGGCCGTAGTCGCACCAGTTATGAGGACCTATGATCCGACTTTCTTACCCTCTAACCCTGAACAACAGCCAATCGTTGTTCATGCTGCCGCCCAGCCCATTCGGAAAGGCAGAGCTGAGATTCGATACGATGTATTCGAAACCCCAACTCTGGTACGCCAGTGTACTTTACCGCCGCGCCACCTAAGTGGCTATTTGTACCATTTTTTATAGATACTGACCACT
This sequence comes from Trichomycterus rosablanca, assembly GCF_030014385.1. Classification (NCBI taxonomy): domain Eukaryota; kingdom Metazoa; phylum Chordata; class Actinopteri; order Siluriformes; family Trichomycteridae; genus Trichomycterus; species Trichomycterus rosablanca. The sequence continues at coordinate 30,506,050 of NC_086000.1, read as the reverse complement.
GCAGACCGGGAACACCCCTTAAGAGCTGCAGTTTTGGAGAAGCACTGACCCAGTTGTCTAGTCATCACAATTTGGCCCTTGTCAAACTCACTCAAATCCTTATGCTTGTCCATTTTTCCTGCTTCTAACACATCAACTTTGAGGATTAAATGTTCACTCGCTGCCTAATATATCCCACCCACTAACAGGTGCCGTGATGAAGAGATAATCAATGTTATTCACTTCACCTGTCTGTGGTCATAATGTTATGCCTCGTCAGTGTATACAGTATGCAGACTTTACTTACACACACACACACACACACACACACACACACACACACTAGTATAAATTACATTTTGTTAAACTAAACAAACTAAACTTGATCATTTCCTATTACTCAATCAATGATAATATGTTGAACATGTTGCTTTGTTCTCCATTGTGTCTATCTGGCTAATAAATTAAATTAAGCAGCACATCCTTCAAGTTCCTCTAATCATTAATTAGCCCACGAGCCTGAATGCCACTTTGATCTTTAGAAAGCTATCGCGCAGAGCACCTGCTGAGATACCGAGGTGGAGCGCAGATTAATGATCCCGAGGAAAATGGTGGAACTGGGAGAGCAGGGTGGTGATGGGATGCTTACAGCAACAGAAGGGTGCTCTGAAGTAAAACAATCCATCTCATTGAACGTGAGGACAATGTACTGGATAAAGGCGAAACTATCTGAACAGCATCTTGGGAAAACGTGGCTCTCTGAGAGGTGACATTTCATTTTTTTTTCTTTATCTTGCTGGAGGGTTGTGTTGATATTCTGATACTCTACAGCTGGAGATCTGTGACTTCTCTCTATTTGTTCTTTTTTGACGTTTCATTTGCTGGCATCCAAAGCAGAACAGCTGTATGTGCTGAAATGTCTCAAGGCGCTGGAATGGAATAAAAAACAAACCCAGTACTGATATAAACACTTGTGGCTCGACTGATGGTTTATTAATGTTTGCAGCATTTGTAAGTACTGTGTCATATTTAGACCTCATATACACCAACCAGGCATAACATTATTATCACTGAGAGGTGAAGTGAATAACACTGATTATCTCTCCATCACGGCACCTGTTACTGGGTGGGATATATTAGGCAGAAGTTGAAAATTTTTTCCTCAAAGTTGATGTGTTAGGAAGCAGGAAAAATGGGCAAGCGTAAGGATTTGAGTGAGTTTGACAAGGGCCAAATTGTGATGGCTAGATGACTGGGTCAGAGCATCTTCAAAACTGCAGCTCTTGTGGTCTGCAGTGGTCAGTATCTATCAAAAGTGATTCAAGGAAGGAACAGTAGTACATGGGCGGCCAAGGCTCATTGATGCACGTGGGGAGTGAAGCCTGGCCCGTGTGGTCTGATCCAACAAACGAGCTGCTGTAGCTCAAATTGGTGAAAAAGTTAATGCTGGTTCTGATAGAAAGGTGTCAGAATACACAGTGCATCACAGTTTGTTGCGTATGGGCCTGCATAGCTGCAGAGCAGTCAGTTAGGAAGGTGGTCATAATGTTATGCCTAATTGGTGTATAGACTAACTAATAAAATAACTGGACTAAGTACCTAACAACTGACTACTGCCAACTAACTTCTGCTTTCTAACAGTGTGCTGACTTCAACCGTAGGCATTTTTTTTTACTGTTTTATTTAATTTCCCTTACTTATATATCTTGCTACGCTCCTCTCATAGGAGTTCAGGCACTTTTATTAGGTTTGTGTATTTAAAAAATATGAGCTTACCACACCCACAAACACATAAACTTGTTTCTATTACTTTTCCTTGCATAGTGTGCTGGTTTTAGTCATATTTAAAAAATTAAACAATTGCCCTCAGGACGAATAAACTATCTGTCCGTCTGTCTGCCTGTCTATCTAACCTGTGTTTCTGTCTGTTTGTCTATCTAGTCTGTCTGTAATTTATCTGTCTGCCTGCCTGTCTGTCTATTTATCAGTCTGTCTATTTATTTTATTGTATCTGTCTGTCTGTTTGTCTGTCTATCATCTATCCATCTATTTATCTAGTCTGTCTATCCAGTCTGTCTGTCTTTGTAGTCTGTCTGTAATTTATCTATCTGTCTGTTTATCTAGTCTGTCTGTAATGTATCTATCATCTATCTGTCTGTCTGTCTGTTTGTATATTTGTCTGTCTAACTAGTCTGTCTGTTATTTATCTGTCTATCTAGTCTGTCTGTAATTTATCGATCTGCCTGTCTGTCTATCTATTTAGTCTGTAATTTTTATGTCTGTCTGTCTAGACTGTATGTCTTTCTAGTTTATCTGTCTGTCTTTCTATTTGTCTGTCTTTTATCTATCTGTCTGTCTATCTATATTTATGTCTGTTTATCTACTCTGTCTGTCTATCTATCTATATTTCTGTCTGTCTGTCTATCAGTCTGTCTGTCCATCTATCTATATACGTATCTGTCTGTTGGTCTGCCTATCTATCTAGTCTGTCTGTAATCTATCTATCTATTTATCTGTCTGTCTGTCTGTCTGTCTGTCTGTCTATCTAGTCTGTCTAGTTTAAACATATTCTTTATCATTATAAATAACTTATATAATAAGCTTGCTGATTCAAGCCCCAACACCACCTAGTTCATGGTCCTCTGAGCAGGGCTCTTAACCCTCAATTGCTCGATTGTATTCAGTAATGATTGTAAGTCACAAATACATACATACATACATATTGGCTTTCTTTAATGGTTGCAATTGTGGCAACAGCTTGGTGAAGGCCCTTTCTTGTTTCAGAATTACTGTGTTCCTGCACACAAAGTCCATGAAGTCATAGTTTAAAGAGTTTGGTTTGAGGGAACTCCACTGGCCTGCACAGAGCTCAGACGTCAACCTTAATGAACATATGTTGAACATATTGTAAGATCAATGATGAGCTTGACCTTCTCATTCATGATCAGTGCCTCACCAAGCAATTGCACGTTTGATTACCACAAACAAACTCTGAAACCTTGTGGAGACTTCCCAGTAGGCCAATGGTTGTTATGGCTGCAAATTGGAAGAAGGGCAAATCCATATTAAAGCTCAAGATTTTAGAATATTTTTCTTTACAATTCAGACCAAATTTTGCACATTAATTAATTTTATAAACTTGATAAAAATGAGGTTGGGTAGGCGCCCAGGTGGCGCAGCAGGATATTCCGCTCACACACCAGCACCGAGTTTCTCTCAACTCCTCGGTTTGAAACTCTGTGTTGCCACCGGTCGGCTGGGAGCCATCTGGCGGGTATAATTGGCAGTGCCTGCAGCAGATACTAATTGGCCACCGTTTCTGCAGGGTGGGGACCGGACTATGTGTGGGTGGGTGGGTGGGTGGGTCTTCATGTGCTGTGTAAGGACCCTGATTGGCGGAAGAGGTGCCTGTGCAGAATGCAGGGGCGAGAAGAGGAGGGCTGTGCACGTGTTGGAAGAGGCGGGTACAGCGACGTGATCTCCTTGGATGCAATCTGGTATCTCTCAGCAGCGGAAGACAAAGTTGAGTGTGCTAAATATGGAGGAAAACAGGGAGAAAATGCATTAAAAAAAGAAAAAAAAAGAAATGAGGTTGGGTGAATGGTGTGGTAAGAAGGTTAAGGTTCATGGTTTTGGAATATGGTATTTAACAGGCTCTGGTGTTCACATACAGGTGAACATCCAAGTAGATTGCTGAAACTACTAAAATCGGGTTAAGAACTGTCCAAGTAAATAATACCTACTCTGTGAGGGTTCTGACCATTGAAGAACAGGGTGAAAGGGGGCTAACAAAGCATGCAGAGAAACAGATGGACAACAGTCAGTAATTGTAGAACTACAAAGTACTTCTTTATGTTAAGTGGAGCTGATAAAATGGACAATGTGTGTAGAAACAAGGAGGTGGTTTTAATGTTATGACTGAGGTGTGCATATATATATATATATATACTGAGAGATTTTATAGTCTGATTTAGTGCCATCTGATGTTCACCTTTTTGGATGCTCAAAGAAGCTTTAAGCTTTAGTGCCTAGAACATCTGAACATGTTCCAAAAAGGGAAGAGAGGAAAATTAAATAAAAAACCATTAAATTAGGTCCTGCTCCAATGCACACAAGAGCGGGAACATGCTGGGCAAGATACAAAGAGGGTTAAATAGACATGTTAATGATGGTGGTCACTTGTTAAATGTGCACTTCCTATAATTAACAAAATGTCATGTGAAAGTACTAGTCCTTAAACTTTTGAAAAATGTTCTAGCCTGGTCCCTCTGGTTGTGTTCTGAGTGCTCGATTCATGATGTGGAAAAAAAGTTTGAGTAGTTTGTTTGGCCAGTGCTTCAAATTTGATAAAGCCACAGTAGGTTATTGAGGTCAGGCCAGCTATATAGCTCTGTTCTCTTCTCCAGAAGCAGCATTTCACCGGGATGATATATATTCCAAATTACTTTTGGGTTGCTGTAAAAGTATGACTGCTCTATAATTCAATTTATACACCTAAAGTTGAGCAGACACCCAGGTCAACTCCAGTTCCCTGGCTAATAGAACAGAGATTCTTGTTGTCAGGAATCCACATAAGTCCCATATTGTATTTGAATCTCATACCACATGCTCCTCTGAAATGACCTCAATAAGCTTGCTAGGACGTTTACTTGAGGCTGTTTGCTCACTGCAAAAAATCTGTCTTTATTACATGGTCATTATTTTCCTTCTTATGCTTGGGGTTCATTTCAGGTTATTTTCATTACTATCCCTATAAGGGAACCTCTATGTTTTGTATTACTTAGTTTTTTGGGGGTTTTAAGACCTTGAAGCCAAATCTTCAAGGTCTTATAGGTGCTATTAAAAGGTCACAGCCCTAAGAGAGACTTCTCCCATTCATTTAGATGATTTTTGACAAAACATGCATGTCACTGGAATAATAACAAAGCTTAAAAATTGTGTTCTGTTACTGTGCTCTTATGTATATATATATACGTATATATATATATATATATATACTGTATATACAGTATATATATACTGTATATATATATGTATACACTGCCTGGCCAAAAAAAAGGTCACCACCTGGATTTAACTAAGCAAATAGGTAAGAGCCTCCCATTGGATAATTACTGCATGGGTGATTATGTTTCAGCTGGTTAAAGTTATTTAACCCTAACTGAGGCAGTGAGTAGCTTCTCATTTGTTAAACAACCATGACGAAAAACACATCCTGTGGTCGTGGAAAAGATGTTAATCTGTTTCAGAAGGGTCAAATTATTGGCATGCATCAAGCAGAGAAAACATCCAAGTAGATTGCTGAAACTACTAAAATCGGGTTAAGAACTGTCCAAGTAAATAATACCTACTCTGTGAGGGTTCTGAACATTGAAGAACAGGGTGAAAGGGGGCTAACAAAGCATGCAGAGAAACAGATGGACAACAGTCAGTAATTGTGATAAAATGGACAATGTGTGTAGAAACAAGGAGGTGGTTTTAATGTTATGACTGAGGTGTGCATATATATATATATATACTGAGAGATTTTATAGTCTGATTTAGTGCCATCTGATTTTCACCTTTTTGGATGCTCAAAGAAGCTTTAAGCTTTAGTGCCTAGAACATCTGTACATGTTCCAAAAAGGGAAGAGAGGAAAATTAAATAAAAAACCATTAAATTAGGTCCTGCTCCAATGCACACAAGAGCGGGAACATGCTGGGCAAGATACAAAGAGGGTTAAATAGACATGTTAATGAAGTTAACCCTCACATTCATCCTCCAGTCTTTACATTCTGTTCCAAACCCCAGCTATGCCACACACCACCTATCACGGTACCATTATAATACTGCATATTATCATTTACATAACATTGCAACATATGTGGACATCTGACAATGATCTCCTCATTGCAACATTAAGGTCGAATTCACATAAGTGGCAAAACCGCTTTTGCACTGGCTGTGTCGTTGTTTTCTATGGAGCGTGGCGGTGCTTCTTATCTTGTTGCACACTTTTGCCATGTTGGGCACCTGATTGAACTTTGACCCAGTTTGCCGCTGAACTTTCCAAAGCACCTCCAATGAGACAGACTGTTTGATATGACACAGTAAAAGCAACTCAGGCAGTACGAACAACACTTAACAAGAACAAAACGTAATGTGAACAAAACTTAACATGAACTACGCCCCGTGGGCAACATCCTGTGACCACTGATGATAAAGGTCTAGAAGGTGACCAACTCAAACAGCAGCAATAGATGAGTGATCGTCTCTGACTTTACATCTACGAGGTGGAACAACTAGGTAGGAGTGTCTAATAGAGTGGACACCTTCCTTTGCACTGGGTTTTCCCAGTGTCGTGCCATTTTAATTGCCATCAGCATTTTTGGTTGAGCGCATAGCCACTGATGCACCCCTGCTTTCACAACATCATCACATGAAAATCTTCCTTTTCTTAAAGCTTCTCTTTGAGCGTCCAAAAAGGTGGAAATCAGATGCCGCTAAATCCGAACTATAAGTGCTCTCTCAGTCTCTCAGACATGACCAATTACTACTCCTCCCCTCTGCCCTCACCATTACTAACCACAACTTTTTAAAGAACCCTTGTAATATCAGAATAGGTTCCTGCTATATTGTTAATGGAATGTGCTATATTTCTTTTGTATTATTCGGCTGAGGTGGTATTGGCATGGAGGTGCTGGAGACACTTATCTGGTACTTAAAAAAAAGAGTAAGTGTAAAAAGAAATTTGAAACGATTTTTAGACTAACGCATCCCACTTATCTGGAGTGAGTGGACGACTGCACATTTTAGTCTTATTACAATAAGGTGCAGGTGTGTATCAGTGTGTGGGTGTTCAAATGAAATTCCAAATTTTGTAGAAATGGGAGAATAAGCGTGTTTTTTTATGACAGACATGAAGAAACACTTAAAATGGAGAGCGATAAATTAGAAGAGGACGTTACTGAATATTTTCATTTTTCCCCCTCTCCTGTTTATATGAATTATTTTTTGAAGAAAAAAAAGGGGTTATGAATTATACAAATTACAATGTTATTAAATGGGGAAAATGTACCTCCAAAAGTACCTCCAAACTACAAAAAGATTTACTGCATTCATTGCATCATGCTAATTACCATACCATATACAGTTACATAGATGTGTTATAACCCCCTTGTTTTTAGTGATCAGCAGTACACATAGGAGACTTTAACTGATATTCAGTTAAAGGGGAAGGGAGAGTGGACACCAAGCCATACTGCTCACTAGTCCTATCAAGGCATTTCATTCATCCTCCACATTTGAGTTGCATTATTTGTCTTTTAGTGCCAACAGAACTGATACCAAGACCAGAGCATACACCGATCAAGCATAACATTATGACCACCTTCCTAATATTGTGTTGGTCCCCATTTTGCTGCCCCATACCCAATAAACTGTGATGCACTGTGTATTCTGACACCTTTCTATCAGAACCAGCATTAACTTCTTCAGCAATCTGAGCTACAGTAGCTCGTCTGTTGGATCAGACCACACGGGCCAGCCTTCGCTCTCCACGTGCATCAATGAGCCTTGGCCGCCCATGACCCTGTCACCAGTTTACCACTGTTGCTTCCTTGGACAATTTTGATAGATACTGACCACTGCAGACCGGGAACACCCCACAAGAGCTGCAGTTTTGAAGATGCTCTGACCCAGTCTTCTAGCCATCACAATTTGGCCCTTGTCAGACTCACTAAAATCCTTACGCTCACCCATTTTTCCTGCCTCTAACACATCAACTTTGAGGATAAAATGTTCACTTGCTGCCTAATATATCCCACCCACTATATATCCATCTTTGACTGTAACATGCAGATTCGTTACAAAAATTGACATTCAATGCACAAGGTCTTTCCTCATATTGTTCAGATAATGTTTGGTTGGGTAATAAAAATAATCTATGAAAAGTAATCTCGGATTGAGAATTAATGATGATGGTTTTAACTTTTGTTGGTACTTCACGTAAATGGCAAAATACAAAAAGAAAAGAAGAAGTGGAGAGAGAAGGAGACAAACCTAGGAACCTAAGTAAAGTGATTCACATGTCTTGTCCCCATATAGGCATCCGCTGTTGGGTGGAATTTATTGTCAGGGATTAAATTGTCTTGCTAAGAGGTGCAGCGGCTCTGACTGCATTCCAAGTGTATTCAATTCACTCTAATGGTTTTATCATGCTGAATTTCAAGGATACAAAACTTAAGCATTTTCTGCAAGATTAATGCTGCTTCTTGTGGAGGTTTTTGTATTATGTGCAGTGCAGTGGAAAAACATTAAAGGATGCCCTACTTTTGCAACTTTCACTTGCAATGTCATTCTACATTCACAAACACACCAGTGAATGGAATTATGTAACTGCATGCGTGAGGAAATTTTCAACCTCAAATCAAAAGAAAAAAAAGTTTGCACTGTATGGAAAATGCAAAAAAAATGCTTGAAGGCAGCATGTGTTGCTCTTAAATCTAAGTGTACTTTTACTTACACTTAATTTACACTTATTTACACTTATTTACTTACTGCATTAATGCTGCCATCACAAAAGTCTAAATTACCTTTGCCAAGGGCACTGACACAGCCCCACACCATGACAGACCCTGGCTTTTGGACTTGTTGAGATAACAGTCTGGATGGTCGATTTCATCTTTGGTCCGGAGCATGTGACATCCATTTCTTCCTGTGTGATGGTCCATTCCAGATGCATCTTATCCCAGAGAAGTCGATGCCACTTCTGGACATGGTTAACATAAGGCTTCTTTTTTGCACAGTAATGTTTTAAGTGGCATTTGTGCATGTAACTCTGTATTGTAGTGCTTAAGAAAGGCTTGCCAAAGTAATCCCTCACCCATGTGGTTATATCAGCTATTGTTGAGTGGCGGTTCTTGATGCAGTGTCTTCTGAGGGATCGAAGATCACAGGCGTTCGGCTTAAGCTTGAGCCCTTGGCCTTTATGCACTGAAATTCCTCCCGATTCCTTGAATTGTTTAATGATATTATGCACTGTAGAGGGAAAATTATGCAAATCCCTTCCAATCTTTCTTTGAGGTACATTGTTTTCAAACATGCCAATAATTTTCTCACACATTTGTTGACAAACTGGAGATCCTCTGATCATCTTTGCTAATCAAAGACTCAGCCTTTCCTGGATGCTGCTTTTGTACTAAACCATGATTACAATCACCTGTTGACATCACCTGTTTGGAACCACATCATTATTTAGTTTTTTCACCTCATTACTAGCCTTATATTGCCCCTGTCCCAACTTCTTTTGGAATGTGTTGCAGGCCTGAAATGCAGGAATGGATGTTTATTAACAAATGGAATGAAGTTGAGCAGATAAAACATGAAATATCAAACAGGGTTCAAACTGTCTGCAATCAAATAAAAGTTAAAGTAAATGTAAGGAACACTGTATTTTTATTTTATTTGCATTTTCCATACTGTCCCAACTCTTTCTGATTCGGGGTTGTAGATAATTCTTTTACCAGTGTGAGTGATTGACTAAATGCATCAGGAGGAGCCAGAGGGGTATTATAGTGTTGGTATAAATCCCATGGAGGAGATAGAGCTACTGGTTAAGCCCATATTTTGAACTTTTAAATTACCTGTCCATCCAAAACTCACATTGCTACCATATTAATGTTCCTAGCATTCTATCAGGACTTACTATACAGGGTGTATTTCTACATGTCCTTTAACATTTATCCAGCATGCCATATTCAGTTTTATCTGTCGGGTATCCAGTGGGAGTTCACTCACTTCCAACTGCATACAGACATAAATAAACCCTATTACTGGTCCAGTTTCTAACTTTATTACCTGTCATCTGCAGGTATTTTATTGCACGTTGACTATCAATCAATCTATTTTCCATGTTGCTTATAATAGCAGTGTAGGTGTGGGTGCTGCTTATGTGAAGAGTCTCATTAAGGGTGATTATGATCACCTCTGGCTGGCTGTCTGATACCTTTTATAATATGTGTGCTGAAATTGCTCAGATAGCAGAAGGTAAAGGTTAGTCGCTTACACTACTGCTCAATGCTGTGTCTAAAATAAGTGTTAAAAATATAACTAATAGAAAGTAAGATAAGTGGGGAAAAGGGCACCTACTTGATTCTACACCCACTGTCCATTTTATCAGCTCCACTTACCATATAGAAGCACCTTGTAGTTCTACAATTACTGACTGTAGTCCATCTGTTTCTCTACATATTTTTAGCCTGCTTTCACACTGTTCTTCAATGATCAGGACCCCCACAGGATCACCACAAAATAGGTATTATTTGGGTGGTGGATCACTCTCAGCACTGCAGTGACACTGACATGGTGTTGGTGTGTTAGTGAGTGTTGTGCTGGTATGAGTGGATCAGACACAGCAGCGCTGCTGGAGTTTTTAAATACCGTGTCCACTCACTGTCCACTTTATTAGACACTCCTACCTAGTTCTTCTACCTTGTAGATGTAAAGTCAGAGATGATCACTCATCTATTGCTGCTGTTTGAGTTGGTCATCTTCTAGACCTTCTTCAGCGGTCACAGGACGCTGCCCATGGATATCCAGCTGTTTGCTGGATATTTTTGGTTGGTGAACTATTCTCAGTCCAGCAGGGACAGTGAGGTGTTTAAAAACTCCAGCAGCATTGCTGTGTCTTATCCACTCATACCAGCACAGCAGTCACAACAGTCAGTGTCACTGCAGTGCTGAGAATGATCCACCACCTAAATAATACCTACTCTGTAGTGGGAGAGTCCTGACCATTGAAGAACAGCATGGAAGGGGGCTAACAAGGTATGTAGAGAAACAGATGGACTACAGTCAGTAACTGTAGGACTACAAAGTGCTTCTATATGGTAAGTGGAGCTGATAAAATGGACGATTTTATTGTTATGGCTGATCGGTATATGTCCCAACTCATTTGAAAGCTGGGGTCAGCTATTGTGCAGCACCCCTGGAGCAGACAGGGTTAAGAGCCTTGCTGGGATTTGAACTCTCAACCTTTCGATTGACATCCCAAAGCTCTACCCAATAGGCCACCATTGTTAGGTTAGCTTAAAGTGTAATTCCAAATACTGTTGAAAACAAACATGTTTATTTAAAAATGTAAGAAACAGAGGCCACAATATGTCATATTTTACATCTATTAGAGATACTGTGCAAAAAAAGCCAAAATTCTTTGGAATACAGCTATTGATGTGTCTATCTTTTTACTTGCGCATAATAATTATCATCGCAAAGCACAAACAATGAATAAGAGCAATAATTAAAGCATGGAAAATAAACCTGGCTTTTAAATTGCAAATACAGACCAACGTTTTAAACTCCTACCTGATTTTTTGAATATTTTTAGTCATTGTACTAGCTGAATGGTGTTACTAGACCATTGCTTATGTTTTTACTGGATCTAGGGGACATATAAACAAAACAATAAAAAATACATCTTCTTTCTTTTACTATTTCTTTTAGATTTCCACAAAATTTATTCTGGTTTCTTGTATATGTTGACGCGTAATCAGCCAGCATCTGCAGCACTAATTAAAATCAAATTTTCTCTTGGGCAGCCTTTCCTACAGCATAAACAAATATCCTGCTAGGCAGATAGACACAATTTGCAAATGAGAGAAAAGTCACCAGCCTAGACACCAAGCTGCTTTTTTTGGACTGTCACGGTAGAATAGCTTGGGGTTTTGATTTAAAAAAGCCACTCGTGGAAAGTGGCTCCCTACAGTGCAGTCTACAGTCAGATACTATAAATAATGTCATTTACATGTATATGTTTTGTATATGTAAAAGACATTGCTTGTTGTACACTGTCACTTTTATTATAGATTAAACTAAAAACACCTTTTTATATTATGTATCCCTAATTTATTGTTAATTTATTGTTAATGTTATTATTATTAAGAAGAAGAAAAAATACTTTCTTTGTCATATATACATATACAGTTGTACAGTACAATGAAATTCTTTCTTTGCATATGTTCGGAAGCTGTTTGGAAGCTGGGGTCAGAGTGCAGGGTCTGCCATCGCACGGCACCCCTGGAGCAGACAGGGTTACGGGCCTTGCTCAAGGACCCAACAGTGGCTGCACAGCCTGGATTTGAACCGCCAATCTACCGGTTGATAGCCCAAAGATCTACCCACTAGGGAACACTGATCAGGCATAACATTATGACCTTACTAATATTGTGTTGGTCCCCCTTTTGCTGCCCCATACACAACAAACTGTGATGCACTGTGTATTCTGACACCTTTCTATCAGAACCAGCATTAACTTCTTCAGCAATCTGAGCTACAGTAGCTCGTCTGTTGGATCGGACCACACGGGCCAGCCTTCGCTCCCCACATGCATCAATGAGCCCATGACCCTGTCGCCGGTTTACCGCTGTTCCTTCCTTGGACCACTTTTGATAGATACTGACCACTGCAGACTGGGAACACCCCACAAGAGCTGCAGTTTGGAGATGCTCTGACCCAGTTGTCTAGCCATCACAATTTGGCCCTTGTCACACTCGCTCAAATCCTTACACTTGTCCATTTTTCCTGCTTCTAACACATCAACTTTGAGGATAAAATGTTCACTTGCTGGTTAATATATCCCATCCACTAACAGGTGCCGTGATGAACAGATAATCAGTGTTATTTACTTCACCTGTCAGTGGTCATAATGTTATGCCTGGTCGGTGTATATTATGCATTTTTCTTCCAATTTAGCATAGTCAATTTGTCTTCCGCTGCTGAGGATCCCCATTTTTTTTGCAGTTTAGGTGGGTATATTGTTTTTCATGCCTACTCGTGCGCAGCCCTTAACGGAACCCTTCCCCACCCTTGCACTCTGCACCTCTATCCGCCAATCAGGGTCCTTACACAGCGTTTGAAGACCCCACCCACATATTCCGGTCATCCCTTCCTTTGCAGGCACTGCCAATATCTTGCTGCGCCACCATTTTCAATGAACAAAAAATGTGTCTCCAATTTAGTTCCATAGCTTTTGAAATCCCATGTCCATCAAAGGGGCCCTTAATTTTTTAATTAAAGATAAATTGCTTATATAAATTAAACCATTATGCTGCAAATGGTCAGAATTAAACCATGATGCTGCAAAAATGATTATTTAGTAACATGTATGTACTATTATTAATTTGTGGCGTTTGAATTACCCCAGTTTCCACTAATTTTGTTTTCTAAGCATCTTTGTTTTTGCTTATTAATACATATGTAAGTCTGATGATGGGGCAGAAAGACATGGCTCCATGTGCAGAAGTTATTGTACCAAAAGGGAAATCCAAAAATGATAGCTGCAAGAACCTGCAAGTCTTCACAACTTGGCCTTAAATAGGGAGTGGGGGATCAGTTTCAGTGCAAACTGTCCTTACAATTTTTGGGGACATTGCTCTTTGGTGCAGCAGCACCGATGGGCTTGATGCACAATCACCCTTATAAAAATCACTGGCCCCCATAGGTGGCACACAGTATGATCAGTCCTGTTTCATGTTACAGTATACATCTACATATTTGCAGTAGGAAGTCAATAGATATTGTGTGAGATTCTCAGGTGGATTTATGCAAGTAAACTATATAAACACAACAGTGGTGGCATGCTTTCTCCTTACTGTACAATAGTAAGAAATAATGAGGATATGCATAAGTCAGTAGCAGACTTTGTAAATATTACTATCTGATAATATCTGAGAATTTACAGGTTGTAACAAAGGGCTCATGACTGGAGAGATGTTACATTTAATTGTCTATCTATTATTAAACTGGACAAGACTGGGTTTCAGAACACAAGACACAATCACAAATTATGTGTGCTAATCTAAACACACATACAACTTTATCCTAAACTATCCTAAGCCCTAAGCTAAGCTACACCCTGCAAGCTAACACAATGCTAATACTAAACATGAACTAGACTTTTCCACATAAGACTTGATTTTCTGAACAACATACATAAACTTAGACACAAGTCCAGATTCTCTAAACTAGGTTCCTAACAATCACCAAAGTAACCATCAAATAACCTGAACCAGCCACAGCACAGTCCTTAAATACCTTGAGCATTCAACCTGCAATGAGGTTCAGCTGTGGATCATTAGCTCTATTGTCCAATAATCATAAGGGGGCGTCAACTTGAAACGATAACCAAAACCACCCCAACCATTTGCTTCTGGGGACAGGGGCATGGCGCACACACATGAGACATGAGCACAGAGAGATAAATATCTACAATATCTTTATAAATCTGGAGAGAAAATACATCATGCTGTTCAAATACAGTGCAGATTATAAATAGATATTTTTTTACATATAATTTTACATATTATATGTAGTATTTTGATGACAGGTTAAGAAATATGAGAGTATATGACATCACTGATACCTTTAGATGTGTATGTAGAATTAACAGCACATTCTGGAGGGTGAACATAAACTATATGGTAGCGCAAGCTAATGCAGAAAAGGAAGAAGCTTATAAACACCAACATTCCCTTTGAGGCATTTTCTATACCACATCCTCTTGATTAAATTACAAGACAGAATATAATGGATTAGATTTGTTTATGCTGGGTAAAAACTTAGTTATTCCTTTTTTTTTAAAACAGTGGCCCAGACGTTACATATTTATATGTAATTCTTAACAATTCTATACACAGATCAGGCATAACATTATGACCACTGACAGGTGAAGTGAATAACACTGATTATCTTTTCATTACGGCACCTGCTAGTGGGTGGGATATATTAGCCAGCAAGTGAACATTTTATTCTCAAAGTTGATGTGTTAGAAGCAGGAAAAATGGGCAAATGGGATTAGAGCGAGTATGACAAGGGCTAAATTGTGATGGCTAGACGACTGGTCAGAGCATCTCCAAAACTGCAGCTCTTGTGGGGTGTTCCTGGTCTGCAGTGGTCAGTATCTATCAAAAGTGGTCCAAGGAAGGAATAGTGGCAAACCGGCGACAGGGTCATGGGCAGCCAAGGCTCATTGATGCACGTGTGGTCCACTCCAACAGATGAGCTGCTGTAGCTCAAATTGCTGATGAAGTTAATGCTGGTTCTGATAGAAAGGTGTCAGAATACACAGTGCATCACAGTTGCAGGGCTGTTTTGGCAGCAAAAGGGGGACCAACACAATATTATGTTATGCCATAATGTCATAATGTTATGCCTGGTTGGTGTAAATTCTTAACTTAATGTCTTTAGTATCTCATATCTCCAGGTTTGCTTTAAAAACAAAACAACCATTATATTCACATTTCACCCACTAAGCTGAAGCTCTTTCTGTAACTTCTCCTAAAACATTTTGACAATTCTACACTTTAACTTCCAGCCTTCTTAAAAAAGGTGCAATCGTTTTATACTGAGGGATTTCATATCAGCAGGCATTGTGTAAGAAGCGGCACTGGGCTGGTGTCTGGCATTTTCTCAATAAGAGCAGCACCTGGAGGGAAAGAAAAGTGTAGTAGGCCACACCGAGGATCTTTTCTGGGATTTTTCCTTAAGATGTGGGTGGTATAGAGGTTGTTAAAAAGTGACAAATTACCAGGGGGAAAATCTTCAGAGTATTGCACTTGCACAACATGTGTGTTGCATGTTGTGCTGCATATTGGAAGGAGGGCTCACTGAATGATTTATTGTACCCTGCTGAATATATCCAATACCACAAAAAATACAACCCAGCGTTTACCCTTAAGTGTGAGAGTTACATTTCCAACTGTGGTTTTGACAGATCCACAGTAGAAGTGTATCCTTTAAATATAAATTGGGCCCTACTAAAGATATTTAAAGAAAAGTGCCACATTTCACGACAGTCATTAAGATACACTTATAAATTAAATGATGTGTTTTGACACGGTCCCCTCTGCATCCACAGAATCTGTTGTGAGTTTTTAGCTCTTTAACACTTCAACATCTTGGACGTTTTAACTAAGCGATTCCTAACTAAAGTGCCGTAGGATTGCTAGGACCGGTACGTATCTAAGTAACATCCACATAATGGCAGGAGCCAAGGTTTCCCAGCAGAACATTGCCCAAAGCATCACACTGCCTCAGCTGGCTTGCCCTCTTCCCATAGTGCATCCTGGTGCCATGTGTTCCCAAGTTACCAGGCCATCCACATGATGTAAAAGAAAATATGATTCATCAGACCAGGCCACCTTCTTCCATTGCTCTGTGGTTCAGTTCCAATGCTCACATGCCCATTGTTGGCGCTTTCGGTGGTGGACAGGGGTCAGCCTGGGCACCCTGACTGGTCTGCGTCTATGCAGCCCCAAACGCAACAAACTGAGATGCACTGTGTATTGTGACACCTTTCTATCAGAACCAGCATTAACTTCTTCAGCAATTTGAGCTACAGTAGCTTGTCTGTTGGATCAGACCACATGGGACAACTTCGCTCCCTACATACATCAATGAGCTTTGGCCGCCCATGACCATTGGTTTACCACTGTTCCTTCCTTGGACCACCTTTGATAGATACTGACCACTGCAGGCCAGGAACACCCCACAAGAGCTGCAGTTTTGGAGATGCTCTGACCCAGTCGTCTAGCCATCACAATTTGTCAAACTCGCTCAAATCCTTACGCTTGCCCATCAACATTGAGGATAAAATGTTCACTTGCTGCCTAATATATTCTGTGATGAAGAGATAATCAGTGTTATTCATTTCACCTGTCAGTGGTCATAATGTTATGCCTGGTCGGTATATGTATATATATATAAACCAACAAACACTAGATCAATCAACAAACAAATGAATTGTTTAATCACATCGATTAATTAGTTAAAAAATGAACATCCAATTCAACCAAAGTTGTAATAGTATCGGGGTTGGTCTTACCTTGCTGGGGTGTGCCGAGTGGAGCCTTGTCAGGAGAAATATACCCAAGTGCATTACAATTAACCAAGGTAGAAAAATACTATGGCTTAAAATAACAGAAACAAAAACAAAAACAAACCAAATCAAAATCCACAGCCCACAGCAAAATGTCAATAATAATAATAATAATAATAAAATCAGCTTATGTAGCACCTTTCACATACCCAATGATGCTTTACATTAAGAAGCAAAACAACAATAAAAAAGGACTTGGAGGAGGAATATCAGAAAAATAAGTTTTTATTTGAAAAAATCTTGTATGTGGTACTGCCGGAGGTCCAGGGTCAGAAGACCTGAGAGAGTGAGAAGGACAGTAAGCTGAATAAGATATAAAAAGCCAAGACCAAGAAAGGTTTGTATTTAATACAGGAGGATACTGGTAACCAGTGAATCTGATGGAATAGTGATGTGGGCAGAGCACTTAGTATAAGTGAGGATTATGGCTGCTAAATTTTAAATGATTTGAAGCCGGTTGAGAAGTTCAGCAGGGAGACCATTAAAAGTGAGTTGTAAAAGTCCAAGTGGAAGAAAATTCTTTGGCATATTTGGCTAACCAGAGGGTGGAGGTTTGCTGTATTTTGCAAATGACAAAATGCAGTCTTAGTGAATGGCTTAATAGGGGGCTCGATTTTACAACCCCAAATCAGAAAAAAGTTGGAACAGTATGGAAAATGCAAATAAAATAAAAATGCAGGTGCAAACAGGTGATGTCAACCGGTGATTGTAATCATGGCAGGATTGCAAAATGCAGAAAAGTACATGCATTTTTCAACAAGACAATGCAAAACCACATGCTGCACACATTACAAGGGCATGGCTGTGGAAGAAGAGGGTACGGGTACTGGAATGCCCTGCCTGAAGTCCTGACCTGTCCCCAATAGAGAATTTTGAAACGAAAAATGCGACAGCGACGATCCCGTACTGTTATACATCTTAAGACATGTTTGCAGGAAGAATGGGACAAAATAAAAGCTATAACACTAAATCGTTTGGTATTCTCGGTGCCAAAACCTCTTTTAAGTGTGGTGAAAAGGAATGGCAACATTACAAACTGGTAAATGCTTTACTGTCCCAACTTTTTTTTTTTTATGTGTTGCAGGCCTGAAATGCAGGAATGGATGTTTATTAATAAATGAAATTAAGTTGAGCAGATAAAACATGAAATATCTTGGGTTCATCCTTTTTTTAATATTTGCATTTTCCATGCTGTCCCAACTTTTTCTGATTTGGGGTTGTAAATAAATAAATTAAAAATGAAACCAAGGTATTTAATCACTTAGACTGGTTAAATAGTAACACCATCCATATTTACGGTGAGACTGGAGAGGTAAGAAACCAGTGTTAACAAGACTTTGGTTTTGTCTGTATTTAGTTTCTAGAAATTATTATTCAGCCAGTGTTTTAATCTGTAATGTATGAACTTAGTGACTGAGATGGCTGAGTTCCCAGGAAAAGCTGGCTAAGTTCCCAGGAAAAAGATCAAATTAATGCTGGTATAAAAGCCAGCGGGGGAAAAAAAAAGACTGGGCATAGTCTAGCTCCACGTACTGGTCCTGCAGAGTGTGCAGATGACTGACACATGCAACCCAGCAGCATCAAGCCAGCAACAAGGTGGCTAATAAAGCTATAATTTGAAGCCCTGTCATGGCAGCAATTAGTTAATGCTTAATGAGGTGCAAAAACTGTCTATTAGGAACAGGCACTGTCAGTCATCTGCACCTTCATGCCAGCTGCTTGATTCACTGGCCAATGGCAAACCAAAGCTCTCATAAGGAACAAAGAACTCCATGAAACTGGCAAAGGCAAAAAATTAACTGTCACTCCAGGGTGGCTATTGTGTGGCAGCCTTCTACACGAGGTAAAAGGTTGCAGACTTCCATTGACTATGATGACAGCCAAAAAAAGAGGTGGGCATAGTCCAGCCTGGCATACCGGCCGATCAGTGTGTGCAATAGCATCAACGAGGCATGAGCAAGGTGTTCTCACTGGCTGTAGCTCGACAGAGCACTCGCTGCCACTCGCAACCTGCTCGCAACACCTTTCACACTACACGATTTTGATTTGCTGACAGGTCCAGATATTCAACATGCTGCCGAGCCACTCGGATCGAGTCGTTAAACAGTTCACACACAGCAATCGAGAGCCAAGTTTCGATCCTCAAGCAAACGCCGAGTTGCCTTCGAGCTGCCACATCTAGCGGGGACCAGTTGGCGAGCAAAAATCAGGGCAAAAATTGTCTAGTGTGAACTAGGCATAAGGAACCGACACTGTTAGTCGTTACAGCTGTAGTGACCTGGTAGGTGGGCCTGGCATGATACTGTAATCTGCACCCCTCTACAGACCTCAATGGTAGTTTATATATAAAGTGAATACAGTGGTGTTCAAAAAAATAGCAGTCCAACATCATTAACCTGATAAATCACTGTTGCTCTACATAGCAAAAAATTTACTTGAAAGTGTAGTAGAGTAATGAAAACAAAACAAACCCAACAATTAGGACATGCATGCCGCTCATTCTGAGTAATCAAAGCATTGATTGAAAGGGGGTTGTTCAAAATAATAGCAGTGAGGAGTTCAATTGGTGAAGTCATTCATTCTGCAGAAGAACGGGTGTCAATTTTGGCCCTTAATTAAAGTAGGAGGATGGCAAATGTTGCACAGGTCGGTCATAGCACATTTCCTTCTGAAATAGGGTAAAATGGGCTGTTCCAGACATTGTTCTGATGAACAGCGTACTTTGATTAAAAAGTTGATTGTAGAGGGAAAAACATACAGAGAAGTGCAGCAAATTATTGACTGTTCAGCTAAAATGATCTTAAATACCTTGAAGTGAAAACCAAAACCTGAAAGATGTGGAAGGAAGCGTGGAACTACTGTTAGAATGGATCGAAGAATAGCCAAAATGGCAAATACTCAGCCAATGATCACCTCCAGAAAGATCAAGGAACATCTGAAGTTACCAGTGAGTACAGAAGATGATTAAGTAAAGCCAATTTAGTCCCGTTGTTAAGAAAAAGACACGTCCTGAATGGGTTCAAATCTGCCAAGGAACACATTGACTGGCCTAAAGAGAAATGGTTCAACATTTTGTGGACTGGTGAAAGCAAAATTGTTCTTTTTGGGTCTAGTGGCCCTAGACAGTATGTCAGACGACCCCATTGCACTGAATTCAAGCCAAAGTACACGTTGAAGACAGTAAAGCATGGTGGTACAAAATTATGATATGGGGATGTTTCTCATACCATGGTGAATCAGTTTCAATATATCAGAATACTTGAGGAGATTATGTTGCCCTATGTCGAAGAAGAAATGTCCTTAAAATGGGTGTTTCAACATGACATCTTGGTTACAGACAAACAAGACTGAAGTAATAGAGTGACCAGCCCAATCCCCTGACTTCAGTCCCATAGAGAACTTGTGGGCTGACATCTGAAGCACGTTCTTTTGACGCAAAACCCAAAATTGCAGAAGAACTGTGGAATGTAGTCTAATCATCCTGGACTGGAATACCTGTTCAGAGGTGCCAGAAGTTGGTCGATTCCATGCAACACAGATCTCGGAAACAATTGTTATGCCATCAAATATTAGTTCAATAATTTAAAGTAAAGTGAAACCGTAAACATTTTTTTCAGTTCATACATTTTTTAAGTTTTTAAAGACAAATGCTATAAATTTTTCTTAACTTTCTGTAAAAGATTAACACAAACTGGCTAAATGTTGTTAATGTTTTGAATTAGAATTGAAAGTGTAGTATTTTCAGTGCATTTGCATTTATGTAAATAAAAGTTATTATAATGATTTTGCGCTTTATTCACTTTTTAAAAATCACTGCTATTTTTTTTAACGCCACTGTATGTGTGAGAGAGTTAGATGCTTTTTGAAAACAAAAGCTTAATGTGGATTTAGCATAAAGATTGTTACACAGAAAATAAATCCGAATATTTATTTCCTGAAATTGGTTAAAGAAATACTAACTGTGCGGTTATTTGTAATTATTTATTTGATTTTTTTTCACAGTTTGCAAACCTTTCACATTATTGGCCACGTGCTGATAATGGTAACAACCTTTTTATCTCTGTTCAAAGCAAGATGAGAATGCATTAATATTATTCCTCAGACTGTCTATTCACAGATAATTAATGCACCTCCTGGTTTATGCTCCCACATTGATTATTTCCCCTTTGCACAATACAGACACTGAGTTATTACTCTAGTTTATTTTGACTATTTTTTAAAGCATTGGTATTACTCAGCGTGCTTGTGCTTACCTTTAAAAGTATATATTTTACAAGAATGCTGTTTCAATTTATACAGTTCCAGAGACGTGTGGAATCTATGCCAGACTCATTAAAGCCGTTCTGGTGGCTTGTGGTGGCTCACAGACACTATGATGTCTTTCCTCTGTCACTGTCTCTTTTTTAATAAGCCTTTCAATGTTCGAGTAGCGAGTTTGTCTGCAATGTTTTGCTAAATAATAAGCCGAAAAAAATAATTGAAAGCTTAAACTTTGTCTGCTTAATACGTCTGTTATGCTAAATGAACTCATTACTAAAAGCAAATGTTAGAACTACGATGCACGTCAGTGGTAATGTGCAATATACACATCCACGCTTACAACAGAGAAGAGAGCAGATTCAAAGCATGTAGACACAACACGAGCCGTTACATTTAATTAACCTGCTATTGAACAGAAAATCTATCTAATTTTAACTTTTACATCCTGTGGTGAGTCAATATATGAAATAGAAACAATATAGATCCATCCTCAAAATTTCCCACTTTGCTTTGTTTTGAATCTGTTTGACTTTCCTCTTTGTAAAGGCCGTTATGATTAAGGCCCTACCCTATTCACATTTGTGAAAATCGCTTCACAAAACGTTAAATGAGCCTTTTCCTGTGTAATATACAATTTGCTGTGAAATGAAAAATTTAAGGTGTGTGTAAAGATTTAACGGTTTTCATTCATTCACATAGCATTCAAGTGCCTCATGTTTACTGGTTAATTTGCATTATGAGGCGGCCCTAGCAATCCTACGGCAATTCTGTCAGAGAGATGTCAAAGTTTAAAACAGCTAACAACACGACACAGGTAATTGAGTTTGTAAAACTCCCAACCAATTCTGTATATGCAAAGGAGGGGGGGGAGGAGGGGGGGGGGGGGGGGGGGGGGGGGGGGTTGTGAAAACACAAATGAGAATTTTAATATTTGAGGCAAAACATGAAGCCTCGCACCATCACTGGATGTTCTAGGTTTACATTCAACTGTTAAGGTCGGCTGTGCTGTGTATTGTAGCTTTTCTTTAAAAATCCATGAAAACCGAGGTCTGTGAAATTAAGCACATTCTCCTGTGAATTTAGTAGGGCCCTAGTCATGAGATAAAGCAGAATACATTTAAGAAAGAGGAAAATAGCTTATACAACAATGACAGAAATAAGGGTGGGAAACAATTAAACAAGTGAGGGTTTTTAATTACTTTGTTAATATGTTTGGTAATACTGTTACCAGTAAGGTATGGATGCTAGTGCTAGTGGAAGCTTGTAGGATTCCTACCCATACCACTTTGTATTTTATTATTATTATTATTATTATTATTATTATTATTATTATTATTATTATTATTATTATTATTATTATTATTATTATTATTATTATTATTATTATTATTATTATTATTATTATTATTATTATTATTATTGTTATTGTTATTATTAATTATTATATTTTACCACCTCCTTATTCTGGTCAGGTTTTTCCCAGAACCCCTGGGCTCAATACATCAATACACCGCAGACAGGAATCCAGTTCACTGCAGGGCCTCTACCATAACCCAGACATAGCCGAAACCCAACTGGCCCATAGCACCTCTAGGGGTTCTTAATAAATTTAGTTTTTAATAAGTTTTTATTAATAATAATAATAATAATAATAATACTTAATAATAATAATAATAATAATAATACTTATTATTTATTATTATTATTATCATCATCATCATCATCATTATTATTACTATTATTATTTTTTATCATCATCATTGTTATTATTATTACTATTATTATTTTTTATCATCCTTATTGTATTATTATTATTATTATTATTTTCATTATTATTATTTTTTTATTATTATTATTATTACTATTTTCATCATTATTATTTTCATCATCATCATTATTATTATTTTCATCATCATCATCATCATTATTATTATTTTCATCATCATCATTATTATTATTATTATTATTATTATTACTATTATTATTATTATTACATTTTCTGCATTTAGCAGATGCTTTTATCCAAAGTGACTTACAGTACTCTGGCCGTATATTGTCTGAGCAAGGACCCAACAGTGGCAACCTGGCAGTGGTGGGGCTTAAAACAGCAACCTTCTGATTACTGGATTACTGGTTACCTTAACCACTAGGCTACAGCTGCCCTTATTATTATCTTCATCATCATCATCATCATCATCGTTGTTGTTGTTGTTGTTGTTGTTGTTGTTGTTGTTGTTGTTGTTATTATTATTATTATTAATATGTATTAATATTATAAAAAGATTTAATAATTGACTTTTATTGTGATCAAACAATAGGACAAAATGTGTTCCTAATTATAGAATGTTATTAGCATTGATTAAACATCTTGGGGAAATAACACTGTAATCAGAGTAATGAAGAGTTATATTGTTTTTCTTCAGTCAAATACAGTTGATTAGTTCAGGGACTTGTAAACAAACAAACATGAAAGGGTTTAGAGTCTGAGTATATCTGTTATAAGCCAATTAAGGTAATGAGAGAACTAAAAAGCTAGCTCCTTTCTTGTTCAACCCAAGACACAAGCTGCTGAGGTCTGCTTAATAAAACTGCATATTCAAATTAATTTAGACTATTGCTGGGACAAGACTGGGAAAAAGGAGAAATATAGATACTTAGAACTGAGTTTCAGTTGCACACATGCAGGACTGTTTATTTTATTTATTTGCCCAATTATTAATTCAATAATGCAAATAAAATTCTGACTGTAGTGGTAACAAGGTGACAAACAAAAGCAGATAACATTTTACTGCAATCATAGCATCATAAAATGGTAATTTTTCTCATGCTTGCTTCTCATATTTGTTTTATTATGTTCTCCAGATTCTCCATTATTAACAATTATTTAACCCCAAATCAGAAAAAGTTGGGACTGTATAGAAAATGCTAATAAAATAAAAATGCAGTGTTCTTTACATTTACTTTGACTTTTATTTGATTGCAGACAGTTTGAACCCAATATATTTCATGTTTTGTCTACTGAACTTCATTTTATTTATTAATAAACATCCATTCCTGCATTTCAGGACCATCCAGACTGTTATTAGCAACAAGTCCAAAAGCCAGGGTCTGTCATTGTATGGGGCTGTGTCAGTGCCCTTGGTAAAGGTCATTTATACTTCTGTGATGGCAGCATTAATGCAGAAAAGTACATTGAGATCTTTGAGCAAAATATGCTGCCTTCAAGACATCATCTTTTCCAGGGACGTCCATGCAAAACCACATGCTGCACACATTACAAAGACTTGGCTAAGAAAGATGAGGGTACAGGTACTGGACTGGCCTGCCTGCAGTCCTGACCTGTCCCCAATGGAGAATGAGTGGAGAATTTTGAAACAAAAAAATGTGACAACGACGTAAGACATGTGTTTTTTTATTTTTTTTATTTGCATATTCCATGCTGTCCCAACCATTTGGAGTTGTACACTGAGCGGTCCACCTTTAAATCATGTATAGGGCTGCTCAGTGGGTAGCACTGGTGCCGAGACAGTTAGAAAGTCCTGGGTTCGATTCCCACTTGAATTGGCCTGGGTCCTTTCTGTGTGGAGATGTGCATTTTCTCCCATGTCTGTGTGGGTTTTCATCCAGGAGCTCTGGTTTCTCCCACAGTCCAAACACTATATATATATATATATATATATATATATATATATATATATATATATATATATATATATATATATATATATATATATATATATATATATATATATATATATATATATATATATATATATATATATATATATATATATATATATATATATATATATATATATATATATATACTGTATATATATATATATACACTTAAACTGGTAAAGCCTGTGTAACTTGTAACTATCTGTCCTGTCATGATTGTAACCAAAGTAAAACATTTATTCATTCATTATCTTATCCTGGAGCCTATCCCAGCTTTTCAATGGGCGCAAGGCACACAGTAACACCCTGGACGGGACGCCAGTCTATCGCAGGGCAGACACACACACACATTCACTTTTAGGGCAATTCAGTGTCTCCAATTAACCTGACTGCATGCTTTTGGACTGTGGGAGGAAACCAGAGCTCCCGGAGGAAACCCACACAGACATGGGGAGAACATGCAAACTCCGCACAGAAAGGACCCGGACCGCCCTGCCTGGGGATTGAATCCAAGACCCTCTTGCTGTGAGGCGACAGTGCTACCTACTTAGCCACCGTGCCGCCCCAAAGTAAAACAATATGTTCAAATTCTAATAAATAACTAAACTAATTAATTAATTAATTAATCAAACCAGCCCTGACTAATTTCTTGTGTGACAATAATAATTTTTATCATTTGCACATGCAAAAGTCTAATTTGTAATCCTTTTTACATGCTCTTTGCATGTTCTGTCCATTGTCTACGAGTCCATTAAGTACTCACAGTCCTTGGGAAACAAGGCGAATGCGTATACAAACACACACAGTCTAAACCAATCTGTTAGCCTAGAACAAAGCGTTCAAAACCTGAGAGTCATATTTATAGTAGTATAGTAAATGTGTCTATGGATTTCATCCAAGTAATATAACGGCTGGCACATCTGATGAGACATCGATTTTAAACAGCCGTTCAGTCTAGTCTTATTGGTACAATGCTGTAAGCGCTGGTTTCCATTAGAAGCCTTACTTTCACGGCGTCAGCTCCACCTCGGCTAGGCTTTGGGCGGATGTCTGTAAGCAGCTTTTAGTGTTGAGCTATGCTTTCATGTGTCCTTGCAGTAAATTTTAAGGGTTAGCCTTGAGCTCATTTAAGCATTAAATAACCTGGGTTAATAGTCATTAAATATAAAACCTACAAAAAAGTTGGGACCTCGTGTAAAAAATCTGTGATTTGTTAATTATTCAGTGTTTCCATTGTTTTTACTGATCATTGTATGTTGTGAATAGAAACACATTTAAAATCTAATGCATGCAACACACTTCACAAATTTGATACAAAGGAAAAAGAAACCATTCTATTTCATGGAATATTCAAAATACAGTATTCCACAATAAGCAGGTAAACTGGTAATAGGTGAGGGAATAATAATTGGGTTCGAAAGGGGGATCATCCAAAGGCTTAATCTTTTACCATCTACTGTTCATAATACTGTGAACAGATTCAGTGAATCTGGAGGGATCTCAGTCCATGTAGGGCAAAGCTGAAAACCACTGTTAAATATAAAAAGTACAGTGGTACCTTAAAACTCAATGTCAATTGGTTTTGGGAGTGGTCTTTAAAGTGAGTTTAAGAGGGGTTGAGTTTCAAGGTATTTTTTTTTCCATAAGGATGTATGGGAAACCTGTTATGGAAACTGCATATATTTTAGGCTAATGTAAAATAATGGGGTTGTTTTTGACACTTATACACTAAAAATGACACAAATACAATATAAAAACACTGAAATACAAATAAAAACAGTTAAAATTCAATAATAAATACAATAAAACCTGTTCTTTACCTTTACTTCTTTATTATTTCTTTACGCTTCTTAATCATGGAGATGCTTGATCTTGGAATACTGTATTCCGTTCAGTAAAGTTTTTTTTCCACATTAAGTTTTGTGGAGGTGCACAAAGCTTAACGTGACTTATTATACTAAACGAACAAGCAGGGAATTTAATTAGTAGAGAGAACTTATAATTAAGTGAAGTTTAATGTTTCTGTGTCGTTTTTTTAGTAATTTCTGTTAGACTTTATTAATATTATTATTTATTTATTTTTTTTACAGTGTGTTTTAGACTCAGAAAAGCTGACTCACAAGTGATAAGTGATACAGTCAGGAAAATACAGCTAAACACAGATACACATTAATGCTTTTAGAGGCAAGTGCTGAACAAATTGGCTGTTCATTGTTAATTTGAAAATAAATAAATATATATTTTTAAGACTGAACACATCAAATTTAAGGGAAACGTTGACTTTAAGAATTCTCCATGAAATGAGTCGAGTTTCAAAGATTTTAAGTTTAGTGGAGTTACAAGGTACCACTGTACTTCAGATTGATTGATTGTCCTGTTATACAATTTTGTTTTACTCTCAAATAACTCAAAGTTGTTTCTTAACACTTTGTGCAAACTTTATTAAAATTATTCTTTGCAGCTCAGATTAGCTCATCTACAGTTCAGTTTTTCCTTTGCAACAAAGCCAGCGATGGAAACATTACATTTGATCATGTGTCCCTAAACGTGCTCAAGCAAGAGGATTTTCTATACCAGTCAAAATCAATTAACTACAAACCCTCAAAAAATCTACAAAATCTACTCTTCAGTAAATCCAGGATTCTTAACTTGTTTAATTCTGTATACACACTCATACTGGATCAATATCAGCCCTAGACAGTGTAGATCAGGGGTCACCAACACGGTGCCTGCGGGCACCTGGTCGCCCGCAGGGACCACGTGAGTCGCTCGCAGGGCATGTTCTTAAATAGTACTATAGTGACTTTAGAGCTCCGTCTAAAAATATATATGTGTGTTGCTGATCTTTTTGAATCAATGGCACTTGCATTGATGTAGATTTAAAAATGATAAAACTGAATATAAAATGTTAAGAACAGAAATGTTGGATGTTTATATGAGCTCTGGTCTGGGTGCGGAGTTTTATATCGTGCGCATAACGCTGAGACAAGCGAGCTACGCATGCGCTGCTACTACACTGAGCGAGATGTGGGTTTTACCCCGAAATAATAATAATGAAAAAACCTACAAGAAAAGCAAAAGAAAACTTTATATTTTCACAATGATTGAGAGGACACCAACTCAGGAACAGGAGTGCCATCAGGGGGCACCAACTCAGGAACAGAAATCAACTGCGGTGAGCCTGGCGAAGAGGCTTCGGGAGTCAGCTGCGGTGAGCCTGGCGAAGAGGCTTCGGGAGTCAGCTGCGGTGAGCCTGGCGAAGAGGCTTCGGGAGTCAGCTGCGGTGAGCCTGGCGAAGAGGCTTCGGGAGTCAGCTGCGGTGAGCCTGGCGAAGAGGCTTCGGGAGTCAGCTGCGGTGAGCCTGGCGAAGAGGCTTCGGGAGTCAGCTGCGGTGAGCCTGGCGAAGAGGCTTCGGGAGTCAGCTGCTGTGAGCCTGGCGAAGAGGCTTCGGGAGTCAGCTGCGGTGAGCCTGGCGAAGAAGCTTCGGGAGTCAGCTGCTGTGAGCCTGGCGAAGAGGCTTCGGGAGTCAGCTGCGGTGAGCCTGGCGAAGAGGCTTCGGGAGTCAGCTGCGGTGAGCCTGGCGAAGAGGCTTCGGGAGTCAGCTGCGGTGAGCCTGGCGAAGAGGCTTCGGGAGTCAGCTGCGGTGCGCCTGGCGAAGAGGCTTCGGGAGTCAGCTGCGGTGAGCCTGGCGAAGAGGCTTCGGGAGTCAGCTGCGGTGAGCCTGGCGAAGAGGCTTCGGGAGTCAGCTGCGGTAAGCCTGGCGAAGAGGCTTCGGGAGTCAGCTGAGAGGACCCTTGAGAAGAGGCGTCCGGAGTCAGCTGTGTGGACTCTTGAGAAGAGGCGTCCGGAATCAGCTGCGTGGAGCCTGGCGAAGAGGCGTCCGGAGTCAGCTGCGTGGACCCTTGAGAAGAGGCGTCCGGAGTCAGCTGCAAAAACACTGGAGAAACGTCATTAATCAGCTGCACAAATCCTTGAGAATCTCCTTGATTCAGCTGTGAGGACTCTGGAGTGGTGTCCAAAGTCAGCTGCGAAAACACTGGAGAAACGTCAGTCAGCTGCGAGGACCCTGGAGAGGCGTCCAAAGTCAGCTGCGAAAACACTAGAAAAACATCACTCAGCTGTGAGGACCCTGGAGAGGCGTCCGAAGTCAGCTGCAAAAATCCTTGAGAATCTCCTTGATTCAGCTGTGAGGACCCTGGAGAGGCGTCCGAAGTCACTTGAGAAAACACTGGAGAAACGTCATTCAGCTGCGAGGACCCTGGAGAGGCGTCCGAAGTCACTTGCGAAAACACTAGAGAAACTCCTTGAAACAACGGTGAGGACCCTGGAGAGGCGTCTGAAGTCACTTGCGAAAACACGGGAGAAACGTCACTCAGCTGTGAGGACCCTGGAGAGGTGTCCGAAGTTACTTGCGAAAACACTAGAGAAACGTCATTCAGCTGCGTGGACCCTGGAGAGGCGTCCGAAGTCAGCTGCAAAAATCCTTGAGAAACTCCTTGAAACACCGGTGAGGACCCTGGAGAGGCGTCCGAAGTCACTTGAGAAAACACTGGAGAAACGTCATTCAGCTGCGAGGACCCTGGAGAGGCGTCCGAAGTCAGCTGCGAAAACACTAGAGAAACGTCACTCAGCTGTGTGGACCCTGGAGAAACTGGACTCAGCTGCGAAAACACTGGAGAGGCGTCCGAAATCAGCTGCTTGGACCCTGGATATGCGTCAGAAGTCAGCTGTTTGGACCCTGGAGAAACTGGACTCAGCTGCGAAAACACTGGAGAGGCGTCCGAAATCAGCTGCTTGGACCCTGGATATGCGTCAGAAGTCAGCTGTTTGGACCCTGGAGACATTGGACAGACTTGGACAGACGAACTCGGCCTAGGACTGACCCGAACTTGAGAACACGGCACTGGGGCCGGTGAACAAACAAAAAGACCCCTGGAGCCCTTGGGGTGACGACGAGAAAATTGAGCTCGCATGAGGCCCTCAAACTCTTGCACAGAGTTCAGCACTGCTCCCTTCTCAGTCCAGAGCTGCCTCGCCCATTCTCGCGCAGCACCCTTCAGCCTAGACATCATGAACATCACCTTTTGTGTTTCAGAAGGCTGCGGGTCGAGAAGGTTTTGCAGGTAGAGCTGGCTCTGAAGCAGAAAGCCCTCAACCAAAAGGTCGCTTCCATCATAGGGAGCTGGCTTGTAAAGTAAGAAGATTAGAGGAAACCTCATGGAGTCAAACTCCGGAAAATTCCTAAGACTAAACATCTCGCTGTGTCCTAGAGAGGGGTTATTATGTCACGGTGGGGCTAAGGACTAAACAAAGACAAGACAAAGGGGGCGGACACACACGCAGAGATGTAGGGCAAGATATTTATTAATGAACTAAACAAGGGAATGACAAGAGTATGGAACATGAACTAGGTACACGGACTGGGAACACAGACTGGGAACACGGACTGGGAATATAAACTAGGGATACAGACTAAACATAGGTTCGGAACATAGGCTAAACATAAGCTAGGAACATTGGCTAAACACAGGCTAGGAACACTGGCTAAACACAGGCTAGGAACACTGGCTAAACACAGGCTAGGAACACAAACTAAACATAAGCTAGGAACACTGGCTAAACATAGGCTAGGAACACAAACTAAACATAAGCTAGGGACATTGGCTAAACACAGGCTAGGAACACTGGCTAAACACAGGCTAGGAACACTGGCTAAACACAGGCTAGGAACACTGGCTAAACACAGGCTAGGAACACAAACTAAACATAAGCTAGGAACACTGGCTAAACGCAGGCTAGGAACACTGGCTAAACACAGGCTAGGAACACAAACTAAACACAGGCTAGGAACACTGGCTAAACACAGGCTAGGAACACTGGCTAAACGCAGGCTAGGAACACTGGCTAAACACAGGCTAGGAACACTGGCTAAACACAGGCTAGGAACACAAACTAAACATAAGCTAGGGACATAGGCTAAACACAGGCTAGGGACATAGGCTAAACACAGGCTAGGGACATTGGCTAAACACAGGCTAGGAACACTGGAAAATAACCACCATAAACCAAAATAACCCCTGCCAGCCTGTTCCTCAGCTCTCCTTTTTAAACTGGTCCCTGATTAGGAACAGCTGGGGCTGATTGCTCAGGGGGACCAATCAGGAGTGAGGCCTGGCAGGAGTGAGTGTGCTCACGGAGAAGAGGGGCGTGGCACATATAAGCACACCAAGGCTAGCAGTGTGACAGTAGTATCAATAAAGTATAAAAACATTTGTCAAAAATTTATAATGGAGATGAATACATTTATAAAGATCTCAAGTGTGATTTTGATCAAAATGCTACATATGTGTTCATTCATACAAAACTGTCAAAAAGATATTTACAACAGTATATTTCAAATATTGAAACAGATTTTGATTATATATTAATGTATGAATGTATAATGTATATATATGAATATTGATAATAATAATAATAACTAGAGAGTGCATTTCCGGAGAAAATGCGAGTGTGATTGCCGTGTGCCGGTCGGGCGGGCGCGCGTAACCCAATGCTTTATCCAAGTTTGGTGTGTCATCAGTGGGCTTTACGATTTAAAATTGGAACGGCGTCGATATCTCAAACTTTCAAAAAATGAATGGAAGTGAATGGAGCCGAAAACCGGGCGTGGCAGCTGGGCATGGGTTCGAATCCCCATGCTGTATCTGAGTCGGGGTTACATCAGTGGGCTTTACGATTTATAGTTGAAACGGCAGTTTATATCTCGAACTTTCAAAAAATGAATGGAAGTGAATGGGACCAAAAACCGGGCGTGGCAGGTGGGCGTGGGTTCGAATCCCCATGCTGTACCCATGTTGGGGCGTCATCAGTGGGCTTTACGATATAGAGTTGGAACGGCGTCGATATCTCAAACTTTCAAAAAATGAATGGAATTGAATGGGACCAAAAACTGGGCGTCGCAGGTGGGCGTGGGTTCGAATCCCCATGCTGTACCCATGTTGGGGCGTCATCAGTGGGCTTTACGATATAGAGTTGGAACGGCGTCGATATCTCAAACTTTCAAAAAATGAATGGAAGTGAATAGAACCAAAAACCGGGCGTGGCAGGTGGGTGTGGGTTCGAATCCCCATGCTGTACCTGAGTCGGGGTTGCATCAGGGGGCTTTACAATTTAGAGTTGGAACGGCGTTGATATCTCAAACTTTCAAAAAATGAATAGAAGTGAATGGGGACAAAAACCGGGTGTGGCAGGTGGGCGTGGGTTCGAATCCCCATGCTGTACCCATGTTGGGGCGTCATCAGTGGGCTTTACGATATAGAGTTGGAACGGCGTCGATATCTCGAACTTTCAAAAAATGAATGGAAGTGAATGGGACCAAAAACCGGGCGTGGCAGGTGGGTGTGGGTTCGAATCCCCATGCTGTACCTGAGTCGGGGTTACATCAGGGGGCTTTACAATTTAGAGTTGGAACGGCGTCGATATCTCGAACTTTCAAAAAATGAATGGAAGTGAATGGGGACAAAAACCGGGCGTGGCAGGTGGGTGTGGGTTCGAATCCCCATGCTGTATCTGAGTCGGGGTTACATCAGTGAGCTTTATGATATAGAGTTGGAACGGCGTCGATATCTCGAACTTTCAAAAAATGAATGGAAGTGAATGGGGACAAAAACCGGGCGTGGCAGGTGGGCGTGGGTTCGAATCCCCATGCTGTATCTGAGTCGGGGTAACATCAGTGAGCTTTATGATATAGAGTTGGAACGGCGTCGATATCTCGAACTTTTAAAAAATGAATGGAAGTGAATGGGACCAAAAACCGGGCGTGGCAGGTGGGTGTGGGTTCGAATCCCAACGCTGTACCTGAGTCGGGGTTACATCAGTGAGCTTTACGATTTAGAGTTGGAACGGCGTTGATATCTCGAACTTTCAAAAAATGAATGGAAGTGAATGGGAACAAAAACCGGGCGTGGCAGGTGGGTGTGGGTTCGAATCCCCATGCTGTACCTGAGTCGGGGTTACATCAGTGGGCTTTACGATTTAGAGTTGGAACGGCGTTGATATCTCGAACTTTCAAAAAATGAATGGAAGTGAATGGGAACAAAAACCGGGCGTGGCAGGTGGGTGTGGGTTCGAATCCCCATGCTGTACCTGAGTCGGGGTTACATCAGTGGGCTTTACGATTTAGAGTTGGAACGGCGTTGATATCTCGAACTTTCAAAAAATGAATGGAAGTGAATGGGACCAAAAACCGGGCGTGGCAGGTGGGTGTGGGTTCGAATCCCAATGCTGTACCTGAGTCGGGGTTACATCAGTGAGCTTTACAATATAGAGTTGGAACGGCGTCGATATCTCGAACTTTCAAAAAATGAATGGAAGTGAATGGGGACAAAAACCGGGCGTGGCAGGTGGGCGTGGGTTCGAATCCCCATGCTGTACCCAAGTTGGAGTTACATCAGTGAGCTTTTTCGATATAGAGTTGGAACGGCGTTGATATCTCGAACTTTCAAAAAATGAATGGAAGTGAATGGGACCAAAAACCGGGCGTGGCAGGTGGGTGTGGGTTCGAATCCCCATGCTGTATCTGAGTCGGGGTTACATCAGTGGGCTTTACGATATAGAGTTGGAACGGTGTCGATATCTCGAACTTTCAAAAAATGAATGGAAGTGAATGGGGACAAAAACCGGGCGTGGCAGGTGGGCGTGGGTTCGAATCCCCATGCTGTACCCAAGTTGGAGTTACATCAGTGGGCTTTACGATATAGAGTTGGAACGGCGTCGATATCTCGAACTTTCAAAAAATGAATGGAAGTGAATGGGGACAAAAACCGGGCGTGGCAGGTGGGCGTGGGTTCGAATCCCCATGCTGTACCCAAGTTGGAGTTACATCAGTGAGCTTTTTCGATATAGAGTTGGAACGGCGTTGATATCTCGAACTTTCAAAAAATGAATGGAAGTGAATGGGACCAAAAACCGGGCGTGGCAGGTGGGTGTGGGTTCGAATCCCCATGCTGTATCTGAGTCGGGGTTACATCAGTGGGCTTTACGATATAGAGTTGGAACGGTGTCGATATCTCGAACTTTCAAAAAATGAATGGAAGTGAATGGGGACAAAAACCGGGCGTGGCAGGTGGGCGTGGGTTCGAATCCCCATGCTGTACCCAAGTTGGAGTTACATCAGTGAGCTTTTTCGATATAGAGTTGGAACGGCGTTGATATCTCGAACTTTCAAAAAATGAATGGAAGTGAATGGGACCAAAAACCGGGCGTGGCAGGTGGGCGTGGGTTCGAATCCCCATGCTGTATGTTAGTGGGGTTACATCAGTGGGAAGTGAGCGTGTCTAAATGCTGTATAGAAGAGCTGTAATGTGGGGTGTCGGGTGGGTGAAGACTCACAGGCGTCTCTATCTGAATCCTAGCTCTCGATTTGAGCCGAAGGCCGGTATAGGAACATGCCATTCTAAAAATGAATGGAAGTCAATGGGACCAAAAAACGCTACAAAAGCGGGCGTGGCACGTGAACGGGCGAGCGGATCGAAAACCTGTATACAAGCAGTCCATTCCCGTATGGGCCGGACGATTTGGCGCTGGAACGGGGTCGATATCTCGAAAACTGCGGACGAAGAAAGGGAGACAAAAAAGTGAGCTTTACGATATAGAGTTGGAATGGCAATGATATCTCAAACTTTCAAAAAATGAATGGAAGTGAATGGGGACAAAAACCGGGCGTGGCAGGTGGGTGTGGGTTCGAATCCCCATGCTGTACCTGAGTCGGGGTTACATCAGGGGGCTTTACGATATAGAGTTGGAACGGCGTTGATATCTCGAACTTTCAAAAAATGAATGGAAGTGAATGGGACCAAAAACCGGGCGTGGCAGGTGGGCGTGGGTTCGAATCCTCATGCTGTATCTGATTCGGGGTTACATCAGTGGGCTTTACGATTTAGAGTTGGAACGGCGTTGATATCTCGAACTTTCAAAAAATGAATGGAAGTAAATGGAGCTGAAAAATGGGCGTGGCAGGTGGGCATGGGTTCGAATCCCTATGTTGTACCCATGTTGGGGTGTCATCAGTGAGCTTTATGATATAGAGTTGGAACGGCGTCGATATCTCGAACTTTCAAAAAATGATGGAAGTGAATGGGGACAAAAACCGGGCGTGGCAGGTGGGCGTGGGTTCGAATCCCCATGCTGTATCTGAGTCGGGGTAACATCAGTGAGCTTTATGATATAGAGTTGGAACGGCGTCGATATCTCGAACTTTTAAAAAATGAATGGAAGTGAATGGGACCAAAAACCGGGCGTGGCAGGTGGGTGTGGGTTCGAATCCCAACGCTGTACCTGAGTCGGGGTTACATCAGTGAGCTTTACGATTTAGAGTTGGAACGGCGTTGATATCTCGAACTTTCAAAAAATGAATGGAAGTGAATGGGAACAAAAACCGGGCGTGGCAGGTGGGTGTGGGTTCGAATCCCCATGCTGTACCTGAGTCGGGGTTACATCAGTGGGCTTTACGATTTAGAGTTGGAACGGCGTTGATATCTCGAACTTTCAAAAAATGAATGGAAGTGAATGGGAACAAAAACCGGGCGTGGCAGGTGGGTGTGGGTTCGAATCCCCATGCTGTACCTGAGTCGGGGTTACATCAGTGGGCTTTACGATTTAGAGTTGGAACGGCGTTGATATCTCGAACTTTCAAAAAATGAATGGAAGTGAATGGGACCAAAAACCGGGCGTGGCAGGTGGGTGTGGGTTCGAATCCCAATGCTGTACCTGAGTCGGGGTTACATCAGTGAGCTTTACAATATAGAGTTGGAACGGCGTCGATATCTCGAACTTTCAAAAAATGAATGGAAGTGAATGGGGACAAAAACCGGGCGTGGCAGGTGGGCGTGGGTTCGAATCCCCATGCTGTACCCAAGTTGGAGTTACATCAGTGAGCTTTTTCGATATAGAGTTGGAACGGCGTTGATATCTCGAACTTTCAAAAAATGAATGGAAGTGAATGGGACCAAAAACCGGGCGTGGCAGGTGGGTGTGGGTTCGAATCCCCATGCTGTATCTGAGTCGGGGTTACATCAGTGGGCTTTACGATATAGAGTTGGAACGGTGTCGATATCTCGAACTTTCAAAAAATGAATGGAAGTGAATGGGGACAAAAACCGGGCGTGGCAGGTGGGCGTGGGTTCGAATCCCCATGCTGTACCCAAGTTGGAGTTACATCAGTGGGCTTTACGATATAGAGTTGGAACGGCGTCGATATCTCGAACTTTCAAAAAATGAATGGAAGTGAATGGGGACAAAAACCGGGCGTGGCAGGTGGGCGTGGGTTCGAATCCCCATGCTGTACCCAAGTTGGAGTTACATCAGTGAGCTTTTTCGATATAGAGTTGGAACGGCGTTGATATCTCGAACTTTCAAAAAATGAATGGAAGTGAATGGGACCAAAAACCGGGCGTGGCAGGTGGGTGTGGGTTCGAATCCCCATGCTGTATCTGAGTCGGGGTTACATCAGTGGGCTTTACGATATAGAGTTGGAACGGTGTCGATATCTCGAACTTTCAAAAAATGAATGGAAGTGAATGGGGACAAAAACCGGGCGTGGCAGGTGGGCGTGGGTTCGAATCCCCATGCTGTACCCAAGTTGGAGTTACATCAGTGAGCTTTTTCGATATAGAGTTGGAACGGCGTTGATATCTCGAACTTTCAAAAAATGAATGGAAGTGAATGGGACCAAAAACCGGGCGTGGCAGGTGGGCGTGGGTTCGAATCCCCATGCTGTATGTTAGTGGGGTTACATCAGTGGGAAGTGAGCGTGTCTAAATGCTGTATAGAAGAGCTGTAATGTGGGGTGTCGGGTGGGTGAAGACTCACAGGCGTCTCTATCTGAATCCTAGCTCTCGATTTGAGCCGAAGGCCGGTATAGGAACATGCCATTCTAAAAATGAATGGAAGTCAATGGGACCAAAAAACGCTACAAAAGCGGGCGTGGCACGTGAACGGGCGAGCGGATCGAAAACCTGTATACAAGCAGTCCATTCCCGTATGGGCCGGACGATTTGGCGCTGGAACGGGGTCGATATCTCGAAAACTGCGGACGAAGAAAGGGAGACAAAAAACGGGTGGAATAATAATAATAACTAGAGAGTGCATTTCCGGAGAAAATGCGAGTGTGATTGCCGTGTGCCAGTCGGCGGGCGTGCGCAGGTCGGGGGCGCGCATGCGTTTAGAAGTGGTGCGGTGCGTGGGGTGTGAATACTTTCTCCCAGACAGGCCACTGTATCTGTGCACAAGCTGTGGTGTGAGCACAAGTTCACTCTGGGTGTGTTTGAAAAGCCAAACCTGTAAAAAAATGCATTTCTGCACGTTTCTACTGCTTACAAATCAGTACTCATTCATTTACATGTGATTATCACTGCAGGGGCCATGGTATTGCGCAATCTATGATCGGCTGTGTCTCATTTACAGCTTTCAGGCATAGTGCACTCAGACTTCGGTCCCTCTTTTAGCATTTAGCAATTCCCATTGATTTCAATGCATCCGTTAGCCTTGAAGCTAACGGATATAAATATCTTTGTTTCTGTTGCAGCGCGAACGATATGACGCTCACTGCCAAGTGTAACTGCACTATAATTTCATTCTGTGCAGCGTTTTCATCTTAAAAATCACTAATACTTTAGTTACAGACCAAAATAAGTCAGATTTTTTGGCGGCCGCCATTTTCTATTCTCAGAACGGCCTGAAGATGCCGTCTACGTCATCACGTTGACGTTCTGTGGAAAGCCAAAGGTGTCAAGATTTTTGTCCAAAAATTCGGGCAAAAACGGGC
This sequence comes from Trichomycterus rosablanca, assembly GCF_030014385.1. Classification (NCBI taxonomy): domain Eukaryota; kingdom Metazoa; phylum Chordata; class Actinopteri; order Siluriformes; family Trichomycteridae; genus Trichomycterus; species Trichomycterus rosablanca. Next base: position 30,468,394 of record NC_086000.1, on the reverse strand, counting down.
ATAAATGCCACACGGATGGGCGTATCCGGATGATTTTTTGGATTTGGGCGCTAATTAATGACCCGGTCGATCAAGGGTTGGAACGGCGTTGATAGCTCGAAATTCATTTCAAAATGAATGGGAGTCAATGGGGAAAAACGGGCACCTTAAAACGGGCACTGTGCCCACAGTGTTGGTTCGATCCAAAAGCTGTATACAAGCGCTCTATTCCCGTATGGGCCGGACGATTTGGCGCTGGAACGGGGTCGATATCTCGAAAACTGCGGGAGAAGAAGCACGGACAAAAAACCGGCAGAATAAGAATAATATATTGAAAACGAAAATAACAATAACAATAGTGTGCTTGCATTCTGCAATCACACTAACTAGAGAGTGCATTTCCGGAGAAAATGCGAGTGTGATTGCCGTGTGCTGGTCGGCGTGCGTGCGCGCTTATCCGAACGCCGTATATAAGCTGAGAACAGCGTCGACGTCCGGACGTCTCAGAAACGGGCGTGGCAGACGGGCGGGGCTGCGTATGACCATGCTGTATCCAAGTCGGGGTGTCATCAGTGGGCTAAACAAATTAGAGTTGGAACGGCGTTGATATCTCGAAATATTAAAAAAGTGGGCGTGGCAGGTGGGCGGGGCTGCGTATGACCATGCTGTATCCAAGTTGGGGTGTCATTAACTGGCCAGATGATTTACAGTTGGAACGGCGTTGATATCTCGAAATGTAAAAAAAGTGGGCGTGGCAGGCGGGCGGGGCTGCGTATGACCATGCTGTATCCAAGTTGGGGTGTCATTAACTGGCCAGATGATTTACAGTTGGAACGGCGTTGATATCTCGAAATGTAAAAAAAGTGGGCGTGGCAGGCGGGCGGGGCTGCGTATGACCATGCTGTATCCAGGTTGGGGTGTCATTAACTGCCCTGATGATTTACAGTTGGAACGGCGTTGATATCTCGAAATTTCCAAAATATTAATGGAAGTGAATGGGGCTGAAAACCGGGCGTGGCAGGTGGGCGTGGGTTCGAGTCCCCATGCTGTATCTGAGTCGGGGTTACATCAGTGGGCTTTACGATTTAGAGTTGGAACGGTGTCGATATCTCAAACTTTCAAAAAATAAATGGAAGTAAATGGGACTCTTATAGGTTAAATAAAGGTTATAGAAATAACCATTAAATAACCATTCAAAAAAAATGAATGTAAGTCAATGGTATTGCGCAATCTATGATCGGCTGTGTCTCATTTACAGCTTTCAGGCATAGTGCACTCAGACTTCGGTCCCTCTTTTAGCATTTAGCAATTCCCATTAATTTCAATGCATCCGTTAGCCTTGAAGCTAACGGATATAAATATCTTCTTTTCTGTTGCAACGCGAATGATTTGACGCTCACTGCTAAGTGTTACTGGCTTATAATTTCATTCTGTGCAGCGTTTTCATCTTAAAAATCACTAATACTTTAGTTACAGACCAAAATAAGTCAGATTTTTTGGCGGCGGCCATTTTCTGTTCTGAGAACGGACTGAAGATGCCGCCTACGTCATCACGTTGACGTTCTGTGGAAAGCCAAAGGTGTCAAGATTTTTGTCCAAAAATTCGGGCAAAAACGGGCATAAATGCCACACGGATGGGCGTATGCGGATGATTTTTTGGATTTGGGCGCTAATTAATGACCCGGTCGATCAAGGGTTGGAACGGCGTTGATAGCTCGAAATTCATTTCAAAATGAATGGGAGTCAATGGGGAAAAATGGGCACCTTAAAACGGGCACTGTGCCCACAGTGTTGGTTCGATCCAAAAGTTGTATACAAGCAGTCCATTCCCGTATGGGCCGGACGATTTGGCGCTGGAACGGGGTCGATATCTCGAAAACTGCGGGAGAAGAAGCACGGACAAAAAACGGGCAGAATAATAATAATATATTGAAAACGAAAATAACAACTAGAGATGTGCATTTCCTGCAGAAAATGCGAGTGTGATTGCCGTGTGCCGATCGGGCGGGCGCGCGTAACCCAATGCTTTATCCAAGTTGGGGTGTCATCAGTGGGATTTACGATTTAAAATTGAAACGGCGTCGATATCTCGAACTTTAAAAAAATGAATGGAAGTGAATGAGGACAAAAACCGGGCGTGGCAGGTCGGCGTGGGTTCGAATCCCCATGCTGTATCTGAGTCGGGGTTACATCAGTGGGTTTTACGATATAGAGTTGGAACGGCGTTGATATCTCGAACTTTCAAAAAATGAATGGAAGTGAATGGGGACAAAAACTGGGCGTGGCAAGTGGGTGTGGGTTCAAATCCCCATGCTGTACCTTAGTCGGGGTTACATCAGTGGGCTTTACGATATAGAGTTGGAACGGCGTTGATATCTCGAACTTTCAAAAAATGAATGGAAGTGAATGAGGACAAAAACCGGGCGTGGCAGGTGGGTGTGGGTTCGAATCCCCATGCTGTACCTGAGTCGGGGTTACATCAGGTAGCTTTACGATATAGAGTTGGAACGGCGTTGATATCTCGAACTTTCAAAAAATGAATGGAAGTGAATTGGGACAAAAACCGGGCGTGGCAGGTGGGTGTGGGTTCGAATCCCCATGCTGTATCTGAGTCGGGGTTACATCAGGTAGCTTTACGATATAGAGTTGGAACGGCGTTGATATCTCGAACTTTTAAAAAATGAATGGAAGTGAATGGGGACAAAAACCGGGCGTGGCAGGTGGGCATGGGTTCGAATCCCCATGCTGTATCTGAGTCGGGGTTACATCAGTGAGCTTTACGATATAGAGTTGGAATGGCAATGATATCTCAAACTTTCAAAAAATGAATGGAAGTGAATGGGGACAAAAACCGGGCGTGGCAGGTGGGCGTGGGTTCGAATCCCCATGCTGTATCTGAGTCGGGGTTACATCAGTGAGCTTCACGATATAGAGTTGGAACGGCGTCGATATCTCGAACTTTCAAAAAATGAATGGAAGTGAATGGGGACAAAAACCGGGCGTGGCAGGTGGGCGTGGGGTCGAATCCCCATGCTGTATTTGAGTCGGGGTTACATCAGTGAGCTTTACGATATAGAGTTGGAACGGCGTTGATATTTCGAACTTTCAAAAAATGAATGGAAGTGAATGGTGACAAAAACCGGGCGTGGCAGGTGGGCGTGGGTTCGAATCCCCATGCTGTACCTGAGTCTTGGTTACATCAGGGGGCTTTACGATATAGAGTTGGAACGGCGTTGATATCTCAAACTTTCAAAAAATGAATGGAAGTGAATGGGACCAAAAACCGGGCGTGGCAGGTGGGTGTGGGTTCGAATCCCCATGCTGTACCCAAGTCGGGGTTACATCAGTGGGCTTTACGATATAGAGTTGGAACGGCGTTGATATCTCGAACTTTCAAAAAATGAATGGAAGTGAATGGAGCCGGAAAATGGGCGTGGCAGGTGGGCATGGGTTCGAATCCCCATGCTGTATCTGAGTCGGGGTTACATCAGTGGGCTTTACGATATAGAGTTGTAACGGCGTTGATATATCGAACTTTCAAAAAATGAATAGAAGTGAATGGGACCAAAAACCGGGCGTGGCAGGTGGGTGTGGGTTCGAATCCCCATGCTGTACCCGAGTCGGGGTTACATCAGTGGGTTTTCCGATTTAGAGTTGGAACGGCGTTGATATCTCGAACTTTCAAAAAATGAATGGAAGTGAATGGAGCCGAAAATCGGGCGTGGCAGGTGGGTGTGGGTTCGAATCCCCATGCTGTACCCGAGTCGGGGTTACATCAGGGGGCTTTACAATTTAGAGTTGGAACGGCGTTGATATCTCGAACTTTCAAAAAATGAATGGAAGTGAATGGGACCAAAAACCGGGCGTGGCAGGTGGGTGTGGGTTCGAATCCCCATGCTGTACCCATGTCGGGGTTACATCAGGGGGCTTTACAATTTAGAGTTGGAACGGCGTTGATATCTCGAACTTTCAAAAAATGAATGGAAGTGAATGGGGCTGAAAACCGGGCGTGGCAGGTGGGTGTGGGTTCGAATCCCCATGCTGTACCTATGTCGGGGTTACATCAGGGGGCTTTACAATTTAGAGTTGGAACGGCGTTGATATCTCGAACTTTCAAAAAATGAATGGAAGTGAATGGGGCCGAAAAATGGGCGTGGCAGGTGGGTGTGGGTTCGAATCCCCATGCTCAGTGGGAAGTGAGCGTATCTAAATGTTGTATGTGAGTGGGGTTACATCAGTGGGAAGTGAGCGTATCTAAATGCTGTATAGAAGAGCTACAGTGTGTGTTTGGTGGATGGGGGGGTAAATACTTTATCTTTAAATCCTAGCTCTCGATTTGAGTCGAGGGCGGGTATAGGAAAATCCCATTCTAAAAAAATGAATGGAAGTCAATGGGACCAAAAAACGCTACAAAAGCGGGCGTGGCTGGCGAACGGGCGGGCGGATCGAAAACGTGTATACAAGCGCTCGATTCCCGTATGGGCCGGACGATTTGGCGCTGGAACGGGGTCGATATTTCGAAAACTGCGGACGAAGAAACGCGGACAAAAAACGGGTGGAATAATAATAATAACTAGAGAGTGCATTTCCGGAGAAAATGCGAGTGTGATTGCCGTGTGCCGGTCGGCGGGCGTGCGCAGGTCGGGGGCGCGCATGCGTTTAGAAGTGGTGCGGTGCGTGGGGTGTGAATACTTTCTCCCAGACAGGCCACTGTATCTGTGCACAAGCTGTGGTGTGAGCACAAGTTCACTCTGGGTGTGTTTGAAAAGCCAAACCTGTAAAAAAATGCATTTCTGCACGTTTGTACTGCTTACAAATCAGTACTCATTCATTTACATGTGATTATCACTGCAGGGGCCATGGTATTGCGCAATCTATGATCGGCTGTGTCTCATTTACAGCTTTCAGGCATAGTGCACTCAGACTTCGGTCCCTCTTTTAGCATTTAGCAATTCCCATTGATTTCAATGCATCCGTTAGCCTTGAAGCTAACGGATATAAATATCTTTGTTTCTGTTGCAGCGCGAACGATATGACGCTCACTGCAAAGTCTAACTGCACTATAATTTCATTCTGTGCAGCGTTTTCATCTTAAAAATCACTAATACTTTAGTTACAGACCAAAATAAGTCAGATTTTTTGGCGGCCGCCATTTTCTATTCTCAGAACGGCCTGAAGATGCCGTCTACGTCATCACGTTGACGTTCTGTGGAAAGCCAAAGGTGTCAAGATTTTTGTCCAAAAATTCGGGCAAAAACGGGCATAAATGCCACACGGATGGGCGTATCCGGATGATTTTTTGGATTTGGGCGCTAATTAATGACCCGGTCGATCAAGGGTTGGAACGGCGTTGATAGCTCGAAATTCATTTCAAAATGAATGGGAGTCAATGGGGAAAAACGGGCACCTTAAAACGGGCACTGTGCCCACAGTGTTGGTTCGATCAAAAAGTTGTATACAAGCGCTCTATTCCCGTATGGGCCGGACGATTTGGCGCTGGAACGGGGTCGATATCTCGAAAACTGCGGGAGAAGAAGCACGGACAAAAAACGGGCAGAATAATAATAATATATTGAAAACGAAAATAACAATAACAATAGTGTGCTTGCATTCTGCAATCACACTAATAACAATAGTGTGCTTGCATTCTGCAATCACACTAATAACTAGAGATGTGCATTTCCTGCAGAAAATGCGAGTGTGATTGCCGTGTGCCGATCGGGCGGGCGCGCGTAACCCAATGCTTTATCCAAGTTGGGGTGTCATCAGTGGGATTTACGATTTAAAATTGAAACGGCGTCGATATCTCGAACTTTAAAAAAATGAATGGAAGTGAATGAGGACAAAAACCGGGCGTGGCAGGTCGGCGTGGGTTCGAATCCCCATGCTGTATCTGAGTCGGGGTTACATCAGTGGGTTTTACGATATAGAGTTGGAACGGCGTTGATATCTCGAACTTTCAAAAAATGAATGGAAGTGAATGGGGACAAAAACTGGGCGTGGCAAGTGGGTGTGGGTTCAAATCCCCATGCTGTACCTGAGTCGGGGTTACATCAGTGGGCTTTACGATATAGAGTTGGAACGGCGTTGATATCTCGAACTTTCAAAAAATGAATGGAAGTGAATGAGGACAAAAACCGGGCGTGGCAGGTGGGTGTGGGTTCGAATCCCCATGCTGTACCTGAGTCGGGGTTACATCAGGTAGCTTTACGATATAGAGTTGGAACGGCGTTGATATCTCGAACTTTCAAAAAATTAATGGAAGTGAATTGGGACAAAAACCGGGCGTGGCAGGTGGGTGTGGGTTCGAATCCCCATGCTGTATCTGAGTCGGGGTTACATCAGGTAGCTTTACGATATAGAGTTGGAACGGCGTTGATATCTCGAACTTTTAAAAAATGAATGGAAGTGAATGGGGACAAAAACCGGGCGTGGCAGGTGGGCATGGGTTCGAATCCCCATGCTGTATCTGAGTCGGGGTTACATCAGTGAGCTTTACGATATAGAGTTGGAATGGCAATGATATCTCAAACTTTCAAAAAATGAATGGAAGTGAATGGGGACAAAAACCGGGCGTGGCAGGTGGGTGTGGGTTCGAATCCCCATGCTGTACCTGAGTCGGGGTTACATCAGGGGGCTTTACGATATAGAGTTGGAACGGCGTTGATATCTCGAACTTTCAAAAAATGAATGGAAGTGAATGGGACCAAAAACCGGGCGTGGCAGGTGGGCGTGGGTTCGAATCCCCATGCTGTATCTGATTCGGGGTTACATCAGTGGGCTTTACGATTTAGAGTTGGAACGGCGTTGATATCTCGAACTTTCAAAAAATGAATGGAAGTAAATGGAGCTGAAAAATGGGCGTGGCAGGTGGGCATGGGTTCGAATCCCTATGTTGTACCCATGTTGGGGTGTCATCAGTGGGCTTTACGATTTAGAGTTGGAACGGTTTTGATATCTCAAACTTTCAAAAAATGAATGGAAGTGAATGGGGACAAAAACCGGGCGTGGCAGGTGGGCGTGGGTTCGAATCCCCATGCTGTATCTGAGTCGGGGTTACATCAGTGAGCTTCACGATATAGAGTTGGAACGGCGTCGATATCTCAAACTTTCAAAAAATGAATGGAAGTGAATGGGGACCAAAACCGGGCGTGGCAGGTGGGCGTGGGGTCGAATCCCCATGCTGTATTTGAGTCGGGGTTACATCAGTGAGCTTTACGATAAAGAGTTGGAACGGCGTCGATATTTCGAACTTTCAAAAAATGAATGGAAGTGAATGGTGACAAAAACCGGGCGTGGCAGGTGGGCGTGGGTTCGAATCCCCATGCTGTACCTGAGTCTTGGTTACATCAGGGGGCTTTATGATATAGAGTTGGAACGGCGTTGATATCTCAAACTTTCAAAAAATGAATGGAAGTGAATGGGACCAAAAACCGGGCGTGGCAGGTGGGTGTGGGTTCGAATCCCCATGCTGTACCCAAGTCGGGGTTACATCAGTGGGCTTTACGATATAGAGTTGGAACGGCGTTGATATCTCGAACTTTCAAAAAATGAATGGAAGTGAATGGAGCCGGAAAATGGGCGTGGCAGGTGGGCATGGGTTCGAATCCCCATGCTGTATCTGAGTCGGGGTTACATCAGTGGGCTTTACGATATAGAGTTGTAACGGCGTTGATATATCGAACTTTCAAAAAATGAATAGAAGTGAATGGGACCAAAAACCGGGCGTGGCAGGTGGGTGTGGGTTCGAATCCCCATGCTGTACCCAAGTTGGGGTTACATCAGTGGGTTTTCCGATTTAGAGTTGGAACGGCGTTGATATCTCGAACTTTCAAAAAATGAATGGAAGTGAATGGAGCCGAAAATCGGGCGTGGCAGGTGGGTGTGGGTTCGAATCCCCATGCTGTACCCGAGTCGGGGTTACATCAGGGGGCTTTACAATTTAGAGTTGGAACGGCGTTGATATCTCGAACTTTCAAAAAATGAATGGAAGTGAATGGGACCAAAAACCGGGCGTGGCAGGTGGGTGTGGGTTCGAATCCCCATGCTGTACCCGAGTCGGGGTTACATCAGGGGGCTTTACAATTTAGAGTTGGAACGGCGTTGATATCTCGAACTTTCAAAAAATGAATGGAAGTGAATGGGACCAAAAACCGGGCGTGGCAGGTGGGTGTGGGTTCGAATCCCCATGCTGTACCCATGTCGGGGTTACATCAGGGGGCTTTACAATTTAGAGTTGGAACGGCGTTGATATCTCGAACTTTCAAAAAATGAATGGAAGTGAATGGGGCTGAAAACCGGGCGTGGCAGGTGGGTGTGGGTTCGAATCCCCATGCTGTACCTATGTCGGGGTTACATCAGGGGGCTTTACAATTTAGAGTTGGAACGGCGTCGATATCTCGAACTTTCAAAAAATGAATGGAAGTGAATGGGGCCGAAAAACGGGCGTGGCAGGTGGGTGTGAGTTCGAATGCCCATGCTCAGTGGGAAGTGAGCGTATCTAAATGTTGTATGTGAGTGGGGTTACATCAGTGGGAAGTGAGCGTATCTAAATGCTGTATAGAAGAGCTACAGTGTGTGTTTGGTGGATGGGGGGGTAAATACTTTATCTTTAAATCCTAGCTCTCGATTTGAGTCGAGGGCGGGTATAGGAAAATCCCATTCTAAAAAAATGAATGGAAGTCAATGGGACCAAAAAACGCTACAAAAGCGGGCGTGGCTGGCGAACGGGCGGGCGGATCGAAAACGTGTATACAAGCGCTCGATTCCCGTATGGGCCGGACGATTTGGCGCTGGAACGGGGTCGATATCTCGAAAACTGCGGACGAAGAAACGCGGACAAAAAACGGGTGGAATAATAATAATAACTAGAGATGTGCATTTCCGGAGAAAATGCGAGTGTGATTGCCGTGTGCCGGTCGGGCGGGCGCGTATCCTAATGCTTTATCCAACTCGGGGTGTCATCAGTGGGCTTTACGATTTAGAATTGGAACGGCGTTGATATCTCAAACTTTCAAAAAATGAATGGAAGTGAATGGGACCAAAAACCGGGCGTGGCAGGTGGGTGTGGGTTCGAATCCCCAGGCTGTACCCAAGTCGGGGTTACATCAGTGGGCTTTACGATTTAGAGTTGGAACGGCGTTGATATCTCGAACTTTCAAAAAATGAATGGAAGTGAATGGGACCAAAAACCGGGCGTGGCATGTGGGCGTGGTTTCGAATCCCCATGCTGTACCTGAGTCGGGGTTACATCAGTGGGCTTTACGATTTAGAGTTGGAACGGCGTCGATATCTCAAACTTTCAAAAAATGAATGGAAGTGAATGGGACCAAAAACCGGGCGTGGCAGGTGGGTGTGGGTTCGAATCCCCATGCTGTACCTGAGTCGGGGTTAAATCAGGGGGCTTTACAATTTAGAGTTGGAACGGCGTTGATATCTCGAACTTTCAAAAAATGAATAGAAGTGAATGGGACCAAAAACCGGGCGTGGCAGGTGGGTGTGGGTTCGAATCCCCAGGCTGTACCCAAGTCGGGGTTACATCAGTGGGCTTTACGATTTAGAGTTGGAACGGCGTTGATATCTCGAACTTTCAAAAAATGAATGGAAGTGAATGGGGACAAAAACCGGGCGTGGCAGGTGGGCGTGGGTTCGAATCCCCATGCTGTACCTGAGTCGGGGTTACATCAGGGGGCTTTACGATATAGAGTTGGAACGGCGTTGATATCTCGAACTTTAAAAAAATGAATGGAAGTGAATGGGAACAAAAACCGGGCGTGGCAGGTGGGCGTGGGTTCGAATCCCCATGCTGTACCTAAGTCGGGGTTACATCAGGGGGCTTTACGATATAGAGTTGGAACGGCGTTGATATCTCGAACTTAAAAAAAATGAATGGAAGTGAATGGGACCAAAAACCGGGCGTGGCAGGTGGGTGTGGGTTCGAATCCCCATAATGTATCTGAGTCGGGGTTACATCAGGGGGCTTTACAATTTAGAGTTGGAACGGCGTTGATATCTCGAACTTTCAAAAAATGAATGGAAGTGAATGGGACCAAAAACCGGGCGTGGCAGGTGGGTGTGGGTTCGAATCCCCATGCTGTATCTGAGTCGGGGTTACATCAGTGGGCTTTACCATTTACAGTTGGAACGGCGTTGATATCTCGAACTTTCAAAAAATGAATGGAAGTGAATGGGGACAAAAACCGGGCGTGGCAGGTGGGTGTGGGTTCGAATCCCCATGCTGTATCTGAGTCGGGGTTACATCAGTGGGCTTTACCATTTAGAGTTGGAACGGCGTTGATATCTCGAACTTTCAAAAAATGAATGGAAGTGAATGGGGACAAAAACCGGGCGTGGCAGGTGGGCGTGGGTTCGAATCCCCATGCTGTATCTGAGTCGGGGTTACATCAGTGGGCTTTACGATATAGAGTTGGAACGGCGTCGATATCTCAAACTTTCAAAAAATGAATGGAAGTGAATGGGGTCAAAAACCGGGCGTGGCAGGTGGGTGTGGGTTCGAATCCCCATGCTGTATCTGAGTCGGGGTTACATCAGTGAGCTTCACGATATAGAGTTGGAACGGCGTCGATATCTCGAACTTTCAAAAAATGAATGGAAGTGAATGGGGACAAAAACCGGGCGTGGCAGATGGGTGTGGGTTCGAATCCCCATGCTGTATCTGAGTCGGGGTTACATCAGTGAGCTTCACGATATAGAGTTGGAACGGAGTCGATATCTCAAACTTTCAAAAAATGAATGGAAGTGAATGGGGACAAAAACCGGGCGTGGCAGGTGGGCGTGGGTTCGAATCCCCAAGCTGTTTCTGAGTCGGGGTTACATCAGTGAGCTTTATGATATAGAGTTGGAACGGAGTCGATATCTCAAACTTTCAAAAAATGAATGGAAGTGAATGGGGACAAAAACCGGGCGTGGCAGGTGGGCGTGGGTTCGAATCCCCATGCTGTATCTGAGTCGGGGTTACATCAGTGAGCTTTACGATATAGAGTTGGAACGGCGTTGATATCTCGAACTTTCAAAAAATGAATGGAAGTGAATGGGGATAAAAACCGGGCGTGGCAGGTGGGTGTGGGTTCGAATCCCCATGCTGTATCTGAGTCGGGGTTACATCAGTGAGCATTACGATATAGAGTTGGAACGGCGTTGATATCTCGAACTTTCAAAAAATGAATGGAAGTGAATGGGGACAAAAACCGGGCGTGGCAGGTGGGTGTGGGTTCGAATCCCCATGCTGTATCTGAGTCGGGGTTACATCAGTGAGCTTTACGATATAGAGTTGGAACGGCGTCGATATCTCGAACTTTCAAAAAATGAATGGAAGTGAATGGGGACAAAAACCGGGCGTGGCAGGTGGGTGTGGGTTCGAATCCCCATGCTGTATCTGAGTCGGGGTAACATCAGTGAGCTTTATGATATAGAGTTGGAACGGCATCGATATCTCGAACTTTCAAAAAATGAATGGAAGTGAATGGGGACAAAAACCGGGCGTGGCAGGTGGGTGTGGGTTCGAATCCCCATGCTGTATCTGAGTCGGGGTTACATCAGTGGGCTTTACGATATAGAGTTGGAACGGTGTCGATATCTCGAACTTTCAAAAAATGAATGGAAGTGAATGGGGACAAAAACCGGGCGTGGCAGGTGGGTGTGGGTTCGAATCCCCATGCTGTATCTGAGTCGGGGTTACATCAGTGGGCTTTACGATATAGAGTTGGAACGGTGTCGATATCTCGAACTTTCAAAAAATGAATGGAAGTGAATGGGGACAAAAACCGGGCGTGGCAGGTGGGCGTAGGTTCGAATCCCCATGCTGTATCTGAGTCGGGGTTACATCAGTGAGCTTTACGATATAGAGTTGGAACGGCGTCGATATCTCGAACTTTCAAAAAATGAATGGAAGTGAATAAAAGCATAAAAATGGGCGTGGCAGGTGGGTGTGGGTTCGAATCCCCATGCTCAGTGGGAAGTGAATGTATCTAAATGCTGTATGTGAGTGGGGTTACATCAGTGGGAAGTGAGCGTATCTAAATGCTGTATAGAAGAGGTACAGTGTGTGTTTGGGGGAGGGGGGGGTAAATACTTTATCTTTAAATCCTAGCTCTCGATTTGAGTATAGGAAAATCCCATTCTAAAAAATGAATGGAAGTCAATGGGACCAAAAAACGCTACAAAAGCGGGCGTGGCACGTGAACGGGCGGGCGAATCAAAAAGTTGTATACAAGCGCTCCATTCCCATATGGGCCGGACGATTTGGCGCTGGAACGGGGTCGATATCTCGAAAACTGCGGGAGGAGAAGCACGGACAAAAAACCGGCAGAATAATAATAATAACTAGAGATGTGCATTTCCTGCAGAAAATGCGAGTGTGATTGCCGTGTGCCGATCGGGCGGGCGCGCGTAACCCAATGCTTTATCCAAGTTGGGGTGTCATCAGTGGGATTTACGATTTAAAATTGAAACGGCGTCGATATCTCGAACTTTAAAAAAATGAATGGAAGTGAATGAGGACAAAAACCGGGCGTGGCAGGTCGGCGTGGGTTCGAATCCCCATGCTGTATCTGAGTCGGGGTTACATCAGTGGGTTTTACGATATAGAGTTGGAACGGCGTTGATATCTCGAACTTTCAAAAAATGAATGGAAGTGAATGGGGACAAAAACTGGGCGTGGCAAGTGGGTGTGGGTTCAAATCCCCATGCTGTACCTTAGTCGGGGTTACATCAGTGGGCTTTACGATATAGAGTTGGAACGGCGTTGATATCTCGAACTTTCAAAAAATGAATGGAAGTGAATTGGGACAAAAACCGGGCGTGGCAGGTGGGTGTGGGTTCGAATCCCCATGCTGTATCTGAGTCGGGGTTACATCAGGTAGCTTTACGATATAGAGTTGGAACGGCGTTGATATCTCGAACTTTTAAAAAATGAATGGAAGTGAATGGGGACAAAAACCGGGCGTGGCAGGTGGGCATGGGTTCGAATCCCCATGCTGTATCTGAGTCGGGGTTACATCAGTGAGCTTTACGATATAGAGTTGGAATGGCAATGATATCTCAAACTTTCAAAAAATGAATGGAAGTGAATGGGGACAAAAACCGGGCGTGGCAGGTGGGCGTGGGTTCGAATCCCCATGCTGTATCTGAGTCGGGGTTACATCAGTGAGCTTCACGATATAGAGTTGGAACGGCGTCGATATCTCGAACTTTCAAAAAATGAATGGAAGTGAATGGGGACAAAAACCGGGCGTGGCAGGTGGGCGTGGGGTCGAATCCCCATGCTGTATTTGAGTCGGGGTTACATCAGTGAGCTTTACGATATAGAGTTGGAACGGCGTTGATATTTCGAACTTTCAAAAAATGAATGGAAGTGAATGGTGACAAAAACCGGGCGTGGCAGGTGGGCGTGGGTTCGAATCCCCATGCTGTACCTGAGTCTTGGTTACATCAGGGGGCTTTACGATATAGAGTTGGAACGGCGTTGATATCTCAAACTTTCAAAAAATGAATGGAAGTGAATGGAGCCGGAAAATGGGCGTGGCAGGTGGGCATGGGTTCGAATCCCCATGCTGTATCTGAGTCGGGGTTACATCAGTGGGCTTTACGATATAGAGTTGTAACGGCGTTGATATATCGAACTTTCAAAAAATGAATAGAAGTGAATGGGACCAAAAACCGGGCGTGGCAGGTGGGTGTGGGTTCGAATCCCCATGCTGTACCCGAGTCGGGGTTACATCAGTGGGTTTTCCGATTTAGAGTTGGAACGGCGTTGATATCTCGAACTTTCAAAAAATGAATGGAAGTGAATGGAGCCGAAAATCGGGCGTGGCAGGTGGGTGTGGGTTCGAATCCCCATGCTGTACCCGAGTCGGGGTTACATCAGGGGGCTTTACAATTTAGAGTTGGAACGGCGTTGATATCTCGAACTTTCAAAAAATGAATGGAAGTGAATGGGACCAAAAACCGGGCGTGGCAGGTGGGTGTGGGTTCGAATCCCCATGCTGTACCCATGTCGGGGTTACATCAGGGGGCTTTACAATTTAGAGTTGGAACGGCGTTGATATCTCGAACTTTCAAAAAATGAATGGAAGTGAATGGGGCTGAAAACCGGGCGTGGCAGGTGGGTGTGGGTTCGAATCCCCATGCTGTACCTATGTCGGGGTTACATCAGGGGGCTTTACAATTTAGAGTTGGAACGGCGTTGATATCTCGAACTTTCAAAAAATGAATGGAAGTGAATGGGGCCGAAAAATGGGCGTGGCAGGTGGGTGTGGGTTCGAATCCCCATGCTCAGTGGGAAGTGAGCGTATCTAAATGTTGTATGTGAGTGGGGTTACATCAGTGGGAAGTGAGCGTATCTAAATGCTGTATAGAAGAGCTACAGTGTGTGTTTGGTGGATGGGGGGGTAAATACTTTATCTTTAAATCCTAGCTCTCGATTTGAGTCGAGGGCGGGTATAGGAAAATCCCATTCTAAAAAAATGAATGGAAGTCAATGGGACCAAAAAACGCTACAAAAGCGGGCGTGGCTGGCGAACGGGCGGGCGGATCGAAAACGTGTATACAAGCGCTCGATTCCCGTATGGGCCGGACGATTTGGCGCTGGAACGGGGTCGATATTTCGAAAACTGCGGACGAAGAAACGCGGACAAAAAACGGGTGGAATAATAATAATAACTAGAGAGTGCATTTCCGGAGAAAATGCGAGTGTGATTGCCGTGTGCCGGTCGGCGGGCGTGCGCAGGTCGGGGGCGCGCATGCGTTTAGAAGTGGTGCGGTGCGTGGGGTGTGAATACTTTCTCCCAGACAGGCCACTGTATCTGTGCACAAGCTGTGGTGTGAGCACAAGTTCACTCTGGGTGTGTTTGAAAAGCCAAACCTGTAAAAAAATGCATTTCTGCACGTTTGTACTGCTTACAAATCAGTACTCATTCATTTACATGTGATTATCACTGCAGGGGCCATGGTATTGCGCAATCTATGATCGGCTGTGTCTCATTTACAGCTTTCAGGCATAGTGCACTCAGACTTCGGTCCCTCTTTTAGCATTTAGCAATTCCCATTGATTTCAATGCATCCGTTAGCCTTGAAGCTAACGGATATAAATATCTTTGTTTCTGTTGCAGCGCGAACGATATGACGCTCACTGCAAAGTCTAACTGCACTATAATTTCATTCTGTGCAGCGTTTTCATCTTAAAAATCACTAATACTTTAGTTACAGACCAAAATAAGTCAGATTTTTTGGCGGCCGCCATTTTCTATTCTCAGAACGGCCTGAAGATGCCGTCTACGTCATCACGTTGACGTTCTGTGGAAAGCCAAAGGTGTCAAGATTTTTGTCCAAAAATTCGGGCAAAAACGGGCATAAATGCCACACGGATGGGCGTATCCGGATGATTTTTTGGATTTGGGCGCTAATTAATGACCCGGTCGATCAAGGGTTGGAACGGCGTTGATAGCTCGAAATTCATTTCAAAATGAATGGGAGTCAATGGGGAAAAACGGGCACCTTAAAACGGGCACTGTGCCCACAGTGTTGGTTCGATCAAAAAGTTGTATACAAGCGCTCTATTCCCGTATGGGCCGGACGATTTGGCGCTGGAACGGGGTCGATATCTCGAAAACTGCGGGAGAAGAAGCACGGACAAAAAACGGGCAGAATAATAATAATATATTGAAAACGAAAATAACAATAACAATAGTGTGCTTGCATTCTGCAATCACACTAACTAGAGAGTGCATTTCCGGAGAAAATGCGAGTGTGATTGCCGTGTGCCGGTCGGCGGGCGTGCGCAGGTCGGGGGCGCGCATGCGTTTAGAAGTGGTGCGGTGCGTGGGGTGTGAATACTTTCTCCCAGACAGGCCACTGTATCTGTGCACAAGCTGTGGTGTGAGCACAAGTTCACTCTGGGTGTGTTTGAAAAGCCAAACCTGTAAAAAAATGCATTTCTGCACGTTTGTACTGCTTACAAATCAGTACTCATTCATTTACATGTGATTATCACTGCAGGGGCCATGGTATTGCGCAATCTATGATCGGCTGTGTCTCATTTACAGATTTCAGGCATAGTGCACTCAGACTTCGGTCCCTCTTTTAGCATTTAGCAATTCCCATTGATTTCAATGCATCCGTTAGCCTTGAAGCTAACGGATATAAATATCTTTGTTTCTGTTGCAGCGCGAACGATATGACGCTCACTGCAAAGTCTAACTGCACTATAATTTCATTCTGTGCAGCGTTTTCATCTTAAAAATCACTAATACTTTAGTTACAGACCAAAATAAGTCAGATTTTTTGGCGGCCGCCATTTTCTATTCTCAGAACGGCCTGAAGATGCCGTCTACGTCATCACGTTGACGTTCTGTGGAAAGCCAAAGGTGTCAAGATTTTTGTCCAAAAATTCGGGCAAAAACGGGCATAAATGCCACACGGATGGGCGTATCCGGATGATTTTTTGGATTTGGGCGCTAATTAATGACCCGGTCGATCAAGGGTTGGAACGGCGTTGATAGCTCGAAATTCATTTCAAAATGAATGGGAGTCAATGGGGAAAAACGGGCACCTTAAAACGGGCACTGTGCCCACAGTGTTGGTTCGATCAAAAAGTTGTATACAAGCGCTCTATTCCCGTATGGGCCGGACGATTTGGCGCTGGAACGGGGTCGATATCTCGAAAACTGCGGGAGAAGAAGCACGGACAAAAAACGGGCAGAATAATAATAATATATTGAAAACGAAAATAACAATAACAATAGTGTGCTTGCATTCTGCAATCACACTAACTAGAGAGTGCATTTCCGGAGAAAATGCGAGTGTGATTGCCGTGTGCCGGTCGGCGGGCGTGCGCAGGTCGGGGGCGCGCATGCGTTTAGAAGTGGTGCGGTGCGTGGGGTGTGAATACTTTCTCCCAGACAGGCCACTGTATCTGTGCACAAGCTGTGGTGTGAGCACAAGTTCACTCTGGGTGTGTTTGAAAAGCCAAACCTGTAAAAAAATGCATTTCTGCACGTTTGTACTGCTTACAAATCAGTACTCATTCATTTACATGTGATTATCACTGCAGGGGCCATGGTATTGCGCAATCTATGATCGGCTGTGTCTCATTTACAGATTTCAGGCATAGTGCACTCAGACTTCGGTCCCTCTTTTAGCATTTAGCAATTCCCATTGATTTCAATGCATCCGTTAGCCTTGAAGCTAACGGATATAAATATCTTTGTTTCTGTTGCAGCGCGAACGATATGACGCTCACTGCAAAGTCTAACTGCACTATAATTTCATTCTGTGCAGCGTTTTCATCTTAAAAATCACTAATACTTTAGTTACAGACCAAAATAAGTCAGATTTTTTGGCGGCCGCCATTTTCTATTCTCAGAACGGCCTGAAGATGCCGTCTACGTCATCACGTTGACGTTCTGTGGAAAGCCAAAGGTGTCAAGATTTTTGTCCAAAAATTCGGGCAAAAACGGGCATAAATGCCACACGGATGGGCGTATCCGGATGATTTTTTGGATTTGGGCGCTAATTAATGACCCGGTCGATCAAGGGTTGGAACGGCGTTGATAGCTCGAAATTCATTTCAAAATGAATGGGAGTCAATGGGGAAAAACGGGCACCTTAAAACGGGCACTGTGCCCACAGTGTTGGTTCGATCCAAAAGTTGTATACAAGCGCTCTATTCCCGTATGGGCCGGACGATTTGGCGCTGGAACGGGGTCGATATCTCGAAAACTGCGGGAGAAGAAGCACGGACAAAAAACGGGCAGAATAATAATAATATATTGAAAACGAAAATAACAATAACAATAGTGTGCTTGCATTCTGCAATCACACTAATAATATGACTAACGGATAACAATAGTATGATTGCCTTTAGGCAATCACACTAATAATATGACTTTCGGATAACAATAGTATGATTGCCTTTAGGCAATCACACTAATAATAATAACTAGAGATGTGCATTTCCTGCAGAAAATGCGAGTGTGATTGCCGTGTGCCGATCGGGCGGGCGCGCGTAACCCAATGCTTTATCCAAGTTGGGGTGTCATCAGTGGGATTTACGATTTAAAATTGAAACGGCGTCGATATCTCGAACTTTAAAAAAATGAATGGAAGTGAATGAGGACAAAAACCGGGCGTGGCAGGTCGGCGTGGGTTCGAATCCCCATGCTGTATCTGAGTCGGGGTTACATCAGTGGGTTTTACGATATAGAGTTGGAACGGCGTTGATATCTCGAACTTTCAAAAAATGAATGGAAGTGAATGGGGACAAAAACTGGGCGTGGCAAGTGGGTGTGGGTTCAAATCCCCATGCTGTACCTGAGTCGGGGTTACATCAGTGGGCTTTACGATATAGAGTTGGAACGGCGTTGATATCTCGAACTTTCAAAAAATGAATGGAAGTGAATGAGGACAAAAACCGGGCGTGGCAGGTGGGTGTGGGTTCGAATCCCCATGCTGTACCTGAGTCGGGGTTACATCAGGTAGCTTTACGATATAGAGTTGGAACGGCGTTGATATCTCGAACTTTCAAAAAATTAATGGAAGTGAATTGGGACAAAAACCGGGCGTGGCAGGTGGGTGTGGGTTCGAATCCCCATGCTGTATCTGAGTCGGGGTTACATCAGGTAGCTTTACGATATAGAGTTGGAACGGCGTTGATATCTCGAACTTTTAAAAAATGAATGGAAGTGAATGGGGACAAAAACCGGGCGTGGCAGGTGGGCATGGGTTCGAATCCCCATGCTGTATCTGAGTCGGGGTTACATCAGTGAGCTTTACGATATAGAGTTGGAATGGCAATGATATCTCAAACTTTCAAAAAATGAATGGAAGTGAATGGGGACAAAAACCGGGCGTGGCAGGTGGGTGTGGGTTCGAATCCCCATGCTGTACCTGAGTCGGGGTTACATCAGGGGGCTTTACGATATAGAGTTGGAACGGCGTTGATATCTCGAACTTTCAAAAAATGAATGGAAGTGAATGGGACCAAAAACCGGGCGTGGCAGGTGGGCGTGGGTTCGAATCCTCATGCTGTATCTGATTCGGGGTTACATCAGTGGGCTTTACGATTTAGAGTTGGAACGGCGTTGATATCTCGAACTTTCAAAAAATGAATGGAAGTAAATGGAGCTGAAAAATGGGCGTGGCAGGTGGGCATGGGTTCGAATCCCTATGTTGTACCCATGTTGGGGTGTCATCAGTGGGCTTTACGATTTAGAGTTGGAACGGTTTTGATATCTCAAACTTTCAAAAAATGAATGGAAGTGAATGGGGACAAAAACCGGGCGTGGCAGGTGGGCGTGGGTTCGAATCCCCATGCTGTATCTGAGTCGGGGTTACATCAGTGAGCTTCACGATATAGAGTTGGAACGGCGTCGATATCTCAAACTTTCAAAAAATGAATGGAAGTGAATGGGGACCAAAACCGGGCGTGGCAGGTGGGCGTGGGGTCGAATCCCCATGCTGTATTTGAGTCGGGGTTACATCAGTGAGCTTTACGATAAAGAGTTGGAACGGCGTCGATATTTCGAACTTTCAAAAAATGAATGGAAGTGAATGGTGACAAAAACCGGGCGTGGCAGGTGGGCGTGGGTTCGAATCCCCATGCTGTACCTGAGTCTTGGTTACATCAGGGGGCTTTATGATATAGAGTTGGAACGGCGTTGATATCTCAAACTTTCAAAAAATGAATGGAAGTGAATGGGACCAAAAACCGGGCGTGGCAGGTGGGTGTGGGTTCGAATCCCCATGCTGTACCCAAGTCGGGGTTACATCAGTGGGCTTTACGATATAGAGTTGGAACGGCGTTGATATCTCGAACTTTCAAAAAATGAATGGAAGTGAATGGAGCCGGAAAATGGGCGTGGCAGGTGGGCATGGGTTCGAATCCCCATGCTGTATCTGAGTCGGGGTTACATCAGTGGGCTTTACGATATAGAGTTGTAACGGCGTTGATATATCGAACTTTCAAAAAATGAATAGAAGTGAATGGGACCAAAAACCGGGCGTGGCAGGTGGGTGTGGGTTCGAATCCCCATGCTGTACCCAAGTTGGGGTTACATCAGTGGGTTTTCCGATTTAGAGTTGGAACGGCGTTGATATCTCGAACTTTCAAAAAATGAATGGAAGTGAATGGAGCCGAAAATCGGGCGTGGCAGGTGGGTGTGGGTTCGAATCCCCATGCTGTACCCGAGTCGGGGTTACATCAGGGGGCTTTACAATTTAGAGTTGGAACGGCGTTGATATCTCGAACTTTCAAAAAATGAATGGAAGTGAATGGGACCAAAAACCGGGCGTGGCAGGTGGGTGTGGGTTCGAATCCCCATGCTGTACCCGAGTCGGGGTTACATCAGGGGGCTTTACAATTTAGAGTTGGAACGGCGTTGATATCTCGAACTTTCAAAAAATGAATGGAAGTGAATGGGACCAAAAACCGGGCGTGGCAGGTGGGTGTGGGTTCGAATCCCCATGCTGTACCCATGTCGGGGTTACATCAGGGGGCTTTACAATTTAGAGTTGGAACGGCGTTGATATCTCGAACTTTCAAAAAATGAATGGAAGTGAATGGGGCTGAAAACCGGGCGTGGCAGGTGGGTGTGGGTTCGAATCCCCATGCTGTACCTATGTCGGGGTTACATCAGGGGGCTTTACAATTTAGAGTTGGAACGGCGTCGATATCTCGAACTTTCAAAAAATGAATGGAAGTGAATGGGGCCGAAAAACGGGCGTGGCAGGTGGGTGTGAGTTCGAATGCCCATGCTCAGTGGGAAGTGAGCGTATCTAAATGTTGTATGTGAGTGGGGTTACATCAGTGGGAAGTGAGCGTATCTAAATGCTGTATAGAAGAGCTACAGTGTGTGTTTGGTGGATGGGGGGGTAAATACTTTATCTTTAAATCCTAGCTCTCGATTTGAGTCGAGGGCGGGTATAGGAAAATCCCATTCTAAAAAAATGAATGGAAGTCAATGGGACCAAAAAACGCTACAAAAGCGGGCGTGGCTGGCGAACGGGCGGGCGGATCGAAAACGTGTATACAAGCGCTCGATTCCCGTATGGGCCGGACGATTTGGCGCTGGAACGGGGTCGATATCTCGAAAACTGCGGGAGAAGAAGCACGGACAAAAAACGGGCAGAATAATAATAATATATTGAAAACGAAAATAACAATAACAATAGTGTGCTTGCATTCTGCAATCACACTAACTAGAGAGTGCATTTCCGGAGAAAATGCGAGTGTGATTGCCGTGTGCCGGTCGGCGGGCGTGCGCAGGTCGGGGGCGCGCATGCGTTTAGAAGTGGTGCGGTGCGTGGGGTGTGAATACTTTCTCCCAGACAGGCCACTGTATCTGTGCACAAGCTGTGGTGTGAGCACAAGTTCACTCTGGGTGTGTTTGAAAAGCCAAACCTGTAAAAAAATGCATTTCTGCACGTTTGTACTGCTTACAAATCAGTACTCATTCATTTACATGTGATTATCACTGCAGGGGCCATGGTATTGCGCAATCTATGATCGGCTGTGTCTCATTTACAGATTTCAGGCATAGTGCACTCAGACTTCGGTCCCTCTTTTAGCATTTAGCAATTCCCATTGATTTCAATGCATCCGTTAGCCTTGAAGCTAACGGATATAAATATCTTTGTTTCTGTTGCAGCGCGAACGATATGACGCTCACTGCAAAGTCTAACTGCACTATAATTTCATTCTGTGCAGCGTTTTCATCTTAAAAATCACTAATACTTTAGTTACAGACCAAAATAAGTCAGATTTTTTGGCGGCCGCCATTTTCTATTCTCAGAACGGCCTGAAGATGCCGTCTACGTCATCACGTTGACGTTCTGTGGAAAGCCAAAGGTGTCAAGATTTTTGTCCAAAAATTCGGGCAAAAACGGGCATAAATGCCACACGGATGGGCGTATCCGGATGATTTTTTGGATTTGGGCGCTAATTAATGACCCGGTCGATCAAGGGTTGGAACGGCGTTGATAGCTCGAAATTCATTTCAAAATGAATGGGAGTCAATGGGGAAAAACGGGCACCTTAAAACGGGCACTGTGCCCACAGTGTTGGTTCGATCCAAAAGTTGTATACAAGCGCTCTATTCCCGTATGGGCCGGACGATTTGGCGCTGGAACGGGGTCGATATCTCGAAAACTGCGGGAGAAGAAGCACGGACAAAAAACGGGCAGAATAATAATAATATATTGAAAACGAAAATAACAATAACAATAGTGTGCTTGCATTCTGCAATCACACTAACTAGAGAGTGCATTTCCGGAGAAAATGCGAGTGTGATTGCCGTGTGCCGGTCGGCGGGCGTGCGCAGGTCGGGGGCGCGCATGCGTTTAGAAGTGGTGCGGTGCGTGGGGTGTGAATACTTTCTCCCAGACAGGCCACTGTATCTGTGCACAAGCTGTGGTGTGAGCACAAGTTCACTCTGGGTGTGTTTGAAAAGCCAAACCTGTAAAAAAATGCATTTCTGCACGTTTGTACTGCTTACAAATCAGTACTCATTCATTTACATGTGATTATCACTGCAGGGGCCATGGTATTGCGCAATCTATGATCGGCTGTGTCTCATTTACAGATTTCAGGCATAGTGCACTCAGACTTCGGTCCCTCTTTTAGCATTTAGCAATTCCCATTGATTTCAATGCATCCGTTAGCCTTGAAGCTAACGGATATAAATATCTTTGTTTCTGTTGCAGCGCGAACGATATGACGCTCACTGCAAAGTCTAACTGCACTATAATTTCATTCTGTGCAGCGTTTTCATCTTAAAAATCACTAATACTTTAGTTACAGACCAAAATAAGTCAGATTTTTTGGCGGCCGCCATTTTCTATTCTCAGAACGGCCTGAAGATGCCGTCTACGTCATCACGTTGACGTTCTGTGGAAAGCCAAAGGTGTCAAGATTTTTGTCCAAAAATTCGGGCAAAAACGGGCATAAATGCCACACGGATGGGCGTATCCGGATGATTTTTTGGA
Source organism: Trichomycterus rosablanca (assembly GCF_030014385.1). NCBI lineage: Eukaryota > Metazoa > Chordata > Actinopteri > Siluriformes > Trichomycteridae > Trichomycterus > Trichomycterus rosablanca. Next base: position 30,445,417 of record NC_086000.1, on the reverse strand, counting down.
TTTGGGCGCTAATTAATGACCCGGTCGATCAAGGGTTGGAACGGCGTTGATAGCTCGAAATTCATTTCAAAATGAATGGGAGTCAATGGGGAAAAACGGGCACCTTAAAACGGGCACTGTGCCCACAGTGTTGGTTCGATCCAAAAGTTGTATACAAGCGCTCTATTCCCGTATGGGCCGGACGATTTGGCGCTGGAACGGGGTCGATATCTCGAAAACTGCGGGAGAAGAAGCACGGACAAAAAACGGGCAGAATAATAATAATATATTGAAAACGAAAATAACAATAACAATAGTGTGCTTGCATTCTGCAATCACACTAACTAGAGAGTGCATTTCCGGAGAAAATGCGAGTGTGATTGCCGTGTGCCGGTCGGCGGGCGTGCGCAGGTCGGGGGCGCGCATGCGTTTAGAAGTGGTGCGGTGCGTGGGGTGTGAATACTTTCTCCCAGACAGGCCACTGTATCTGTGCACAAGCTGTGGTGTGAGCACTAGTTCACTCTGGGTGTGTTTGAAAAGCCAAACCTGTAAAAAAATGCATTTCTGCACGTTTGTACTGCTTACAAATCAGTACTCATTCATTTACATGTGATTATCACTGCAGGGGCCATGGTATTGCGCAATCTATGATCGGCTGTGTCTCATTTACAGATTTCAGGCATAGTGCACTCAGACTTCGGTCCCTCTTTTAGCATTTAGCAATTCCCATTGATTTCAATGCATCCGTTAGCCTTGAAGCTAACGGATATAAATATCTTTGTTTCTGTTGCAGCGCGAACGATATGACGCTCACTGCAAAGTCTAACTGCACTATAATTTCATTCTGTGCAGCGTTTTCATCTTAAAAATCACTAATACTTTAGTTACAGACCAAAATAAGTCAGATTTTTTGGCGGCCGCCATTTTCTATTCTCAGAACGGCCTGAAGATGCCGTCTACGTCATCACGTTGACGTTCTGTGGAAAGCCAAAGGTGTCAAGATTTTTGTCCAAAAATTCGGGCAAAAACGGGCATAAATGCCACACGGATGGGCGTATCCGGATGATTTTTTGGATTTGGGCGCTAATTAATGACCCGGTCGATCAAGGGTTGGAACGGCGTTGATAGCTCGAAATTCATTTCAAAATGAATGGGAGTCAATGGGGAAAAACGGGCACCTTAAAACGGGCACTGTGCCCACAGTGTTGGTTCGATCAAAAAGTTGTATACAAGCGCTCTATTCCCGTATGGGCCGGACGATTTGGCGCTGGAACGGGGTCGATATCTCGAAAACTGCGGGAGAAGAAGCACGGACAAAAAACGGGCAGAATAATAATAATATATTGAAAACGAAAATAACAATAACAATAGTGTGCTTGCATTCTGCAATCACACTAACTAGAGATGTGCATTTCCGGAGAAAATGCGAGTGTGATTGCCGTGTGCCGGTCGGGCGGGCGCGTATCCTAATGCTTTATCCAACTCGGGGTGTCATCAGTGGGCTTTACGATTTAGAATTGGAACGGCGTTGATATCTCAAACTTTCAAAAAATGAATGGAAGTGAATGGGACCAAAAACCGGGCGTGGCAGGTGGGTGTGGGTTCGAATCCCCAGGCTGTACCCAAGTCGGGGTTACATCAGTGGGCTTTACGATTTAGAGTTGGAACGGCGTTGATATCTCGAACTTTCAAAAAATGAATGGAAGTGAATGGGACCAAAAACCGGGCGTGGCATGTGGGCGTGGTTTCGAATCCCCATGCTGTACCTGAGTCGGGGTTACATCAGTGGGCTTTACGATTTAGAGTTGGAACGGCGTCGATATCTCAAACTTTCAAAAAATGAATGGAAGTGAATGGGACCAAAAACCGGGCGTGGCAGGTGGGTGTGGGTTCGAATCCCCATGCTGTACCTGAGTCGGGGTTACATCAGGGGGCTTTACAATTTAGAGTTGGAACGGCGTTGATATCTCGAACTTTCAAAAAATGAATAGAAGTGAATGGGACCAAAAACCGGGCGTGGCAGGTGGGTGTGGGTTCGAATCCCCAGGCTGTACCCAAGTCGGGGTTACATCAGTGGGCTTTACGATTTAGAGTTGGAACGGCGTTGATATCTCGAACTTTCAAAAAATGAATGGAAGTGAATGGGGACAAAAACCGGGCGTGGCAGGTGGGCGTGGGTTCGAATCCCCATGCTGTACCTGAGTCGGGGTTACATCAGGGGGCTTTACGATATAGAGTTGGAACGGCGTTGATATCTCGAACTTTAAAAAAATGAATGGAAGTGAATGGGAACAAAAACCGGGCGTGGCAGGTGGGCGTGGGTTCGAATCCCCATGCTGTACCTAAGTCGGGGTTACATCAGGGGGCTTTACGATATAGAGTTGGAACGGCGTTGATATCTCGAACTTAAAAAAAATGAATGGAAGTGAATGGGACCAAAAACCGGGCGTGGCAGGTGGGTGTGGGTTCGAATCCCCATAATGTATCTGAGTCGGGGTTACATCAGGGGGCTTTACAATTTAGAGTTGGAACGGCGTTGATATCTCGAACTTTCAAAAAATGAATGGAAGTGAATGGGACCAAAAACCGGGCGTGGCAGGTGGGTGTGGGTTCGAATCCCCATGCTGTATCTGAGTCGGGGTTACATCAGTGGGCTTTACCATTTACAGTTGGAACGGCGTTGATATCTCGAACTTTCAAAAAATGAATGGAAGTGAATGGGGACAAAAACCGGGCGTGGCAGGTGGGTGTGGGTTCGAATCCCCATGCTGTATCTGAGTCGGGGTTACATCAGTGGGCTTTACCATTTAGAGTTGGAACGGCGTTGATATCTCGAACTTTCAAAAAATGAATGGAAGTGAATGGGGACAAAAACCGGGCGTGGCAGGTGGGCGTGGGTTCGAATCCCCATGCTGTATCTGAGTCGGGGTTACATCAGTGGGCTTTACGATATAGAGTTGGAACGGCGTCGATATCTCAAACTTTCAAAAAATGAATGGAAGTGAATGGGGTCAAAAACCGGGCGTGGCAGGTGGGTGTGGGTTCGAATCCCCATGCTGTATCTGAGTCGGGGTTACATCAGCGAGCTTCACGATATAGAGTTGGAACGGCGTCGATATCTCGAACTTTCAAAAAATGAATGGAAGTGAATGGGGACAAAAACCGGGCGTGGCAGATGGGTGTGGGTTCGAATCCCCATGCTGTATCTGAGTCGGGGTTACATCAGTGAGCTTCACGATATAGAGTTGGAACGGAGTCGATATCTCAAACTTTCAAAAAATGAATGGAAGTGAATGGGGACAAAAACCGGGCGTGGCAGGTGGGCGTGGGTTCGAATCCCCAAGCTGTTTCTGAGTCGGGGTTACATCAGTGAGCTTTATGATATAGAGTTGGAACGGAGTCGATATCTCAAACTTTCAAAAAATGAATGGAAGTGAATGGGGACAAAAACCGGGCGTGGCAGGTGGGCGTGGGTTCGAATCCCCATGCTGTATCTGAGTCGGGGTTACATCAGTGAGCTTTACGATATAGAGTTGGAACGGCGTTGATATCTCGAACTTTCAAAAAATGAATGGAAGTGAATGGGGATAAAAACCGGGCGTGGCAGGTGGGTGTGGGTTCGAATCCCCATGCTGTATCTGAGTCGGGGTTACATCAGTGAGCTTTACGATATAGAGTTGGAACGGCGTTGATATCTCGAACTTTCAAAAAATGAATGGAAGTGAATGGGGACAAAAACCGGGCGTGGCAGGTGGGTGTGGGTTCGAATCCCCATGCTGTATCTGAGTCGGGGTTACATCAGTGAGCTTTACGATATAGAGTTGGAACGGCGTCGATATCTCGAACTTTCAAAAAATGAATGGAAGTGAATGGGGACAAAAACCGGGCGTGGCAGGTGGGTGTGGGTTCGAATCCCCATGCTGTATCTGAGTCGGGGTAACATCAGTGAGCTTTATGATATAGAGTTGGAACGGCATCGATATCTCGAACTTTCAAAAAATGAATGGAAGTGAATGGGGACAAAAACCGGGCGTGGCAGGTGGGTGTGGGTTCGAATCCCCATGCTGTATCTGAGTCGGGGTTACATCAGTGGGCTTTACGATATAGAGTTGGAACGGTGTCGATATCTCGAACTTTCAAAAAATGAATGGAAGTGAATGGGGACAAAAACCGGGCGTGGCAGGTGGGTGTGGGTTCGAATCCCCATGCTGTATCTGAGTCGGGGTTACATCAGTGGGCTTTACGATATAGAGTTGGAACGGTGTCGATATCTCGAACTTTCAAAAAATGAATGGAAGTGAATGGGGACAAAAACCGGGCGTGGCAGGTGGGCGTAGGTTCGAATCCCCATGCTGTATCTGAGTCGGGGTTACATCAGTGAGCTTTACGATATAGAGTTGGAACGGCGTCGATATCTCGAACTTTCAAAAAATGAATGGAAGTGAATAAAAGCATAAAAATGGGCGTGGCAGGTGGGTGTGGGTTCGAATCCCCATGCTCAGTGGGAAGTGAATGTATCTAAATGCTGTATGTGAGTGGGGTTACATCAGTGGGAAGTGAGCGTATCTAAATGCTGTATAGAAGAGGTACAGTGTGTGTTTGGGGGAGGGGGGGGTAAATACTTTATCTTTAAATCCTAGCTCTCGATTTGAGTATAGGAAAATCCCATTCTAAAAAATGAATGGAAGTCAATGGGACCAAAAAACGCTACAAAAGCGGGCGTGGCACGTGAACGGGCGGGCGAATCAAAAAGTTGTATACAAGCGCTCCATTCCCATATGGGCCGGACGATTTGGCGCTGGAACGGGGTCGATATCTCGAAAACTGCGGGAGGAGAAGCACGGACAAAAAACCGGCAGAATAATAATAATAACTAGAGATGTGCATTTCCTGCAGAAAATGCGAGTGTGATTGCCGTGTGCCGATCGGGCGGGCGCGCGTAACCCAATGCTTTATCCAAGTTGGGGTGTCATCAGTGGGATTTACGATTTAAAATTGAAACGGCGTCGATATCTCGAACTTTAAAAAAATGAATGGAAGTGAATGAGGACAAAAACCGGGCGTGGCAGGTCGGCGTGGGTTCGAATCCCCATGCTGTATCTGAGTCGGGGTTACATCAGTGGGTTTTACGATATAGAGTTGGAACGGCGTTGATATCTCGAACTTTCAAAAAATGAATGGAAGTGAATGGGGACAAAAACTGGGCGTGGCAAGTGGGTGTGGGTTCAAATCCCCATGCTGTACCTTAGTCGGGGTTACATCAGTGGGCTTTACGATATAGAGTTGGAACGGCGTTGATATCTCGAACTTTCAAAAAATGAATGGAAGTGAATGAGGACAAAAACCGGGCGTGGCAGGTGGGTGTGGGTTCGAATCCCCATGCTGTACCTGAGTCGGGGTTACATCAGGTAGCTTTACGATATAGAGTTGGAACGGCGTTGATATCTCGAACTTTCAAAAAATGAATGGAAGTGAATTGGGACAAAAACCGGGCGTGGCAGGTGGGTGTGGGTTCGAATCCCCATGCTGTATCTGAGTCGGGGTTACATCAGGTAGCTTTACGATATAGAGTTGGAACGGCGTTGATATCTCGAACTTTTAAAAAATGAATGGAAGTGAATGGGGACAAAAACCGGGCGTGGCAGGTGGGCATGGGTTCGAATCCCCATGCTGTATCTGAGTCGGGGTTACATCAGTGAGCTTTACGATATAGAGTTGGAATGGCAATGATATCTCAAACTTTCAAAAAATGAATGGAAGTGAATGGGGACAAAAACCGGGCGTGGCAGGTGGGCGTGGGTTCGAATCCCCATGCTGTATCTGAGTCGGGGTTACATCAGTGAGCTTCACGATATAGAGTTGGAACGGCGTCGATATCTCGAACTTTCAAAAAATGAATGGAAGTGAATGGGGACAAAAACCGGGCGTGGCAGGTGGGCGTGGGGTCGAATCCCCATGCTGTATTTGAGTCGGGGTTACATCAGTGAGCTTTACGATATAGAGTTGGAACGGCGTTGATATTTCGAACTTTCAAAAAATGAATGGAAGTGAATGGTGACAAAAACCGGGCGTGGCAGGTGGGCGTGGGTTCGAATCCCCATGCTGTACCTGAGTCTTGGTTACATCAGGGGGCTTTACGATATAGAGTTGGAACGGCGTTGATATCTCAAACTTTCAAAAAATGAATGGAAGTGAATGGGACCAAAAACCGGGCGTGGCAGGTGGGTGTGGGTTCGAATCCCCATGCTGTACCCAAGTCGGGGTTACATCAGTGGGCTTTACGATATAGAGTTGGAACGGCGTTGATATCTCGAACTTTCAAAAAATGAATGGAAGTGAATGGAGCCGGAAAATGGGCGTGGCAGGTGGGCATGGGTTCGAATCCCCATGCTGTATCTGAGTCGGGGTTACATCAGTGGGCTTTACGATATAGAGTTGTAACGGCGTTGATATATCGAACTTTCAAAAAATGAATAGAAGTGAATGGGACCAAAAACCGGGCGTGGCAGGTGGGTGTGGGTTCGAATCCCCATGCTGTACCCGAGTCGGGGTTACATCAGTGGGTTTTCCGATTTAGAGTTGGAACGGCGTTGATATCTCGAACTTTCAAAAAATGAATGGAAGTGAATGGAGCCGAAAATCGGGCGTGGCAGGTGGGTGTGGGTTCGAATCCCCATGCTGTACCCGAGTCGGGGTTACATCAGGGGGCTTTACAATTTAGAGTTGGAACGGCGTTGATATCTCGAACTTTCAAAAAATGAATGGAAGTGAATGGGACCAAAAACCGGGCGTGGCAGGTGGGTGTGGGTTCGAATCCCCATGCTGTACCCATGTCGGGGTTACATCAGGGGGCTTTACAATTTAGAGTTGGAACGGCGTTGATATCTCGAACTTTCAAAAAATGAATGGAAGTGAATGGGGCTGAAAACCGGGCGTGGCAGGTGGGTGTGGGTTCGAATCCCCATGCTGTACCTATGTCGGGGTTACATCAGGGGGCTTTACAATTTAGAGTTGGAACGGCGTTGATATCTCGAACTTTCAAAAAATGAATGGAAGTGAATGGGGCCGAAAAATGGGCGTGGCAGGTGGGTGTGGGTTCGAATCCCCATGCTCAGTGGGAAGTGAGCGTATCTAAATGTTGTATGTGAGTGGGGTTACATCAGTGGGAAGTGAGCGTATCTAAATGCTGTATAGAAGAGCTACAGTGTGTGTTTGGTGGATGGGGGGGTAAATACTTTATCTTTAAATCCTAGCTCTCGATTTGAGTCGAGGGCGGGTATAGGAAAATCCCATTCTAAAAAAATGAATGGAAGTCAATGGGACCAAAAAACGCTACAAAAGCGGGCGTGGCTGGCGAACGGGCGGGCGGATCGAAAACGTGTATACAAGCGCTCGATTCCCGTATGGGCCGGACGATTTGGCGCTGGAACGGGGTCGATATTTCGAAAACTGCGGACGAAGAAACGCGGACAAAAAACGGGTGGAATAATAATAATAACTAGAGAGTGCATTTCCGGAGAAAATGCGAGTGTGATTGCCGTGTGCCGGTCGGCGGGCGTGCGCAGGTCGGGGGCGCGCATGCGTTTAGAAGTGGTGCGGTGCGTGGGGTGTGAATACTTTCTCCCAGACAGGCCACTGTATCTGTGCACAAGCTGTGGTGTGAGCACAAGTTCACTCTGGGTGTGTTTGAAAAGCCAAACCTGTAAAAAAATGCATTTCTGCACGTTTGTACTGCTTACAAATCAGTACTCATTCATTTACATGTGATTATCACTGCAGGGGCCATGGTATTGCGCAATCTATGATCGGCTGTGTCTCATTTACAGATTTCAGGCATAGTGCACTCAGACTTCGGTCCCTCTTTTAGCATTTAGCAATTCCCATTGATTTCAATGCATCCGTTAGCCTTGAAGCTAACGGATATAAATATCTTTGTTTCTGTTGCAGCGCGAACGATATGACGCTCACTGCAAAGTCTAACTGCACTATAATTTCATTCTGTGCAGCGTTTTCATCTTAAAAATCACTAATACTTTAGTTACAGACCAAAATAAGTCAGATTTTTTGGCGGCCGCCATTTTCTATTCTCAGAACGGCCTGAAGATGCCGTCTACGTCATCACGTTGACGTTCTGTGGAAAGCCAAAGGTGTCAAGATTTTTGTCCAAAAATTCGGGCAAAAACGGGCATAAATGCCACACGGATGGGCGTATCCGGATGATTTTTTGGATTTGGGCGCTAATTAATGACCCGGTCGATCAAGGGTTGGAACGGCGTTGATAGCTCGACATTTTTTTCAAAATGAATGGGAGTCAATGGGGAAAAACGGGCACCTTAAAACGGGCACTGTGCCCACAGTGTTGGTTCGATCCAAAAGCTGTATACAAGCGCTCTATTCCCGTATGGGCCGGACGATTTGGCGCTGGAACGGGGTCGATATCTCGAAAACTGCGGGAGAAGAAGCACGGACAAAAAACGGGCAGAATAATAATAATATATTGAAAACGAAAATAACAATAACAATAGTGTGCTTGCATTCTGCAATCACACTAACTAGAGAGTGCATTTCCGGAGAAAATGCGAGTGTGATTGCCGTGTGCCGGTCGGCGGGCGTGCGCAGGTCGGGGGCGCGCATGCGTTTAGAAGTGGTGCGGTGCGTGGGGTGTGAATACTTTCTCCCAGACAGGCCACTGTATCTGTGCACAAGCTGTGGTGTGAGCACAAGTTCACTCTGGGTGTGTTTGAAAAGCCAAACCTGTAAAAAAATGCATTTCTGCACGTTTGTACTGCTTACAAATCAGTACTCATTCATTTACATGTGATTATCACTGCAGGGGCCATGGTATTGCGCAATCTATGATCGGCTGTGTCTCATTTACAGATTTCAGGCATAGTGCACTCAGACTTCGGTCCCTCTTTTAGCATTTAGCAATTCCCATTGATTTCAATGCATCCGTTAGCCTTGAAGCTAACGGATATAAATATCTTTGTTTCTGTTGCAGCGCGAACGATATGACGCTCACTGCAAAGTCTAACTGCACTATAATTTCATTCTGTGCAGCGTTTTCATCTTAAAAATCACTAATACTTTAGTTACAGACCAAAATAAGTCAGATTTTTTGGCGGCCGCCATTTTCTATTCTCAGAACGGCCTGAAGATGCCGTCTACGTCATCACGTTGACGTTCTGTGGAAAGCCAAAGGTGTCAAGATTTTTGTCCAAAAATTCGGGCAAAAACGGGCATAAATGCCACACGGATGGGCGTATCCGGATGATTTTTTGGATTTGGGCGCTAATTAATGACCCGGTCGATCAAGGGTTGGAACGGCGTTGATAGCTCGAAATTCATTTCAAAATGAATGGGAGTCAATGGGGAAAAACGGGCACCTTAAAACGGGCACTGTGCCCACAGTGTTGGTTCGATCAAAAAGTTGTATACAAGCGCTCTATTCCCGTATGGGCCGGACGATTTGGCGCTGGAACGGGGTCGATATCTCGAAAACTGCGGGAGAAGAAGCACGGACAAAAAACGGGCAGAATAATAATAATATATTGAAAACGAAAATAACAATAACAATAGTGTGCTTGCATTCTGCAATCACACTAACTAGAGAGTGCATTTCCGGAGAAAATGCGAGTGTGATTGCCGTGTGCCGGTCGGCGGGCGTGCGCAGGTCGGGGGCGCGCATGCGTTTAGAAGTGGTGCGGTGCGTGGGGTGTGAATACTTTCTCCCAGACAGGCCACTGTATCTGTGCACAAGCTGTGGTGTGAGCACAAGTTCACTCTGGGTGTGTTTGAAAAGCCAAACCTGTAAAAAAATGCATTTCTGCACGTTTGTACTGCTTACAAATCAGTACTCATTCATTTACATGTGATTATCACTGCAGGGGCCATGGTATTGCGCAATCTATGATCGGCTGTGTCTCATTTACAGATTTCAGGCATAGTGCACTCAGACTTCGGTCCCTCTTTTAGCATTTAGCAATTCCCATTGATTTCAATGCATCCGTTAGCCTTGAAGCTAACGGATATAAATATCTTTGTTTCTGTTGCAGCGCGAACGATATGACGCTCACTGCAAAGTCTAACTGCACTATAATTTCATTCTGTGCAGCGTTTTCATCTTAAAAATCACTAATACTTTAGTTACAGACCAAAATAAGTCAGATTTTTTGGCGGCCGCCATTTTCTATTCTCAGAACGGCCTGAAGATGCCGTCTACGTCATCACGTTGACGTTCTGTGGAAAGCCAAAGGTGTCAAGATTTTTGTCCAAAAATTCGGGCAAAAACGGGCATAAATGCCACACGGATGGGCGTATCCGGATGATTTTTTGGATTTGGGCGCTAATTAATGACCCGGTCGATCAAGGGTTGGAACGGCGTTGATAGCTCGAAATTCATTTCAAAATGAATGGGAGTCAATGGGGAAAAACGGGCACCTTAAAACGGGCACTGTGCCCACAGTGTTGGTTCGATCAAAAAGTTGTATACAAGCGCTCTATTCCCGTATGGGCCGGACGATTTGGCGCTGGAACGGGGTCGATATCTCGAAAACTGCGGGAGAAGAAGCACGGACAAAAAACGGGCAGAATAATAATAATATATTGAAAACGAAAATAACAATAACAATAGTGTGCTTGCATTCTGCAATCACACTAATAATATGACTTTCGGATAACAATAGTATGATTGCCTACAGCAATCACACTAATAATAATATGACTTTCGGATAACAATAGTGTGCTTGCCTACAGCAATCACACTAATAACTAGAGAGTGCATTTCCGGAGAAAATGCGAGTGTGATTGCCGTGTGCCGGTCGGCGGGCGTGCGCAGGTCGGGGGCGCGCATGCGTTTAGAAGTGGTGCGGTGCATGGGGTGTGAATACTTTCTCCCAGACAGGCCACTGTATCTGTGCACAAGCTGTGGTGTGAGCACAAGTTCACTCTGGGTGTGTTTGAAAAGCCAAACCTGTAAAAAAATGCATTTCTGCACGTTTCTACTGCTTACAAATCAGTACTCATTCATTTACATGTGATTATCACTGCAGGGGCCATGGTATTGCGCAATCTATGATCGGCTGTGTCTCATTTACAGCTTTCAGGCATAGTGCACTCAGACTTCGGTCCCTCTTTTAGCATTTAGCAATTCCCATTGATTTCAATGCATCCGTTAGCCTTGAAGCTAACGGATAGAAATATCTTTTTTTCTGTTGCAACGCGAACGATATGACGCTCACTGCTAAGTGTAACTGCACTATAATTTCATTCTGTGCAGCGTTTTCATCTTAAAAATCACTAATACCTTAGTTACAGACCAAAATAAGTCAGATTTTTTGGCGGCCGCCATTTTCTATTCTCAGAACGGCCTGAAGATGCCGTCTACGTCATCACGTTGACGTTCTGTGGAAAGCCAAAGGTGTCAAGATTTTTGTCCAAAAATTCGGGCAAAAACGGGCATAAATGCCACACGGATGGGCGTATCCGGATGATTTTTTGGATTTGGGCGCTAATTAATGACCCGGTCGATCAAGGGTTGGAACGGCGTTGATAGCTCGAAATTCATTTCAAAATGAATGGGAGTCAATGGGGAAAAACGGGCACCTTAAAACGGGCACTGTGCCCACAGTGTTGGTTCGATCCAAAAGCTGTATACAAGCGCTCTATTCCCGTATGGGCCGGACGATTTGGCGCTGGAACGGGGTCGATATCTCGAAAACTGCGGGAGAAGAAGCACGGACAAAAAACCGGCAGAATAAGAATAATATATTGAAAACGAAAATAACAATAACAATAGTGTGCTTGCATTCTGCAATCACACTAATAATAATAATATGATTAAAGATGAACCGTGCAAAGTTATGTTAATCTGGAAGTTTGTATCAAACAAGTAGCCCTTCGTATTATTCAGTACCCTTAAAGTAGCTCTCGGTCTTGAAAAGGTTGGTGACCCCTGGTGTAGATAAACAGTTTTTTTTCTTTACCAGGAGCAGATAATGTTCAGTTTGGTTCTGCATTAATTGTAAAGCAGTTTAATATTGTTTACTTCATTTAATTTGTTAATAAATGATCATCAGAACCTGGATTTGCATCATTTTGTCAAGGAACCTGAAGACCAAAAAGCAAAGAATGTATTCATTTAATGATTTACACTGATCAGCCATAACATTAAAACCACCTCCTTGTTTCTACACTTACTGTCCATTTTATCAGCTCCACGTACCATATAGAAGCACTTTGTAGTTCTACAGTTACTGACTGTAGTCCATCTGTTTCTCTGCATGTTTTGCATGCTGGACTGAAAATAGTCCACAATGTACCTCAAAGAAAGACTGGAAGGGATTTGCATATTTTTCCCACTACAGTGCATAATATCATTAAATTAAAAATTCAAGGAGGAATTTCAGTGCGTAAAGGCCAAGGGCGTAAGCTTAAGCTGAATGCCCGTGATCTTCAATCCCGTAGATGGCACTGGTATGGTATTGTGCTGGTATGAGTGGATAAGACACAGCAATGCTGATTGAGTTCACTCAGTCAGCTCACTGTTACTGCTGGACTGACAATAGTCCACTAACTAAAAATATATTCAGCCAATTGCGCCCCGTGGGCAGCATCTTGTGACCACTAATGAAGATGTAGAAGATGACCAACTCAAACAGCAGCAATAGATGAGCGATCGTCTCTACAAGGTGGACCAACTAGGTAGGAGTGTCTAATAGAGTGGACAGTGAGTGGACACGGTATTTTTAAAACTCCATCAGCGCTGCTGTGTCTGATATACAACACACTAACACACCACCACCATGTCAGTGTCACTGCAGTGCTGAGAATGATCCAACACCTAAATAATACCTCTGTGGTGGTCCTGTCCATTGAAGAACAGGGTGAAAGCAGGCTAAAAAGGTATGTAGAGAAACAGATGGACTACAGTAATTGTAGAACTACAAAGTGCTTCTATATGGTTAGTGGAGCTGATAAAATGGACAGTGAGTGTAGAAACATGGAGGTGGTTTTAATGTTATGGCTGATCAGTACATAGGTGGGATTATTGACCTCCAAAAAAAGTCAATACACACTTTAACAGATTTGAGTTTGTTCAGATCCAGGTCATTGTTTAAACTTAGACTCATCGTTATCTTTATAAGACACACTCTGGCGACACAATCTTCAAGCTAGATAAGTTTATGTTTACATTTGTGTATTTAAAAGATGCCTTTGTTGAAGTGCAACTTACAACAGAGACGGGATTTAATCCATGCAAGGTAAATAACAAGCTTTGCTTAAGGCCCCAAAAGTAGCAGCTTAGTGGTGATGGGGCTTAAAACCCTTAACTTTCATATGAAGTTAGATTTACAGCATTTAGCAGATGCTTTTATTTAAAGGGATTTACAATTGAGACCATATACAATCCAGGCAATTCTTGCTTAAGGGTCTTGCTCATGGGCCCAACAGTGGCAACTTAGCAGTAATGAGATTTGAACCAGCGACCTTCTAAAAACTAGTCCAGTATCTTAGACACAGATAATTCAGTATCCTGACTGAGTCACCACTAACCAAATGGTAACGACTTGACAGTGGTGGTGCTGGAACCATTAGATTACCATTCCAGTAGCTGAGCCACCAATGCCCAAGAGTAAATACCCTGATGCACCAGTGCTGACTGACAGGAGACCATATGTACTGATCTGATCTGCGTTATATAAAGCAGACAGGTAGAGAAACGCAGTTGTTTTGAGATAATATTATTGAGAGCATCAGAGTCAATAAAAAGGATTCTGGAATTGTTAGGTATTAACATTTGTTAGGTAGTTTCTCAAATTCACTCCTCATTATCCTGTCCCTTAAACTAGACTAGAACTTAACCAGGAGAAGAATCATTCGTTGACACCAATGTTTTTCCAAGTAGTGTAACATGTAATGAGGACTCATTTTGACAGCCTTCTCAACTAAGTAATTAGTTCTGTAAGTTAAGTGTGGTGGATCCATATTGAGGCTTAACACCAGGTATTCAAATGATCATTGATAATTACTGAGAATGAAAATGTTATTATCACAGTCATAATTGTCTTTAAAGCAGTTTGAAACTGCATACTTTCAACAATTGGATAAATAGGGTGGTAAACATGGGCCAATTGGTTGCTGCAGCGTCTATGTATCATCACATTCATTCATGAAATTAAAATATTAATTAAGTGTAACTTTTTAATCTTTCCTATTTTGATGTTTTTACGTAACTGTTCTTAATACTAAAAAACTAAGATATCCTCCTTGGTATTTTTTTCTGGTTGTTCATAAAACTGACTATTGTGTTTGATTTTGCTCACTTAAAGTAAAAATTAGGGTCGTTTTTGAATAAATGCATTACCACCAAATTTTCCCCCAACCTAGTCATATCAAATTGCCAGATTGTAATTTGCTCTTACTGATGCAGACCTCCACTCCTGACCAAGAAGAGTCGCAACAATCCAACACCCCCTCCAACACATGTGCAGTTCATATGGGGCATATGGGGTCACGCACAGATCTCCACTCTCCCCCATCTCACTGTCCAGGCTATCGATCAGTGATCAGAGGTCGTAACTGCAGCAGTTATGAGAAAACTCTGTTTAGCCATAGTCACACTGTAAAGATATGTTCAAAACCTGGAGTAGGTATTTTTGATGATGTCTTACAGTATGAAGGCATGAGGCCCCTGTGGCCCTGGATGCTGGGCGGTACACAAAGAATGCAGCTAGTAATGTGTTTGGATTTTGGTTATGGCCCCAACTAAGCATTTCTCTTATCCGGCAGTACATAAAGAACGCAGCCTTATTGAGATCTGGAATGGATCAACCTTGATATGGTGTGTTTTGGCTTTGGTTGCGACCCTGACTCACTTGCATAAGCATTCCTCTTGTTTGATAAACTGGGAAGCTGAAATGCTCAAACCCTTGCCTCACCCGACCTTGAAGAAGGTAAATGCAGGTATGAAAGGTCTCCCTAATTGTAAAGAAATTTACCATTAATTAGTACTATTTACCTTTTGTTGGTAGCACGGTGGCGCGGTGGGTAGCACTGTTGCCTCACAGCAAGAAGGTCCTGGGTTTAACCCCCATGAATGTGTTTGTCCATGGCTGTGTTTGACATTAAACTTGTGAACTGATGAATCTTGTGTATTGAGTAATTAACTGTCCTGTCATTAAAATAACCAAAGTGTGTAAAACATGACATTAAAATACTAATAAATAAACATTTACCTTTTGGTGCTTTTAGATGTATTTATGTAATGTTTTACATGTAATGTCATCCACTTAATGTAAACGCAAATACAGGATCCTGCTGTTCCCTTTTAATTCCTTTACTAGTAACACTAAACATTGTGCTTTGACTGAGACCTGGCTTTATATGGCTGATGTAGCTAATAAACAAGCCATTTATGTCTGCCTTGCTTGTCCAGCAAGTGCTCTGTGCTCATCCTGGCTTCTTGGCTCCAGCTCACCATCTGGGTAAAAGCACATTTAGCACTAGATTTGACCACCTGCATTACAAGTGATTTTCTCTCCTGCTGATTGTTTTTTAGCAGCTTGTTTCTGGGATCAGTTGTTTAAGTCCCCTTGGGTCAATTGCACAGGGTTGGAAAATTTAGTGTTTATATTACTACTCAGTGGACAGTAGTTTACTCTGTTTTGTAATGTTTGTATAAGGTAAAACTCATACATTACTGCCCAAATATTGCATAAACCCTAACTATTTATGTATACAATAGATAAAGAGGCAGACCAGTTTTTTGACAGTGCATGATCCTACCAAAAGAGCTGGTAGTAGTTGTGGGGTACAGAAATGCCTGAGCCTTTTTTTAATTTCTTTATGCACTTTCTTTATACTCTCTTTATGCACTTTCTCTTTTTCTCCCAAGTTAGCGTAGTCAATTCGTCTTCCACTGCTGGAGACACCGGTCAGGTAATTTTGCCTGCCTAACGCTCCCTTTGCCATGTGTGCAGTCCACAACCCTTCTTATTCCCCCACAACTTCTGTGAATTAGTGCGCGGAGACCTACGCCCTGATCTCTGGGCTCCTTCACTTCATTTACAGGCATCTTGGTCTATTACCCAGGGTCCTTGCACAGTGTTGAAGACCTCACCAACATTTCGGTTCAGTCTTTTTCCACCCGGCAGACCTAATGGCCAATTTTGTCCAATTATGCCCAGCTGACCGGTAACAATTATCCCTCTGTGCCACCTGGGTGCATATGCCTGGGTTTTTTGCTAGCCCTGTTGCCACCAAGACCCTGAAATAGTTAAGCAGAAAAGATAATTATGAGGATAATAAGTAAGACTTCACAATAAAGGTACATGTCAACACTTCAACACAAAATGATCTAGACTTGTTATGGTGTGCATGCAATAATTTCATATTTAACACTCTTGTGTCAGGTACATAATGAGTTATTATCAGCAATATCTCACCTTCAGGATAGTAAAATGATTAACACAGTCTCTGCTAGTTGTGAAAGTGAGGGGTGAAATGTGTGGAGGGTTTCACTTCAGCAGATTCTACATTGGAAAGCACCTATTTTGTTTAGATAATGCAGGCTGCTTAACAAAGTCTGAAACAACGCAGACAGATTTTTTAAAATCAGAAAGTTGTGTATAGGCAATATAATATGTTTGTGTACTCATTTTCTGCAAATTAAACAATATAATTTCTAATTACTACTAATAAACAATAATAGAATAAATGTGAGTATTATACACCGATCAGCCATAACATTAAAACCATTTTATCAGCTTCACTTACCATATAGAAGCAATTTGTAGTTCTACAATTACTGACTGTAGTCCATCTGTTTCTCTACATGCTTTGTTAGCCCCCTTTCATGCTGTTCTTCAATGGTCAGGACTCTCCCAGGACCACTACAGAGCAGGTATTATTTGGGTGGTGGATCATTCTCAGCACTGCAGTGACACTGACATGGTGGTGGTGTGTTAGTGTGTGTTGTGCTGGTATGAGTGGATAAGACACAGCAATGCTGATGGAGTTTTTAAACACCTCACTGTCACTGCTGGACTGAGAATAGTCCACCAACCAAAAATACCCAGCCAACAGCGCCTCATGGGCAGCGTCCTGTGACCACTGATTAAGGTCTAGAAGATGACCAACTCAAACAGACGCAATAGATGAGCGATCGTCTCTGACTTTACATCTACAAGGTGGACAAACTAGGTAGGAGTGTCTAATAGAGTAGACAGTGAGTGGACACTATTTAAAAACTCCAGCAGCGCTGCTGTGTCTGATCCACTCATACCAGCACAACACACACTAACACACCACCACCATGTCAGTGTCACTGCAGTGCTGAGAATGAACCAACACCTAAATAATACCTGCTCTGTGGTGGTATGTAGAGAAACAGATGGACTACAGTCAGTAATTGTAGAACTACAAAGTGCTTCTATATGGTAAGTGGAGCTGATAAAATGAACAATGTTTATAGAAACAAGTAGGTGGTTTTAATGTTATGGCTGATCGGTGTATATTTTAAATTTCATCATCACAGCATTCTCCATTGTCAGAAATATTGGTTCTTCAGTCATTCTCAAGGGTTGCAGACATTCATCTACAGCTGCTTAGTCTGCTAGACAATACATTTCTGTGCAGAATGTGATTATTCACATTGGATGTAATAATATTCATGACCAGAGGTCAGAGGTCCTGAAACAGAATTTTAAAAAGCTATTTAATTTTCCTGTGGAAAACGTTTTCATTTCTGGACTTATTCTGATTTTTTATTAATAATTTCCATCTCTTTTTGAATCATGCTTTCTTTAGGTATGATGGAGTTTACTTTAACAACCTGAGCACACAGGCACTAGCGGAACATGTTCTACTCAATGTTCCCAGTGTTATTTGTAAACACAAACATTAGATAACTATGTCTACAGCTGTAATTGTAAATGAAATTTTTTTTTTTTTTTTTTTTATTAGGATTTGAACGTCATGTTTTACACTTTGGTTACATTCATGGCAGGACAGGTAATCACTTGTTACACAACATGAGTTTAAGTCTTTTAATGTCAAACACAGTCAACATGGACAATTTTGTATCTCCAGTTCACCTCACTTGCACGTCTTTGGGCTGTGGGAGAAAACCTGGAGCTCCTGGAGAAACACAGACATGAGGAGAATATGCAAACTACACACAGAAAGGACCCAGGTCATTCCACCTGGAAATCAAACCCGGGACCTTCTTGCTATGAGGTGACAGTGCTACCCACCTAGCCACCGTGCCACCCTGTAAATGGAATAAACACCAAAAATTGTCTTAGTGCAACTTGTCTAATTGAAACCTGGACCAGCTTGACTGAGTATATGGGTTTAAATGAAGCAGCTCCTCCTTGAGTTTTGTACACAAGTTGCCGTAATGACCTCTGGGCATGGGCGACAGATCCCCTGGGTGAATGGCCTTTTTCCAGTAAAACTTTGTCAATGTCCAAACATCACCCTGGGGTCACCACCATCAGAGCAGCAGGGCAGGCCCTCTCTCTCCCTGGGCAGGTTTGGTGGATTGCCTGGGTGAATTTTTGACCAACAGCAAACTTTTGTCTTGGTTCGAAATTCATCCCCCAGTGCCCGCCACACCACGGCAGGCCTTCTCTCTGGGCATGGGTGGCAGATCATCTGGGTAAATATGGCCTTTTCTAGTCAATTTTTGCCCGAATCCGATATTCACCCCGAGGTCACCACATCTGCAGTAGGGCAGACCCTCTCTCTGGGCAGGTTCGGTGAATCGACTGGGTGAATTTTGTACTTTTGTCCGGGCCCCTTTCCAACACGGCGGGCCCTCTCTCTGGGCATGGGTGGCAGATAGTTTTCACATAGTGTTCAAAATTCACCCCAGGGTCACCACTACCAAAGCAGCAGGGCAGGCCCTCTCTCTGGGCAGGGTCGGGAGATCAGCAGATCTCTGGGCCTCCACCTTGCTAAACACCTCAAATGTAAAGAAACATGGTCGTTTTCACAACCCAAAATCCACCCCGGCCCCAACAGCGACCACCCCCACAGCAGGCCTCTCTGCTGGGGCAGGCCGAGAACCTTTTTCCCCTCTATGGTTGTCTAGCGGGTGTTGAGTCACGGAAGGGGTGTGCTCGAAATAGTATGAGGCCGAGCTCGACAGATTAGAACACAAGACCCGCTTGTGGTAGGCACCAGCCTCGGACTAGCCACAATTTATGACAAGGACATAAGTCTACTGTAAGAAGAACTTCCCTTGGCTTCCTGTATAAACAAAGTGTACTCGACTTACCATGTTTTACCATTTTTGTTTGGTAAATGTAACTGGTAAATTTAGTAAACAGTATATGCCTAATCCTTGTTTGTCATGAGGTTTCACGTCCACTATTTGTCAGCATGTCAGTTAATTAAGACAAGAGCCAATAGTAGTACACCCTGTGATTTGTCACATATCCCCCTAATAAATGATACATAGTATTTCCTTTGAAGGTAAGTAAAGGAGTTTTAATTTAAGGGCTTTGGAGATGGAAGTTGTTCCTGTGACTATGACTAATAACTGAATAAGTATGTGTACAACCTTAAATAGTCCTTGTTTTGCAGCTACCTTGATTACACTGATGATGGCATTTATCTTAATGTGGAAGAGATCTCATACTCTGCTTAGCTCTAATTCGGTGACACGACAGAACATCGAGAGTGAAAACCTGACACACATAGCTGGTCAAAGTGTCACTTTTTTACAGGGCTTGATTTCTTTCAGCATGCTCCCAATTAGTGTCACCATCCAGCTCGGTGTGTTAGAATGATCAGTCGGTGAACTTTAGCGAGTGTTTGACAGCCCAGAAACAGACTAGCTTTGTACCAAGACTGAGATACTCATTAAAACCATGAACAGGAACTTTATTCCATCAAAAAATCACAACAGCTCTCAAACAAATTACACCGTTATCAATAGTTGGACCAGATGTATAATCAAATTGCACATTTGTTCCTTCTTTGTACCAGATGGTGTTTACTAAAAGTGTCCTATTAGGTGATGAGCTTTGGAAAATGCCGTAAGATGGCAAATTACACTATTATGTGATGAGTGGTTGGAGGATTAATGAGTCAGCCCTGCAGATGCTCTACAAATATGTGTGTGTGTGTACCCACCACAGATATCTTAACTTATAGCAAGTCAAAGGCTGAGTCGGTGGCTAAGTGGGTAGCACTGTTACCTCACAGCAAGAAGGTCCTGGGTTCGATTCCCAGGTGGGGCGGTCCGGGTCCTTTCTTTGTGAAGTTTGCATGTTCTCCCCGTGTCTGCGTGGGTTTACTCTGGGTGCGCCGGTTTCCTCCCACAGTCCAAAGACATGCAAGTGCGGTGAATTGGAGATACAAAATTGTCCATGACTGTGTTCGATATAACCTTGAGCTCCTTGGGTGGAGCCTATCCCAGCTTTTCAATGGGTGCAAGGCACACAGTAACACCCAGGACGGGACGTCAGTCCATTGCAGGGCAGACACACATACACACACCCATTCACCTATAAGGCAATTCAGTGTCTCCTATTAACCTGACTGCATTTTTTGGACTGTGGGAGGAAACCAGAGCTCCCAGAGGAAACCCACGCAGACACGGGAAGAACATGCAAACTCCACACAGAAAGGACCCGGACCGCCCCGTCGGCGGTGGACAGGGGTCAGAACAGGGGCACCCTGACTGGTCTCCGGCTATGCAGCCCCATATGCAACAAACTGTGATGCACTGTGTATTCTGACACCTTTCTATTAGAACCAGCATTAACTTCTTCAGCAATTGGAGCTACAGTAGCCCGTCTGTTGGATCAGATCACACTGGCCAGCCCTCGCTCCCCACGTGCATCAATAAGCCTTGGCTGCCCATGACCCCACTTTTGATAGATACTTACTACTGCAGACCGAGAACACCCAACAAGAGCTGCAGTTTTGGAGATGCTCTGACCCAGTCGTCTAGCCGTCACAATTTGGTCCTTGTCAAACTCAAATCCTTACGCTTCTAACACATCAACTTTGAGGATAAAATGTTCACTTGCTGCCTAATATATCCCACCCACTAACAGGTGCCGTGATGAGGAGATAATCAGTGTTATTCACTTCACCTGTCAGTGGTCATAATGTTATGCGTGGTCGGTGTATATTATTTGGCCAATAGAATGTGTACACCTGTATGTGTATGTTATTATTGAGGTCAGGTGTAGACAAACCCACAGCTAGCAGATGAATAAAATAAATTATACAAAAAATGGATATGCTTAAAATTTTGTGGCACCACAGTGGCCTACAAAAAGCTGACTTAATATTTATGCTCATGGTTTTGGACCAGCAAGTCCAAAAGGTTCATGGTCAGGTGTTCACATACTTTTGGCTGTACATTGTAAGTCTGTTAATTTGCAATGAGACGTTTAAGCACATTTAGAGCAGAATTGACTTCACACATATTGCAACAAAGTAACTGCAATAAAGATCGTTAACAACAGAAATGCAGCAAAGCGTGTAAAATCAAACAAGAGGCTAAACACCAACGAGACCCGTGGGCCCTGCCACCAGTGATAAATCTACTTTATCAGAATGTGCTAATTGCTGTATTGATTAGAGATTTTGCGGCGCAACCACTGATAAACACATCAGACTGAAACACGTTGGCCTGTTTTCCTGAAGTTGAAGTTTCACAGGCTTGTAAACAGCCTTTCTAAGGACTTTTCTGACTATGGCTTACTACCAGACTATTACCATAAATCTCCACAGGGAGAAGGCTTCCAGATAGTGGGTGTTGGAACAGCAATCGTTGCGTTTAACCAATCGCTGGGAGCAGAAATGTGAGAGAAGATAAAAGCCTAGGAGATACTAAAAGCCTGCTTGTTATTCAGTCAGTTAATGTTCTTGTAAAAATGCCACATGAACAGATGCATTATTTGAGATTTGTTTTCCAGGCAGCAAGTGGCAAGTAACCGCTGCAACTGCATCTCACATCTGTGCAGATCTGAAGTACGATTCCATCAGTCCACTGAAAATAATAATAATCATAATAACAACAACAACAAAACAGTATGAGTATATGACAAGGATGGGTCAAGGATCTTGACCCCATTGATTGATTTAACATCCTATACACCAGATACTGGAGGTACATCCATGGCAAATAATAAATAAATGAATAAATAAATAAATAAATAAATAAATAAATAAATAAATAAATAAATAAATAAATAAATAAATACATAAATAAATAAATAATGATAACTACAAACAACAATTATTATCATTGTATAATAATAATAATAATAATAATAATAAACAATTATTATTATTATTATTATTATTATTAATTATTATTATTATTATTATGTTTGGTAAATTAAACTTTAAATTTAGTAAGTAGTATTGGTGGTTCTTGAGTGATGCCTGCAACACATTCCAAAAAAGTTGGTAAAGGGGCCAATTTTTTGGAACTTTTAGGGGCAGTAGTAGCCTAGTGGGTAGAGCTTTGGGCTATCAATTAAAAGTTGAGAGTTCAAATCCCAGCTCTGTCATGCAGCCACTGTTGGGACTTTGAGCAAGGCCCTTAACCCTTTCGGCTCCAGGAACACCATACAATGGCTGACTCTGTGCTCTGACCCCAGCTTCCAAACAAGCTGAGATATGTGAAGAAACAATTACCTTGTACTGTACACCTGGATGTATATGTATATATGACAAATAAGGGCTTTCTATTCTATTCTATTCTATTCTAATATAACACTAGGAAGTGTAATAGTAAAAATGTAGATTAAGGCTCTACTATGCAAAGTGGAATCCATACAATCTTCTCTGTGCTCAAGCTCATCTAGAATAGACTGACCAAGTAGGATGTGGTCTGAGAAGATCAAATCCAGCATCTGCCATGGCATGGATGTGTTGGTGACAGTGGTTTGGGTTGCTTGCACATCTCTAAACAGCCCTACCTGCTGTCCAGAACCTTCTTCTATTAAATATATGTGGTGCTTTAGATAGACAACATCTGACTATTGAGACAGAAATAAATTCTACTTTCTCTTAACTGATTAAGTGGGTAGCACTGTTGCCTCACAGCAAGAAGGTCCTGGGTTCGATCCCCAGGTGGGACGGTCCGAGTCCTTCCTGTGTGGAGTTTGCATTTTCTCTCCATGTCTGCGTGGGTTTCCTCCCACAGTCCAAAAACATGCAATCAGGTTCATTAGAAAACACTGAATTGCCCTATAGGTGAATGGGTGTGTGTATGATTGTGTGTGTGTATGTGTGTCTGCCTTGCCCCGTCCAGGGTGTTACTGTGTGCCTTGCGCCCATTGAAAAGCTGGGTTAGGCTCCAGGCCCCCCCTGCGACCCTGATTCGAAAAGCAGTTAAGAAAGTGAGTGAGTGAGTGTTAAAAGAAACAGTGATATAACTGCCTCAAACATGCTCCTTTCACAACTTTTTTGTATTGGCAATTTTAGAATGAGTGTAAGCTGTCATTAGGGCGGCACGGTGTCTTGGTGGGTAGCACTGTCTTCTTAGCAAGAAGGGCCTTGCATTCAATTCACCAACCAGAGCCCTCTCTGTTTAGAGTTTGCATGTTCTCCTCTTGTCTGTGTGGGTTTTCTCCGGAGCTACTTAAATTGCTTTAAATGTGAATGTGTGTGTTTGCTCTTTGATGGACTGGTGACCTGTCCGGGGTGCTTCCTACCTTTCGACTGGTGAATTCGGCTGGTACACACCGCGACCCTGAGTATGATAGTGGTAAAACAGACAATGAATCAATAAATGAACCTCTTGCCATTTCCTAATTTGTCCCTACTTTTTTGAAGCTGGGTCCAGATAGATGTTTTTATTTTTTTTATTTTTTTATTTCCATGCTTGATACCTGCCTTATTCTTTTTTAATTAATAATATAACAAAAATAATAATTAATTTAATAATAATAATAATAACAACAACAACAACAACAACAACAACAACAACAACAATAATAATAATAATAACAATAATATAATAATAACAATAATAACAATAATAATAATAATAATAATGACAACAATAATAATAATAATAACAATAATAATAATAATAAAATTTTATTTAAAAAAGCGCCTTTCATGACACCCATACACACAATAAAAATAAAAAAAATCTAAGAAAAATTATAAATAAAATACACATTTACAAATATGGAAACACTAAACATGTGGCACAGTTCTGGGTCACCCGAAAGCCATCTGGAAAAGATGGGTTTTGAGACGGGTTTTGAACACAGCTGCAGATGAGCAGGCATGTAGCTCAAGAGGGAGACTATTCCACAACTTGGAGTCTGCAACACTGAATGCCCTGTCACCAAATGTACTTAATTTAGAGGGGAGAACTTTTAACAGATGCAAGGTGGAAAAGCGAAGAGACCGAGCTGGAGAATATGATGTAAGCAGACTTCCAAGATATAAAGTGCGAGGTCGTGTAAAGATCTAAACACCAGCACCAACAGTTTATATTGTAGTCAGTAATTAACTGGAAGCCAGTGTAGGTGTTTTAGAGTTGGGTTGATGTGCTCCCAGGATCTAGCATGGGTTAGAATTCTTGCAGCTGAATTTTGCACATACTGCAGCCTGTTCCCTAGCTGGGGGTCCATGAAGTACAGCATTGCAGTAGTCAATTCTAGAAGTTACAAATGCATGGATCAGCAGCAGCATATGAAAAGAAGAAATCAACACCACAACTGTTATTCAGAACAGTCTCAAGTGCAGGCAGAGGATCGCAAAATCCACCAAATCCAAGTTTGCAGCCAAATTATGGTGGTAGTTCAGCCTCCGCACATCACTCTTGTAAAGATGTTTTTACAGCATGAGCCAATAAGCACTTCGAGAGCGCCAGATCAGCACTCTATAAGTGTCCAAAACAAGACTGTGCTACTGTAGCTGTAACCCACTTCAAGATTAGCAGCTGCAGGCATAGTTAAAGCTGGACTGTGACAGCCTAAAAAGAGCCAACACGCAGCAGGTTATCCAGACTTCAAAACAACAGCAGTTTACATCCCTCAGGCTCCAGGAGTTTTATTGACTCTGTTAGCAGGAATTTTGGAGCTGCAGTGTTCAGTCTGTGGTTGTTGTCTGTGAAATATGATAATTAAAAAATCGCTGATCTCTTGGTAAAAGAGAAATCCCTGGAATCCAGTGTTTTAATTATTGCTCTGAAAGCTTCTTTCTTGACTGTCTATAGAGGAATATTATATTATTTGCTGCCTACTGAAGCTTACAGCTGTTGTATTAACTACGCTACGGTATGACAGTATTTAAAAAATCCATGCGGTATGAGAAATCAAAGGTATACAGAATGTACTGTCATCCCGCCAAGCCCTACAAGGAGGGCATACTTTGCCTAACACATGCTCCATTGGATTCATGCACTGATCTATGTGTTCCTCTACTTCTGTACAGGCTGCTTGGGTTACCAACCAGGGTCCTTACACAGTGTCGAAGACCCATACCCATTTTACTCCAGTTTCTTCTCACCCAGCAGACTAGTGGCCAATAATATTTGGTGCAGGCACTGCCTGCTAGGGATGCCCTGCCAACCGGTAGCCAAGCTGAGATTCGAGTTTTGGAGAGTTCAGAATCCCAGAACTGGTGCACTAGCAGAATATCCCTTGAGCCACCTGGGTGTCTGACTTACCAAATGTTTGCCCTACGGTAAGTGGTCCTACTTCAGTTCTGCTTGTTTAGATCTTGCTCAAAAGCTACTAGCAATCTAGTGGGCTTGATATCAAATGTAAATAAAACAGAAGAGTAAACATGCATCCATCTTTATATTCACTAAACACCTAGTTCTGGTCAGGAACCCAGTTGGTCTCTGCAAAACTGAAATTTTACTCTTAATGGTTTTCCATTTTAACTACATTTTCTGTTGTTTACCTGGAGGTGGTTCTGACAGAAACCTGTTTACCCACCTGTGGTTGAATACTGCAAGTCGAGACTGCTGTGCCAACAATGCTGCTCCTGCTAGATGTGACAGAAACCTGGTGTGTTTGCACCAAAAACTTACTACAGAATTTATCACAGACTGGAGTAAATAATAAAGAACTCTTGTTTTTTTGCTAATTATAACTTTCAGTTAAAATTATTTTGTTAGATAGACAGTCAGACAGATAGACAGACAGACATAGGTAGATAGATAGATAGATAGATAGATAGATAGATAGATAGATAGATAGATAGATAGATAGATAGATAGATAGATAGATAGATAGATAGATAGATAGATAGATAGATAGATTATTGAGAATGTCATTGTTTAGCCATGTTTCTGTAAGGCACATTAAACCACACTCTCTACACACTTGTTCATTGTCAGAGCTGCCAACTTGTCTATCTTGTTAGATAGAGAGTTTACATTTCCCATCACTATGGATGGAATAGCTGGCTTGTACCTCCATTGCTTTGCCGTTAGCTTAGCGTTTAGCTTAGCGCCGGCTTTGCGTCTGCGGTACCTGGGTCTTAGTTCCTCCAGTATGTGGTGGACTATGCCAGCATTCCATCTCGTCCTTCCTTAAATAGAGTATTTGTTCCCTTGAATAAACATGTTTTTGCCGTCCTCTCAAGCCGTGTTTAATTAAAGGTCTTCACTCTTATCTACAAGATTGTAAGAGTGGCTGCAAGATTTTACTTGTTTAATCAATTCTAGCTGCTCTTGGGCACAAGTTTCCCCACAATTACATAAAATAATTGATTAAAGTAGTAAAAATAGGTGGAATAGAACCTGTAACTTTTTACTGACCACATAATTTGCTCTATCTGTTTAGTCATCTGTTTGCTTTTAAAAATGGTGGATCTCACTAACATCAGTAACATCAGTGCAGTTTTAATGGACATGAGAAAAAGGAGCCTACAGCACTCGAGACTGCAGCCTAAACCATAAACAAAAGGTCAAAAGAAAAAAAAAATGGTCAGGACTCTCCCAGTACCAATACAGAGTAGGTATTATTTGGGTGGTGGATCATTCTCAGCACTGCAGTGACACTGACATGGTGGTGGTGTGTTAGTGTGTGTTGTGCTGGTAGGAGTGGATAAGACACAGCAATGCTGATCGAGTTTTTAAACACCTCACTGTCACTGCTGGACTGAGAATAGTCCACCAACCAAAAATATCCTGCCAACAGCGCCCCGTGGGCAGCGTCTGCTGTGTCTGATCCACTCATACCAGCACAACACACACTAACACACCACCACCATGTCATTGTCACTGCAGTGCTGAGAATGATCCACCACCTAAATAATACCTGCTCTGTGGTGGTCCTGTGGTGGTCCTGACTATTGAAGAACAGGGTGAAATGGGGCTAACAAAGCATGCAGAGAAACAGATAGACTACAGTCAGTAATTGTAGAACTACAAAATGCTTTTATATGGTAAGTGGAGCTGATAAAATGGACAGTGAGTGTAGAAACAAGGGGGTGGTTTTAATGTTATGGCTGATCTGTGTAGCAAACAGTGTTCAATCTTTCCTGCAAAAGGCCATCTTAGTCATCCATTAATAAAAGCAGTAGCCTGGGATATTGTGATTGAATGCAGACAAAACGAGTTTCAGGTAGAGACAGGGATCAAGAGATCAGGTAAGCTAAACACTGATAGGTGTTCTTGGAAGTGGCCATCGTCACGTCCACTGACATTCGGCTCGGACATAAAACCTTCTTGGTCAGGGCTCAGCCCCATAAATGATGAGTTTGTCTGGGTAAAGTCAATATGAGCATATGACAGGGATGGGTCAAGGATCTTGACCCCATTGATCGATTTAACGTCGTGTACACCAGGTACTGGAGGCACGTCCATGGCAAAAAAAAACCCCCAAATTATAATAATAATTAAAAAAATAAATAAAAAATAAAAATGAATAAATATAATAATAATAATTGTTATTATTATTATGAATAAAAAAATAAAAATTAATAATAATAATAATTATTATTATTATTATAAAAAATAAATAAAATAAATACAAATTAATAAAATAAGAATAATACTAATAACAATAATAATAACAATAATATTAACAATAATAATAATAATAATAATAATAACAATAACAATAATAATAATAATAATATTATTATTATTATTATTATTATTATTATTATTAATATTATAATAAAAAAAGGGAACAACAGATATCCAGCAACAATCTCCTAATCACTTGGTGGACAGCCCAATGGATGGGTTTAAGGCTGTAATTTATATGTTACTAAATCAATACTCTCAGTATTTTAGGAGACAGGTAGCAAGGTAGAGAGCTCAAAGTCTTGTTTAATGACAATAACCCAAAAAAACTTGATTTACTATCAATATCAATCTTACTACTAAAGCAATTTCCAAAATCCTCAAACTTGAAGGGATTAATTTCAAGAATTATGTTAAAAGGGGCCCAAGCTGGTCCTGGGGAATAAAATGTGATCACGATAAAAAAAAAAAAAATTACCCTTTTGGTAGGTACCTGTAAGCTATTGTGTTACTACTAACATATCAATGCCCCTATTCGCTTTTTCACCACACAGCTCATGCTGTTCAGGATTCTAAAAAGCAAGAAGTCCTCTAGAGGTCCCTATTTTATTGGATGGGGAAGAGCAGGGCTAACAAACTGTCCAGTGCAGCTATTAATATGCACAACCATACCAATTAACTGACTGTTGTGTATAAGTACACGGTCGGGGTAAGTTGAACCTAATAAATTGGAAACCAAGTGTGTGCAAGTGTGTGTGTGTGTGTGTGTGTGTGTGTGTATAAATTTGGCTTTTCCCTTCGGGAAGGAGGCAGGGCCTACAAGGTCAAGCCAATCATTTACAAACTGTAATTGGTTCACCTTTCGAATTGCCCACAGCATTTTAGAATTTCAGTGTTTACCCAAAGGGGACGCAAGCTAGTAGTTTGCAAATACTTAGTATATGTACTTTTTTATATAGGAATCAGCCTGATAGCACACGGCAGGGGTAAAACACAGGCGTGCAGGGTAATCACAGGCAGTTCTATAATCATAGAAGAGACACACAAATGGTATAAGCCACATGCCAAGAAAAGCTAATTAAAAGAAAACCTAAACTATTGCAATTAAACTCACAAGTGCAAGATGGTTGTGATGTTAAAACAGATAAGAATGGAGGAGTAAGAGTAAAAAGTTCCCGTGCATAGCTGATGGAGATATATTTACAAATATAATTGGGTATAGAGTTAGCAAATTAGGCTAGAAACTAATACTCAAGGCCACTCAGGTGGTGCAGCAGTAAAAACACATGCTGGGGAACCAGAGCTGGGATCTCGAATACATCGTATCGAGCAGCCACATGACCAACGATTGGTCTGTTGTTCAGATAGGGGTGGGATATTAAAAGCCGGATAGGGTCTCTCTCATAACTAATGCAATTACGACCTCTACTGGCTGATCGATGGCACCTGCACAGAGATGGGAAAATAGTTCTGTCAGGGTGTGTCTCTCCGTACACAGTGCTGATCCGCATTGCACTCATCAAAGTGTAGGTGACAAAATGCATACGGCTGCTGCCCACGTGTCGGAGGGGGCGTGGGTTAGCAACGTTCTCCTCAATCAGAGCGGGAATCGGCATTGGTGGAGAGGAAGCATGACGCATGAGGACCAAGATTACACAAAGGCTAGACTAAGACAAGGAACATGGATCTCTAGGTAAGACTCTTTCTTAATCGCTTATCCAATTAGGGTCACAGGGGTGCTGGAGCCCATCCCAGCTTTTCAATGGGCACAAGGCACACAGTAACACCCTAGACGGGGCGCTAGTCTATCGCAGGGCAGACACACATACACATACACATACACATACACATACACACACCCATTCACCTATAGGGCAATTCAGTGTCTCCAATTAACCTGACTGCATGTTTTTGGACTGTGGGAGGAAACCCACGCAGACACAGGGAGAACATGCAAACTCCGCACAGAAAGGACCCAGACCGCCCCACCTGGGGATCGAACCCAGGACCTTCTTGCTGTGAGCCGACAGTGCTACCCACCGAGCAACACTCTAGGTAAGAATACGAAAAAAATAAAAAATAAAAAATAAAACATGCTGACTTCCAGGTCAGGCTGCAAACATGAACTTGGACGTCAAGGTGATACACTGCCTGGCCAAAAAAAAGGTCACCACCTGGATTTAACTAAGCAAATAGGTAAGAGCCTCCCATTGGATAATTACTGCATGGGTGATTATGTTTCAGCTGGCAACAAGTTATTTACACTAACTGATGCAGTGAGTAGCTTCTCATTTGTTAAACAACCATGACGAAAGACACATCCTGTGGTCATGGAAAAGATGTTAATCTGTTTCAGAAGGGTCAAATTATTGGCATGCATCAAGTAGAGAAAACATCTAAGGAGATTGCTGAAACTACTAAAATCGGGTTAAGAACTGTCCAACGCATTATTAAACAGTGGAAGGACAGTGGGGAAACATCATCTTCGAGAAAGGAATGTGGTCGGAAAAAAATCTTGAATGATCGTGATCGGTGATCACTTAAATGTTTGGTGAAATCAAATGGTAGAAAAACTACAGTAGAACTCAGGGATATGTTTAATAGTGAAAGTAAGAGCATTTCCACACGCACAATGCAAAGGGAACTCAAGGGATTGGGACTAAACAGCTGTGTAGCCTTAAGAAAACCACTTGTCAGTGAGGCTAACCGGCAAAAACGGCTTTAATTTGTTAGGGAGCATAACGATTGGACTCTGGAGCAATGGAAGAAGGTCATGTGGTCTGAGGAGTCCAGATTTACCCTGTTCCAGAGTGATGGGCGCATCAGGGTAAGAAGAGAGGCAGCTGAAGTGATGCACCCATCATGCCTAGTGCCTACCATACGAGCCTGTGGGGGCAGTGCCATGATCTGGGGTTGCTGCAGTTGGTCAGGTCTAGATTCAGCAACGTTGTGTGCCCAAAGAATGAGGTCAGCTGACTACCTGAATATACTTAACGACCAGGTTATTCCATCAATGGATTTTTTCTTCCCTGATGGCACGGGCATATTCCAAGATGACAATGCCAGGATTCATCAGGCTCAAACTGTGAAAGAGTGGTTCACGGAGCATGAGACATCATTTTTACACATGGATTGGCCACGGATTGGAGTCCAGACCTGAACCTCATTGAGAATCTTTGGGATGTGCTTTGCGCAGTGGTCCAAATCTCCCATCATCAATACAAGATCTTGGGGAAAAATTAATGCAACTCTGGACAGAAATAAATGTTGTGACATTGCAGGAGCTTGTGGAAACGATGCCACAGCGAATACGTGCCGTAATCAAAGCTAAAGGCGGTCCAACCAAATATTAGAGTGTGTGACCTTTTTTTTTTGGCCAGGCAGTGTATTAAAGCAAACTACAACAAAGAGCTAAGCTAAGCTGTGCTTTCTTATTTATATATTTTTCTATTTTTCTATAAGTTTTATATTGCACAAAACACTGCACCTTTTTTAAAAACCAACAATGTGAATTGCACATGCCAATGTTTACAATGTTTTCTATGTTTACAGGCATAAATGTGTGTGTTAAGGAGAGAGTGAGCTGCGTAAATAAGATCGTCTTTATTGTAATTTTCATGCACTGCAAGCATCTGTGTAACCAAAAACAAATTCCTTGTATGTTTGAGCAAACTTGGCCAATAAAGCCTGATTCTGATTCTGCTTATACCTAATTTTACTCCAACAACCCTCAACCTGAACAGGGGTGCATGGGTAGCTTATACACAAGACATTGATTACACAAAAGGAACATGTGATCATGATAAAGTCGAGGGCAAATCAAGAGACATGGGCGAACACGAGAAAGGAAGATAAACAAAAGTCCATGTGCGAGAGTTGGGAGTTGGGCACGGCTGAAGCTGTAACAGAACATGGCTATGACCAAGCACCTAAAAGAATTTGCCTCTCTTAGTGAGGTAAATTTAAAAAAATGTACAAACCTGTACATGCATGGCGCCCAGGTGGCGCAGTGGGATATTCTGCTAGCACACCAGCGCCAAGATTCTGAACTGCTCGGTTTGAAAGTTGGTGGGCGCCATCTATTAGAATCAGAAATACTTTACTGATCCCAGAGGGACATTGCAGTTCTTACAGTAGCACCCATTTATGTAGAAGAATAAACACTCTACTAGTTTAAAACAAAAAAAAAGAAGAAGAAAAAATTGCAAATAGAGAGTTGTTATTTCACACATAATTGAAATACTTACATTATTATTATTATTATTATTGCACATATGAATAACGAATATTGCACAGATGAACCATAATGTCTCACATTAAGGGAGGAATTATAGAGTTTGATGGCCACAGGTGGAAAAGACCTCCTGTGGCGCTCTGTAATGCATTTTGGTAGAATGAGTCTTGCACTGAATGTGCTCCTTTGTCTCATCACTGTGTCATAGAGTGTGTCATCTAGCAGGCATAATTGGCAGTGCCTGCAGCAGACACGTTTCTGCTAGGGCAGGGTAACCGGACTATGTGGGTGGGGTCTTGAAACGCTGTGTAAGGACCCTGAGTAGCAGATAGAGAGGCGCCTGTGCAATGTGCATAGGTGAAAAAAAGTTCCGTTAAGGGCTGCATGAGGGTCGGAGGAGGCGTGAGCGGGAATATACCCTCCTCGACTGCAATCAGGGATCCCCCAGCAGCGGAAGACAAATTGACTAGGCGAAAATGGGAGAAAATGCATGAATAAAATAGACTTGTTTTGCTATTTTAATTTGTTGTCCACCATTAACACAGTTTAAGTTTTACTATCAGTTTAACCAATTATTCCTTATATTTTTTATTCTTTTTTCATCAGCACATTTCTAGTCATTTCAACTAGCATTCAGACTAAATGATAAGAAAGCGCACGACTGTAGATCTTTGTGTTGGAGCAAAAGGAAAGCCTCAGAGATTCTCTTCTCTCAGCTGCCTAAACTGAAACGTGCCTCGAATATCGAGCAGAACTAAATGCTCCCAACCTTAGAAGGGAATACGCTGCGCCGCTCTCATCAATGTGCAATCTGGGTTTTGTTTCAGGCTACTCTTTAATTATCACAGGAGGCTGCATTCAATGAGCAACATGACACAGAAAATAGGTCATGATGTTAGGAAATAAGACATAACCGGAGGTGCCTAATCAATAGTTGACAACTGTGAAGCATACTAAATAGTTAAAGTGGAACATTTCCCTTAACACCTCAACCTAAAAAGCCACAGAGGAAGCACTCAGGATCATTAGGATTAGGATAAAGTAATAGTGTAGTATAGGGCCAGTAAAAAGGTGAAAAAACTAAATAATAATGTGATTCTAAACAGGTGATTGGTATCATGGTTTGGTACAAAAGCAGCATCCAGGAAAGGCTGAGTCTTTGATGAGCAAAGATGATCAGAGGATCGCCAGTTTGTCAACAAATGCATGAGAAAATTAAATTGTTGAAATGTTTAAAAACAATGTACCTCAAAGAAAGATTGGAAGGGATTTGCATATTTCTCCCTCTACAGTGCATAATATCATTAAACGATTCAAGGAATCGGGAGGAATTTCAGTGCGAGCTTAAGCTGAACGCTCGTGATCTTTGATCCCTCAGACGGCACTGCATCAAGAACCGCCACTCATCAATAGCTGATATAATCACATGGGTGAGGGATTACTTTGGCAAACCTTTGTCAAGCACTACAATACAGAGTTACATGCACAAATGCCACTTAAAACTTTACTGTGCAAAAGAGAAGCCTTATGTTAACCATGTCCAGAAGCAGTGTTGACTTCTCTGGGCTCTGAGGCATCTAGGATGGACCATCCCACAGTGGAAACGTGTATTGTGGTCAGATGAATCAGCATTCCAGGTCTTTTTTTGGATGGACCCCGTGTACTCCAGACCAAAGACGAAAAGGACCATCCAAAAGCCAGGGTCTGTCATGGTATGGGGCTGTGTCAGTGCTTTTGGCAAAGGTAATTAACACTTCTGTGATGGCAGCATTAATGCAGAAAAGTACATCGAGATCTTAGAGTAACATATGCTGCCTTCAAGATGTCATCTTTTCCAGGGACGTCCATGCATTTTTCAACAAGACAATGCAAAACCACATGCTGCACACATTACAAAGGCATGGCTGCAGAAGAAGAGGGTACGGGTACTGGACTGGCCTGCCTGTCCCAACAGAGAATTTTGAAACAAAAAATGCGACGATGACCCCATACTGTTGTACATCTTAAGATGTGTTTGCAGGAAGAATGAGACAAAATAAAAGCTGAAACACTAAATCACTTGGTCTCTTCTGTGCCAAAACGTCTTTTAAGTGTGGTGAAAAGGTATGGCAACATTACAAGGTGGTAAATGCTTTACTGTCCCAACTTTTTTTGGAATGTGTTGCAGGCCTGAAATGTAGGAATGGAAAAGTCAAAGTAAATGTAAGAAACTCTGTGTTTATTCATTCATTCATCAGTTTTATTACTGCTTTATCCTGCTAAGGGTCGTGTCGGGACAGGTCGCCAGTACATAACAGGCTGACCCAAAACAGTCAAAATAGTCAAAGTCAAAATATGGCTAAAATGAACCTTTTAATCAAGCTAAGATTTACCTTCCCCCAGAGAACTAGGGCAGAAATCAATAAAATATCAAGGCTGTCATTACCTGCATGTGACTTACATGTGATGGAGGTGGGTTGTTAGCGCTTCCTCCATTAACCACTTTGGTGTTTGCATCACTATTGCCATAAACTACAATGTGTTTGTAACCCCCAGTCTCCCCTTTACCTAATGGCAATGCATCACATGTGTTTTGTTTTGCACTGTCACCACCCCTGCTGTGATTTGTTCCTTTGTTCATTATACGCCTGTGTTCCCATTTGTTTTTCTTTGTCCTGTGAAGCATTAAACCTTGCATTACAAAGCAATCTTTTGAGTTCTATTTTGTGTTCTTATGTTCTGTTCCTGATCATTGTGTCACGGATTAAGCCTCTTTGTGCTCCTGGAGCTTAGGTTGAGGTGCCACACCCCTCTCTCCAGGAGCACATATTGGAGGTTGTTTGGTTATGGAAGAAGCCAACGTAAACTCAATTGTGATTGGTCAATGAAGATAATGATCCACAGCTGCTCCTCATTTCAGGTGTAATGCTCAGGGCATTTAAGGGAGCAACTGTGGCTCCTTTGGCAGAGACTGGTTTGGTCTGGTCATGATTTTGTTTTTTTTGCTCATTTTGGTTTGCTCTTGTCTAGTCCATGCTTGGTGTTAGTCTTGTTTTTTCTTGTTCATGTTTAGCTTTAGTATTGTTAGCTTAGGTTTAGAATAGTTTAGTCAAGTTATGTGTTTAGATTAGTGTAGCATTTAGTTTAGCTTTAGTGTTGTTCATGTGTGTTTAGAGTAGCGCTAGTTCATGCGTGTGTGTCCGCCCTCTCGTCACGTTAGCCCAGTTGTTACAGTGTTCCTGTGTTGTTAATCGGTGGATTTCCCAGCATCTGACTATTGTCTGCTTTCTGGTTTATGATTATGCTTTTTCTCATCTCTTTTCTTAACTCTGTCTGCCTGTAAACTGCCCTGTGCTGTGACCTGTGATGATGATTTCTGGGTTCGCCTTATTAAAACATTTACTGATCAAATGTGTCTTGCCACTTCCTTATCCCATGTTTACATATGCGGAATTTAGCAGACGCTTTTATCCAAAGCGACTTACAAAAAGTTCAAGCAACTGAGGGTTAAGGGCCTTGCTCAGGGGCCCAACAGTGCAGAGATATTCACAAGTCACAAAATACGAATCCGAGTCAAGTCATGAGTCAATATAATATATACAAAACACATACTGGAAATGTAGCATAGAAATAAACAAATAATATGTAAGTTCAGACAAAAAATAACAACAAATTAGCAACTGTATTTTGCCTTTACTTTGTTAGTCATTGTGCAAATGAATGGAATTTCCGTAACAAGAAGGTACCAGTTAAAAGCTTAAACTGATACGTTTTGTTGTCATTGCAAAACAAAAGCATGCGATAAGTCACGGCACAGCGGCCAAAATCCAAAACACAGCAAAAAAAATCATAACCACTTCTTACCTTAGTTTATGTTCTTCCAGATGCTATTACATTTCATCGCTGTCCAATGTAAAACACGTATCTCCAAAAGCGCATCTTTTCAAGAGAAGGGAAAAACTTTTCCCCCTGACAAACCACAGATGGTGCAATGTACGTAGATAAAATTCAGCACAGAAAAAAAAAATATCTTTATCAGGTCGTCAGTCTGTTGGTTTCATATGTAATCTGGCTAACTCAGAAACTATGCTTTTCAAAATATTTGTAATAAGAAAACCTTTTAATACTGTGTTGTGCAGAAACAAGACTGGGAAATACTGTTCTAAATTACCATTTAAAAACCTATAAATACCTGAAACAGTCAAGTTACCAGACATTATCTATACTTTGTAAATCATGTTATTGACTGTAGCTACAAAAAAAGTTCAATTGTGTTAATAAATACAGTCCGTGTAAACGCTTAGTCCATAGAAATATCAGATACAAATGTGTTTTTAAAAATCTATAAACATCACAAATATAAATCATGTTTACAACCATGCGATTGAATAACCTGAATAAACTGTAGAGATCAAACATTATGCAGCAAACGAGTTTCACTTCTTTCTCAACTGTACCCAGAGCGGTAGAGAGAACAGAGTGGCGACACTCCCATAGGGAACCGTTGGAAAGGGGGCGGGACATTTTTTCTGCCCAGCTTCCGGGTTGTGGAGCTCTGTATAGTTCCAAACAACCCATAGAGCCCCATTCATTTCCACTACTTATCAAACATTTTTAGCTGTATGTTGCTTTGTTTTAAAAAAATTATGAATTTAATGTCATTAATATACTTAATACTGTTATTGTTTAGCATTTGCTCAGCACTAAATGTTACATGTTTATCTTAATTAATAGGTATAACCCAATTTAGCTTAGTCAGTTAAGCTTAATTAATGACACACGAGTCTTTTCACCTAAAATGAGTTGATTAATCAAGAGTCTTGTTACAGAAATGATCATAAAACATTAGAACCACAATAAATCATTATACTTTTACTTTCATACTTAAGTACATTTGAAGGTAAATTTAGTTTAGTACTTTAGTGGAGGTAAAGAGTATTTTTACTTTTACTACTACTTTTACTGGAGTAATATGTTACCTTGGATATCTCTACTTTAACTCAACTACATGGTTTGTCTACCTTGTCCACCACTTACATTAGACAAAATGAACTAGTGCATATTCATAATGAATTCATTAATGTATTACATGTAGGAATCAATTATTAATCACTCATGAAATAAGAGATGAATGAATGCTTTTTCATGTACCTGCACTATAATGTTTTTGGTACGGTAATGTGTTTATCAATCTGTTCATTCAGTGCAGGTAAACCTTATGAATCCAGCACATGACTTAGTGTTTAGCAAAAATGATTATTATTATGAATCCTCAGGAAAGTGAAGGGAGATTAGTTTATGCAAAAAACAAAACATAAAAAACTTTAATGTCTATACTGTATATTGTCTCTACTACTTAAGGATATCGCATTATGTAATGTATGCTAATATAATGTACTGTGTGTTAACAAGAACGACCTATTAACAAGTCATTATAAACATCAATCTTCCACTTTATATACCAAATTGACATTAAAGCAGATGCAGTAAATGTAAACGCAGTTGAAAATACCCAGAAATTGTACAAATGTTTATTATTTGCCGTTTAATATTTCATTTACTGCTGCCTGTCCCATTTGAGAACATGACAGCGCCGGGTTTGTTTGGAACTATTGAGGGTTACATGAACCACGTGACCGCGTAGCGGCGAGATCAAGGAGTGTCGCAACTCTCTCTATCTACGGCTCTGACTGTACCGAAGGGGAAGGAAGAGGAGATACGTGGTTTTGATGGACAGGTCTAGCAGCCAATGGAGATACTCGTTGAAGAGATTGCGTGATTTTTCATCTTTTCATTGAGTATTTTGATATTTGCTGCTATGGACAGACAGAGATTTATACCCACAATCAACACGTAAAAAAGTGAAAACCGCTAAAAGTGGAGATACGTGTTTTTCATCGGACAGCGACAATTTATAAACGTGTGTTGTCCCATTAGGAAAAGAATCCGTTATTTTGTAAATGTGTGCTTATAATTATTATAACTCGTTAGAAAGCCAATCAAGCATTTCATTGACACATCATCTGTGTGACGCAAACTGAATAATGCAAATAACAGCATTTTCTAACTAAAAATTAAAATCAGAGAATCTGATTGGTTCAGAAAGCTTCAAAAAGTCTTTCAACCATTAGTGCCAATTCTGTAGGAGCGTTCCATTCACCCAAGTTGTTCCTGTGAAGTGCACTACGTAGGGTATTCCACCATTTTAAGTGAGATTCCAATCCAAAGGTAACGAAAATGTTCAAATGAAGTGAACTTCAAACTGTGTAGGGAGTAGGGAGCAACGCTCCATCATTACCACCTGCCGGAAGCTGGCTGTAACATTTACCCATTGCGACTCTTGTTGTGTATGAGTCATTTTTTGCGAGTCATGAGTCGAGTCCTAGTCATTTGAAATGAGTCCAAGTCGAGACTGAAGTCGCTGTGTGTGCGACTTACGTGCGACCCTTCTCTGCAACAGTGGCAACTTGGTGATTGATGGTGGGACTTTAACCTATAACCCTATGATTACTAGTCCAGTAGCTAGCACTACCCTCAAAGTGTCTCAAATTGCAAATCATTTTATCCCACAACTCTTGTTTCTTTAGGAATTAGGCTTTCTTTTTATTCTGGAAATCTATAAGACATATAGTCATGTTTGTATACCCCACTACACCTGCTGTGGCCTTTGTGACATAGATGATGTGAAGCAATTACAGTTACTGCCAACTGCCAGAAACCATCGATGTGATGAATTAAACATAAAAAAAAAAAACCTATTTGCTGTCCTTACAGATAGGCAGTGATAGCTCAGTGGTTAAGGTACTGGACTAGTAAACAGAAGGTTGCCGGTTCAAGCCCCGCCACCACCAAGTTGCCACTGTTGGGTCCCTGAGCAAGGCCCTTAACCCTCAATTGCTCATCGTGTTCAGCTCATTGTGTAAGTCGCTTTGGATAAAAGCGTCTGCTAAATGCTGAAAATGTAAATGTACAGATAATATGATTAGAGGAAATTAAAATAAAATGACTTAGTGTTTGTTATAAGGAGAACTTTATATGCCTTTCCTCATACCATTACTTGATTGGCTGTAAACACTGGGAGGACTCTAATAACTGTGTAGTCTAGATGGCAACTTCAGCTTCATTTTTATTCATGCAGAGGAAATGCAGAGCAAAGAAGTATTAGGAAGATAATCCTCCTTCAGTCATCATATGATCTTGTAATGAAGCACATCTTTCTGAGAGATTAATAGCCAGTGCAAATTGCCAGATAAGCATTTGGAACTAAACAGAAGCTCTAACTGAAGCCTTCATGTGGTATTAACGCTAATACTTTACAGACGGAGAGATCTGGATTATTAAATACACTGTAGGAAAATAGGTCTTCAGACATGTTTATTTTTCTTTTTTTAATTAATTATATGTTCTTCCATATATTCACAATTATCCTTTTAGACTTTGGTCACACTGTGAGAATGTATAATTATTATTTTATTAGAATTTTATGTCATATTTTACACACTTTGGTTACATTCATGACAGAACAGGCAGTTTCAACTCTTTCGTGTTAAACACAGTCATGTACAATTTTGTAACTTCAATATACCTCACTTTCATGTTTTTGGAGAACTTTCTTGCTGTGAGGTGTCAGTGCTACCCACCAAGCCACCCTCACTGTGAAAATATACACCGATCGGCATACCATTATGACCACTTCCTTGTTTCCACCCTTGCTGTCCATTTTATCAGCTCCACTTACCATATAGAAGCACTTTGTAGTTCTACAATTACTGACTGTAGTCCATGTTTCTCTATATACTTTTTTACCCTGCTTTCACCCTGTTTATCAATGGTCAAGACCCCCACAGGACCACCACAGAGCAGGTATTATTTGGGTGGTGGATCATTCTCAGCGCTGCAGTGACACTGACATGGTGGTGGTGTGTTAGTGTCTGTTGTGCTGGTATGAGTGGATTAGACACATCAATGCTGATGGAGTTTTTAAACACCTAACTGTACCTGCTGGACTGAGAATAGTCCACCAACCAAAAATACCCAATCAACAGTGCCCTGTGACCACTGATGAAGGTCTAGAAGATGACCAACTAAAACAGCAGGAATAAATAAGCGATCGTCTCTGACTTTACATCTACAAGGTGGATCAATTAGGTAGGACTGTCTAATAGAGTGGACAGTGAGTGGACACGGTATTTAAAAATTCCAGCAGCGCTGCTGTGTCTGATCCACCCATACCAGCACAACACACACTAACACACCACCACCATGTCAGTGTCACTGCAGTGCTGAGAATGATCCACCACCTAAATAATACTTGCTCTGTGGTGGTCCTGACCAATAAAGAACAGGGTGAAAGCAGGCTAAAAAAGTATGTAGAGAAACAGATGGACTACAATCAGTAATTATACCTGCTGGATGGCACCCTGCCAACCAGCGGCAACGCGGAATTTCGAACTGAGGAGTTCAGAATCTCGGCCCTGTGTGCTAGCAGAATATCCCACTGTGCCACCTGGGCACAGTCAGATCTATTTTTTGACTGACTTTTACAGGCACAGAGGGCAAGGGTAACCAAAAACACTAACACATATCTAAACGGTGAATAAACTCAAGCACACAAATGATTAAACAAACTCTTCTAAACGACACAACACATATAACACTACTGAGTATTATAACATATAGCTAATTATATAGATTATATTTCCTTATTTTAGCTGGTGACATGCTGCATCCTGGGTATACCACACTGACTAGCTGTCCCGAGCAAACGGCATCTGTTTACATCTGTAGGCAAAAGCTTAAGCAAGCTAGCCACTTACCACAACAATTGTTCAATGCTGCAGGCCTTTTACTGTTTCAGAATGACTGAGGTCCAAAAAAATACAGCTTGATGAGTTCGGTGTGGAGAAACCAATGGCCTGCATAAAGAAACTAATCAAATGACATTTAAATGAATGAATTATTAAAAAATGCAGTGCCACCGCAAACACCTACTGTTAGATCACACACATGTAGAAAGTTTATTAAACCACAAATCGTTCCCAGACACCCATGTCAACATGCTGATAATAATGATAATGATAATAACTCTAAAATAAAAGAACAGCAGTCATTACAAATGTAGCAGTACCTGATGCAGCAGCAACAATAGACATCAAAAAATAATTAATGAAGTGGTACCTTATTCATCTTTGTTCCTACAGCCCACACAAAATGTCCCTGTTAAAAAAAACAAACATGCAGCCCTATCATCTGCAAACAAGTG
The DNA here is from genome assembly GCF_030014385.1 of Trichomycterus rosablanca. Taxonomy (NCBI): domain Eukaryota; kingdom Metazoa; phylum Chordata; class Actinopteri; order Siluriformes; family Trichomycteridae; genus Trichomycterus; species Trichomycterus rosablanca. Next base: position 30,403,984 of record NC_086000.1, on the reverse strand, counting down.
CTTAGACAAATAAGAACACGGTGTACTCTGTTTAGATTTAACAGAACATAAAAGTCCTTGGCAATTATTTTGCTCCTGTTTGGCAAATAAAAAGTTCCAGGTGTATTACAGAGAAGAAAGGGAAGGAAAGGAAATTAAAGGAAAGAAAAAGAAATGAAGCAAGTAATAAAAAAAGAAAGGAGAGGAAAGAAGGAAAAAGTAAGGAATGAGGAAGTAAATGGAGGAGGGAAGGAAAAAAGGAGTAAGAAAGAGTAAGAAAAAAAGTAAGGAGAGAGGGAGGGAAAGAGAGGAAGGAAAGAGGAAAAGAAGTAAGGAGGCAGAGATAGAGGGAGAGTAAGGAAAAAAGGAGGGAAGGAAGAAAAGAAAGAGGGAGGGAAGAAAGGAAGGAAGGAATGAGGAAGGAAGGAAAAATGGAAGGACAATGGAAGGAAGGAAGGAAGGAAAGAAGGAGAGGAAGAAAGTAGAGGAAGAAAGAAAGGAAAGAGGGATGGAATGAAGGATAAAGGAAAGAAATAAGCAAGCAAGAAAGGAAAAAAGAGGGAATGAAGGAAGCAAGAAAGGACAGAAGAAAGCAAAGAAAAAAGGAGGGAAGGAATAATTGAGGAAGTGAATAAAAGAGCGAAGGAAGAAAGGAAGGAAAAACGAAGAAAGGAAGAAGTGAATGAAAGAGGAAAAGAAGAAAGGAAGTAAGGAAGGAAGAAAGGAAGGAAGGAAGAAGTGAATGAAAGAGGAAAGGAAGGAAAGAAGGAAGGAAGAAAGGAAGGGAGGACTGAAGGAAGGAAGGAAGAAATGAATGAAGGGGAGAAGGAAGCAAGGAAGGAAAGAAAGAAGAAAAGAAAAAAGGAAGGAAAAAAGGAAGGAGTGAGGGAAGGTAGGAATGAAGGAAGGAAAAAAGGAAGGAAGAAAAGAAAAAGGAAGGAAGGGAGGGAAGAAGAAAGAAATGAATGAAGGGAGAAGAACAAAATGAAGGAAGGAAAAAGAAAGCAAGGAAGGAAGGGAAGAAGAAAAGAAAAAAGAAAGGAGAAAGGAAGGAAAGAAGAAAAGAAAAAAAAATGAAGGAATGAAAAAGGAAGGAGGGAGGGAAGGTAGTAATGAAGGAAGGGGGGAAGGAAGGAAGAAAAGAAATAAGGAAGGAAGCAAGAAGGGAATAAAGGAAGGAAAGAAAAAAGGAAGGAGAAAGGAGGGGAAAAGGAGGGAGGGAAGGAAAGAAGCAAGGGAGAAAGCAAGCAAGAAGGAAAAGGAAGGAAAGAAGGAAGAAAGGAAGGTAAGAGTGAGGAAAAGAAAGAAGGAAAGAAATGAAGAAAGGAAAAAAAGGAAGAAAGGGGAAAAAAAGGAAGTAAAGAAGAAAAGAAAAAAGGGAAGGGGGGAGGAAAAAAGGAAAGCAGGAGAGAAGAAAGAAAGAAAAAAGGAAAGAAGGAAAGAAAGGAAAAAGCAGGAAGGGAAGAATAAAGGAAGAAAAAAAAGAAAAGAAAAAATTAAGGAAGGAAAAAGGGAGGAGGGAAGGAAGGAAGGGAGGAAAGAAGGATGAAAGGAAAGTGGGAAGAAAGTGAATGAAGGAGGGGAGGCAAAAAGGAAGGAAAGGAAGGAGAGGAAGGACTAAATGGTGCTATGTATCAGAGCATTAAATATAAACGCTTAATTAAATAAAAATGCTTAATGTTTTGAATCTGTAATTGCAAACAACTTTGTTGCAACATACCGACGTTAATAATCCATGATGTAGGATTTTTCTTTCTGTTTACACTGCCTACAGAATATATTCATATCACTGTGAAAGTCATTTTGTCTTATAGCCCAAAATCAAAACTCAAGTAATGAGGAAAAGGAAATGATCTTGAAAATTAATCAAAACTTTTACAACTACAATAACAGGGTTGGAAAAGTGATCAGTTCTCTGATTTACCACCTCACAGAAACGCTTTAATTACAGCCATCAGTCTGTTTGGATCTGTCTTTACCAGCTTTAGGGAATACTTGCTTGTTTTCCTTGCAGAATTGTCCAAGTTCCGTCAAATTCTGTAGTGACCAGCAATGCACTGCTTGATCCACTGCTTGAAGTCCATCCACAGATTTTCTATTGCATTTAGGTCAGGGTTTTGACTTCTTCACTGATGGACACTCACCGTCCTAGCCTTAAACACCATGTTTTTTCTTTGGCAGTGTGTTTAATGTCGTTTATTTCACACTGCTTTATTTTCATGCCTCCCTATGTACCCTATTTGATTGTGACCAGATTTGTCTCACAGATAACATGGCCAGATATGTAGCACCACTCCTCCATTTACACAGCTCTAGAGCTCCTTCAGCGACCTGGAGATAAATCACATGCGGGGCCTCGCATGACTCCAAGGACAGAATTAAATCTGTAAGCAAAAGTCAGTCCTCATAAAATATGGAACTTTCCTCCCTGCTGGCAGGGGCTTGGGGAGGATTTAGCTATTAGCACAAATATTCTGTACGCATTCCAGCATGCAAATGAGCGCATGGATGTGAGAGCGCCAAGGCTGCCTGGCTGTGTGTGGATAAATGCATGTTAGTGGCCGCCAGTGGGTATGGAGTGCAAACCCAGAGGCGTTATGCAACACTCATTTACTTTTTTTTTCTCTCTCCTGCTGGGCTCTGCCATGATCCAGAGTCATTTACCAGCAAACAGTAGGGTACTTTTTAAACTCCAGTACCGGCATTTATGCAAACCTTATTTTAAGAAAGCGACAATGAGTGACTTTCTCTACAGTTGGAGTAACGTAATGTGGACGAGACAGCAGAGAAGCAGCTTCACCAGGACTCAAATATTCTAAACAAAAGTCTAAAGTTTCCTGCTACAGATCTCAGGTGCTTGATGATCAAAATTCATAGATAAATAGACGGACAGACAGACAGACAGATGATAGATGATAGGCGGACAGACAGACCCACCGACAGACAGACAGATAGACAGTTAGTTAGACACGGATAGATAGATAGATAGATAGATAGATAGATAGATAGATAGATAGATAGATAGATAGATAGATAGATAGATAGATAGACAGACAGACAGACAGACAGACAGACAGACAGACAGACAGATATATACCGTAGATAAACAGACAGATAGATAAACAGACAGATAGATAGACAGACAGATAAACAGACAGACAGACAGATAGATAGGCAGACAGATAAACAGATAGATAGATAGATAGATAGATAGATAGATAGATAGATAGATAGATAGATAGATAGATAGATAGATAGATAGATAGATAGATAGATAGATAGACAGATAAACAGACAGACAGACAGATAGATAGGCAGACAGATAAACAGATAGATAGATAGATAGATAGATAGATAGATAGATAGATAGATAGATAGATAGATAGATAGATAGATAGATAGATAGATAGATAGACCCAGACTATAAGCATCTCTCAGTCTCTCTGACACGACCAATTACTACTCCTTCCACCCTCACCGTTTCCAACCAAAATATAAAAGTGTGGAAGCTTGCACCCAGAAAATGCATGAATAAATAGAAAAAAAGTGAGGAAACTTTTTGAAGAGCCCTCGTATTCACTCACTCACTTTCTTATCCACTTATCCAATTAGGGTTGGGGGGGGGGGGGGGGGGTACTGGAGCCTATCCCAGCTTTTCAATGGGCGCAAGGCACACAGTAACACCCTGGACCCTTAACCTGACTGCATGTTTTTGGACTGTGGGAGAAAAACGGAGCTCCCGGAGGAAACCCACGCATGCAAACTCCGCACAGAAAGGACCCGCACCGCCCCGGCTGGGAATCGAACCTGGACCTTCTTGCTGTGAGGCGACAGTGCTACCCACCGAGCCACTGTGCCGCCCTCTCTCGTATTATTATGTTTGTTTATTTATTTATTTATTTATTTATTTATTTATTTATTTATTTATTTATTTATTTTGTCTGTTGGATTTCCTGTAATATGCTTCTTAAATTAATGCAGAATTTAGATAACTTTAAAAAACTAAATTAACTTGTATGGTTACAAGACAACCTGAGAAATTATTTAGATGACAGTATATTACAAATATAAATTATTAACTGTTGTTTGCTGATAAATTATTCACCACTGCTTCCATGCTGAGTTATGCAATCATGCTGGCTGAGGTTACATTAGAATGAACACAAAGTACAAAATTACATAGCGCCTAGTAGATTAAATATTGATAACCAATGCACAGGGTAACAAGTATTTTAGCAAGTATTCAAATAAATTAGGCCAATCTATTCTAAAGTGTTCAGAGGTACTGTATAAGCTAACCCCTCCAAAGTCTGCAAACTTAATACTGAAGTGTCCAGTATGTAGCAATTAATAATTATGACCATTTACACATACACTGATCAGCCATAACATTAAAACCACCTCCTTGTCCATTTTATCAGCTCCACTTACCACATCAAGGCACTTTGTAGTTCTACAATCACTGACTGTAGTCCATCTGTTTCTCTGCATGCTTTGTTAGCCCGCTTTCATGCTGTTCTTTAATGGTCAGGACTCTCCCAGGACCACTACAGAGCAGGCATTATTTAGGTGGTGAATCATTCTCAGCACTGCAGTGACACTGACATGGTGGTGGTGTGTTAGTGTGTGTTGTGCTGGTATGAGTGGATTAGACACAGCAGCTGTCCACTCTATTAGACACTCCTAACTAGTTGGTCCACCTTGTAGATGTAAAGTCAGAGACGATCACTCATCTATTGCTGCTGTTTGAGTTGGTCATCTTCTAGACCTACATCAGTGGTCACAAGACGCTGCCTACGGGGCGCTGTTGGCTGGACGTTTTTGGTTGGTGGACTATTCTCAGTCCAGCAGTGACAGTGAGGTGTTTAAAAACTCCATCAGCATGGCTGTGTCTTATTCACTTATACCAGCACAACATACACTAATACACCACCACCATGTCTGTGTCACTGCAGTGCTGAGAATGATCCACCATCCAAATAATACCTACTCTGTAGTGGTCCTGGAAGAGTCCTGACCATTGAAGAACAGGGTGAAAGGGGGCTAACAAAGCATGCAGAGAAACAGATGGACTACAGTCAGGATTGAAGAACTACAAAGTGCTTCTATATGGTAAGTGGAGCTGATAAAATGTACAGTGAGTGTAAAAACAAGGAGGTGGTTTTAATGTTATAGCTGATCGGTGTTTTCTTACACTTATGGCATTTAGCAGACACTATTATCCAAGCTAATTACAGTGCAAAAGTTGAGGGTTAAAGGCCTTTCTCAGGGGCCCAGCAGTGGCAAATTGGTGGTAGTGGGGCTTGAATCAGCAACCTTCCCTTTAGGCTAGTAGTCCAGTATCACTCACTCTCACTTATTCACTTTTTAAGTCGCTTTTTCTAATCAGGGTCGCAGGGCGTGCTGGAACCTATTCTAGCTCTTAGTGGGCGCAAACACCCTGGACAGGGCACCAGTCTAATGCAGGGCAGACACACAAACACATTCACACCATTTTTAAATGGGACAGTGGTAGCCTAGTGGGTAGAGCTTTGGGCTATCAACCGGAAGATTGGTGGTTCAAATCCAGGCTCTGCTATGCAGCCACTGTTGGGTCCCTGAGCAAGGCCCTTGACACTTTCTGCTCCAGGGGCGCCATACGATGGCTGACCTTGCGCTCTGACCCTGTACTGTACACCTGTATATGTGTATATGACAAATAAAGTATATCTTCTTCTTCTTCTAACACACACACATCTAAGGGTGATTTATAGTAGCTCCAATTAACCTGACTGCACGTCTTTCAACTGTGCAAAGAAACCAGAGCTCCAAGAGGAAACCCACACGGACACAGGGAGAACATGCAAACTCCACACAGAAAGGACCCAGACCACTCCACCCGGGAATTAAACCCAGGACCTTCTTTCTGTGAGGTGACAGTGCTACCTACAGAGCCAATGTGCCGCCCACTAGTCCAGTATTCTATTGTACATCAGTTCTATTTAAAATGTTGAGGTGAACAAAGAGAGCTGTTTGGAAAAAAATCTTTACCCCACACAAAAGGCATCCCGGTGCCATTTTCTTCACGTTTCAATTTTCCTTTCTTGACATTTTACAGGCCGTGCTCAAAATCAATTTGCAGTAAAAAAAACAAACCAACAATAAAACATGCAGACACTGTCAGGCTTATCAAGTCTATGAAAACCTTGTAGATTGCAATGTTGACTGCTATTCGGAAAACAATTTTGAAAAAAAAGCCAATATAGCAGCTCAGTTATTGGAGAAAAATATTGACTTTTTTTCCCTAGCAGGAATACTTAAAGAAAGCTAAAGGATAAGTTCAAAGTTCTTAAAACAGAGCATGTGTCCTTAACTGTCACTTTACTTCAGAGGCACAATATACAACCCTACAAACACAGAGTTTCTTACATTTACTTTGACTTTTATTTGATTGCAGACAGGATGGGACAGTAAAGCATTTACCACTTTGTAATGTTGCCATTCCTTTTCACCACACTTAAAAGACGTTTTGGCACCAAGGAGACCAAGTGATATAGTGTTTTAGCTTTTATTTTGTCTCGTGTTATTCTTGCTGCAAACACGTCTTAAGATGTGCAACAGTACGGGGTCGTCGTTGTCGTGTTTTCCATTTCAAAATTCTCCACTCTCTATTGGGGACAGGCCAGTCCAGTACCCATACCCTCTTCTTCCACAGCCATGCCTTTGTAATGTGTGCAGCATGTGGTGGACATCCCTGGAAAAGGTGATGTATTGAAGGCAGCACATGTTACTCTAAGATCTCAATGTACTTTTCTGCATTAATGCTGCCATCACAGAAGTGTTAATGACCTTTGCCAAGAACGCTGACACAGCCCCATACCATGACAGACCCTGGCTTTTGGACTTGTTCCTGATAACAGTCTGGATGGTCCTTTCTGTCTTTGGTCTGGAGCACACGGCATCAATTCTTTCCAAAAAAAAGACCTGGAATGCTGATTCTTCTGACCTCAATACACATTTCTGTGTGACGGTCCATCCTAGATGCCTCCGAGCCCAGAGAAGTCGACGCCACTTCTGGACATGGTTAACATAAGGCTTCTTTTTTTGCACAGTAAAGTTTTAAGTGGCATCTGTGCATGTAACTCTGTATTGTAGTGCTTGACAAAGGTTTGCCAAAGTAATCCCTCACCCATGTGGTTATATCAGCTATTGTTGAGTGGCGGTTCTTGATGCAGTGCCGTCTGAGGGATGGAAGATCACGGGCGTTCAGCTTAAGCTTGCGCCCTTGGTCTTTACGCACTGAAATTCCTCCCAATTCCTTGAATCATTTAATGATATTATGCACTGTAGATGGAGAAATATGCAAATCCCGTCCAATCTTTCTTTGAGGTACATTGTTTTTACACATTTTAATAATTTTCTCACACATTTGTTGATAAACTGGAGATCCTCCGATCATCTTTGCTCATCAAAGACTCAGCCTTTCCTGGATGCTGCTTTTGTACAAAACCATAATATCAATCACTTGTTGAGATCACCTGTTTGGAATCACATCATTATTTAGTTTTTTCACCTCATTACTTACTCTAAATTGCCCCTGTCCCATTTTTTTTGGAATGTGTTGCAGACCTGAAATGCATGAATGGAGGTATATTAACAAATGAAATGAAGTTAAGCAGATAAAACATGAAATATCTTGGGTTCAAACTGTCTGCAATCAAATAAAAGTCAAAGTAAATGTAAGGAAAACTGCATTTTTATTTTATTTGCATGTTCCAAACATGTTCTTTTTCTGATTTGGGGTCGTATTTGAAAGTGATGTATTACGTTTAAGAAAATGATCATCTTTTCAGATTGGTGTAATAAATCAACTTTATGGTCTGTAGCGTTCAATTAAGCCCCTGTCTAAGCTAATTCCAGCTAACAAAAACATGTCAGTGGTGCACAAGACAAAATTATCAATTAATTTAATGGAAAACTCTATTATGGGATGAGATTGAGGATGCAGCTGACCCTTAGCACATTCATAAATATGATTAAAGTGAACCTACCAAAGGTTGCCACCAGATTTTGACTGAACCTGTTTGCCAGCAAAACTGTAAATGATAAAACAGAGGATTTAAAATACTTTTACATGCAACATTACATACATGTAAAATACACCGATCAGCCATAACATTAAAATCAAGGTATGTAGAGCAATAGATGGACTACAGTTAATAATTGTAGAACTACAAAGTGCCTCTATATGGTAAGTGGAGCTGATAAAATGGACAGTGAGTGTATAAACGAGGAGGTGGTTTTAATGTTATGGCTGATTAGTGTTTAAACTAAATCCAGTAAGTCATCTTGTGCTATGTCTGCACTGACAGTTGTCTCACAACTCAGACATCAGTTCAGAAGCATGAATGCAATTCCAAAGCAGTTTTGTTTTACATTTTATTGAACTTTTACAACCAAACAATAAAACATTAAACATCTGCCGAGGCTTTGTTCAGATTATACAAGGATGATCCTTCACCTGTTTATTGCTGTTGCTTCTATACTTTAGCACTCTGAGTTCAGAGAAAAAAGCTGTTTGGTTTAATCAAGAATCTCACTAAGTTTCTTTTTATGAGACATTTATCTGTTTTACTTATAGTGTGATGGATATGTCTGCTTCTTAGTTACTGAGGCAGTTGCAAAAGGGCTTTTTTAGGTATCAAAAAGTACAATGTGGAAGTGAAGGTTTTGCATTGAAAGCCAGTGCGGTTGCTACAAAGATTTATTATAAATTATTTGTCAGAAATAAAGGAAAGTGTTTAAAGGTATAAAAATACAAGCCATGAAACTGTCATTGTAAAAAAAAAAAAAAAAATAATAATAATAATAATAGTAACTTTAGTAATAATATTAATAATAATAACAATAATAATAGTAATAATAATAATTGCAATAATAATAGTAATATTATAGTAATAATTATAATACCAGTAATAGTAGTAATTATAATAGTAGTAGTAATAATAATTATAGCAATAATAATAATAATAATAATATTAATAATGATAATAATAATAATAATAATAATAATAGTTTTAGCAATAATAATAATAATAATAATTATAGTAGTAGTAGTAGTAGTAGTAGTAGTAATAGTAATAATAATTATAGCAATTATAATAATAACAATAATATATATATATACATTCATTTAAAAAAAAAAAAAAAAAAATGGCATATTTATAATTTCCTTTTGTTTTTCCTTCATGAACATCCTAGTCATATCAAATTGGATACCAGACCCCCAAACTTTCCGAGGTGATCTGCAGACAGTCTTGCAGACTGTATCCGACAAACGCACTGTCAACAACTGCTTTGACACAGAGTATTACATACTGAGGGTCAAGCGCTACATTTCATGATTAACATTGCATGACACCTCTCGTGCAGGCGCCTCGACCAGCCAGCAGAGGATGAGGAACCCTTTCAACCATCCTTCCCTGAGACACAGCCAGTTCTGTTTGTGTATTTGCCAAGCCAATGCCAGTGTCATAAAGGTGTTTAAAGGTATAGAAAGTGTTTAAAGGTATAAAAAAAAAAAAAATTAAAAAAATAAATAAATAAAGTGGTTGCAAACCTTACACATTTAGAAATTTATCATAATATATAAAGTTCATGTGGGAAAAAAGTGTAGACATGAGACACTCATGGCCACAGCAACTAATGTAGCTTCATGTAAAACTTCCATGTAAAACTTTCATGTAAAACAATAAAATATGTAGGCGGTGCAGAAATTGATTCAATTAACAAAGGAACAGTTTAAAGCATAAATAAACAAACAAACAAATAAATCAAATCAATTTGCCTTACTTGCTGCTTTATGTTGCAGTGAGGAAACCAAAGATGTAGCCAACACTTAGCACAGGCACCGAACTGATAAAACTGCAGTTTCTAGCATCTGACTGAAACCATCTGCCAGGTTTTGGATCAGATTGCAACTGAGATAAAATAAGTAGAATTTTACTCACTGATAATGGGCACAATTTAAGACTCAAGTGATCAGATTAGCTTTATGAGTGAAATCAACTTTGGTGTGCAAAAAAGTATTTTGATTAAAAAATGCTGTGTACATTAACTGTGCAGTTTTAAATGAAGTGCTGAGTAATGCTTGGAAAACATTCAGTAAAAACAAGACTATTTTGATATTTTAGAGAGGTGTTGTGTTCTTTAGTCAATCCATTAAAATTCTGGAAGGGCCCTGGGTTTTAACACAGTTAATTTAATGCCCCCTTGTTAAACACATTTCGGGACCCAGGGTTAGATCAACCCCAGATTTTTTTTCCAAGTCACAAGCCATTCAGTATGATCCAACTGGCTGCCCTAGGAGCTTGGAAGTTCTAACACTGGCAAAGACTGCCCATTTGCCTTCTACTAATTAGACAGCCATAGCTGCTCCCGCTGAGGATGTCAGTCCACCACTGTCTGTTTTTGCTTAGTATGTGGCTCCACCACTGTCTGTTCCTGCTGAGGACGTCGCCCCACCACTGTCTGTTCCTGCTTGGCTACTGTCTGTCACTGCTGACAACGTCGCTCAGCCACTGTCTGCCCCTGCCACAGTCTGTTTCTAATAAGGACGTTGCTCTGTCTTTGTCTGTTCCTGTTGAGGCCATTGCTCCATTGCTTCCTGTGTCTACTGAGGATATCATTGTCTGTTCCTACTGAGGACGTCGCTTCACCGTTGTCTCTTCCTGCTGAGGACATCGCTCCACCACTGTCTGTGTTACCATATAGGAGCACTTTGTAGTTCTACAATTACTACATACATTTTTAGCCTGCTTTCACCCTGTTCTTCAATGGTCAGGACCCCCTCAGGACCACTACAGAGTAGGTATTATTTGGCTGGTGAATCATTCTCAGCACTGCACTGACACTGACATGGTGGTGGTGTGTTAGTGTGTGTTGTGCTGGTATGAGTGGATAAGACACAGCAATGCTGATGGAGTTGTTAAACACCTCACCGTCCCTGCTGGACTGAGAATAGTCCACCAACCAAAAATACCCGGCCAACAGCACCCTATGGTCTGTGTCCTGTGACCACTGATGAAGGTCTAGAAGATGACCAACTCAAACAGCAGCAATAGATGACCTCTTGACTGTACATCTACAAGGTGGACCAACTAGGTAGGAGTGTCTAATAGCATGGACAGTGAGTGGACACAGTATTTAAAAACTCAATCAGCACTGCTGTGTCTGATCCACTCATACCAGCACAACACACACTAACACACCACCACCATGTCAGTGTCACTGCAGTGCTGAGAATGATCCACCACCTAAATAATACCTGCTCTGTGGTGGTCCTGTGTGGGTCCTGACCATTAAAGAACAGGGTTAAAGCAGGCTAAAAAAGCATGCAGAAAAACATATGGACTACAGTCAGTAATTGTAGAACTACAAAGTGCTCCAATATGGTAAGTGGAGCTGATAAAATGGACAGTGAGTGTAGACACAAGGAGGTGGTTTTAATGTTATGGCTGATCAGTGTATGTGCTTTTTTTTTAGCAGATGAGTTTTAGTTGGTGTAGAAAGTGAAATGATTATGGAGCAGTTCATTGCTTTTTGTTTCCTGTGTAACTGTTGTTTCCTGCTGTTTTTAAATTGTGCTGCAAACCATTGTCGAGTGAGTACTTGCTTCTTCCTTATCAACAGCCTAAGAGCATGTTGTGAAATCCTGCATACCACTGCTTTTCAGGGACTAATTGTGGCACTGTAGACCTTTTTTACCTCTATCATGGCTGCTATTTATTGAGTTTATTCTTTTTATTTACGAGCAACATCAGTGATAATAACGTCATGCACAAAAAAAAAAATCTATTTCAGTAAAAATATCAAAACTTCATTTTACATACTTTTTAAATGTTACATATATGTATTAATTTTATTATTATTATTAATATTAATTATTATTATGAACTAAATAAATGTATTATTAATAGTTGCAGTAATAGTAGCATTTCTATTATTATTATTATTAATATTAGTAGTAGTAGTAGTAGTGGTGGTAGTAGTGGTATTTATTATTATTATTATTATTAGTAGTAGTAGTAGTAGTAGTAGTAGCAGTAGTAGTGGTAATAGTAGTATTTATTATTATTATTATAATAATAATAATTATTATTATTATTATTAGTAGTAGTAGTAGTAGTAGTATTAGTAGTAGCAGTAGTAGTGTTTATTATTATTATTATTATTATTATTAATAGTAGTAGTAGTAGCAGTAATAGTAGTAGTAGTAGTAGCAGTAATAGTAGTAGTATTGTATTATTATTATTAGTAGTAGTAGTAGCAGTAATTAGTAGTAGTAGCAGTAGTAGTAGTAGTAGTAGTAGTAGTATTGTATTATTATTAGTATTAGTAGTAGTAGTAGAGTTTTATTATTGTTAATGTTTGTCAGTACCAGTTTGTTTGTCTTTTTCAGTTCACTGGGTTACCAAGCTAATCCACTGTTCAGGTCTCTGTGTTTGACCCTCCTTTAGTTCTCTGTTTAGATTTGACTCGTGAGGTGCATCACATTTATTTAACATTGTTTCATTGAGTTACTTGTAATGTAAACGAAGAAATGAAAAAGAATAAGAACAGAGAAACCAAGGCTAAACGTTTAAGATAAAAATGATGTAGTTTACTAACGTATTACTTTAAAGTTATGTCCCTTTACATGACCAGCTGTGTAGGATAGGTAGTTACTATAATGGCATGAAATAAAGTTTTACATAAAATGATCAGTTACATTTACCTTAAATTACCACAAATCTTTAACAAAGTGTGCTAGGATGAAAGATTTGGAGTAGAATAACCTGATGTATCCTTGCTCTAAAAGCTTTCCAGTTCCTTCCTCATGAGGTACTTGTGCTTTATGCAAACATTAAGTGCTTTGCATTTGGCTACATTTCAAATCCAAATAGCAAGGGCAGGGTTGTTTGCCTTTAAAAACACTTTGCTAGTTATTATTCTTGTGATTGGTTATTTTCCCCACCGCAATGACATTAACATATAAAACAGCTAAATATCTGAAAATCTACACTACTCTTACTTTACCACAGTAATTGTCTGACTTTATCCTAAAATATATTAGGCTAATACTTCCATTAATAAATAGATTTTTTGCTGTTTATATTTAAACAGGCTTTATCTACTGTATATGTAGCATTCTCTGGGGAAACCATTTACTCCTCAATACCTTCAGCTCCCCATATTACCACTGGGTTTCAAGGAAAAAGACCTTGATCAAAACAGAGCTGAATTACTCCGCTGCTTAATGTCAGTAATGTTTTATGCAACATGACCATGAGTTTATGATTCCAGTTAGTCAACCATGTTCTGCCTAACTGATCTTGCTTACCTTTCTGTTTTAAAATTATTGCACTGATTCTATGCAGCATGATGGGTATTGTGGAAGACGTTCAGGATCTTAAAAATCTGATGGTGATTCTAGAAAAAAAAAAAGAAACAGTATAACTTAAAATATACACCGATCAGCCATAACATTAAAACCACCTTCTTAATTCTACACTCACTGTCCATTTTATCAGCTCCACTTACCATATAGAAGCACTTTGTAGTTCTACAATTACTGACTGTAGTCCATCTGTTTCTCTACATGCTTTGTTAGCCCCCTTTCATGCTGTTCTTTAATAGTCAGGACTCTCCCAGGACCACCACAGAGCAGGTATTATTTGGGTGGTGGGTCATTCTCAGCACTGTAGTGACACTGACATGGTGGTGGTGTGTTAGTGTGTGTTGTGCTGGTATGAGTGGATCAGACACAGCAGCACTGCTGGAGTTTTTAAATACCTCACTGTCACTGCTGGACTGAGAATAGTCCACCAACCAAAAATATATCCAGCCAACAGCTCCCTGTGTGCAGCGTCCTGTGACCACTGATGAAGATCTAGAAGATGACCAACTCAAACAGCAGCAATAGATAAGTGATCGTCTTGACCTCTTGACTGTACATTTACAGGTGGACCAACTAGGTAGGAGTGTCTAATAGCGTGGACAGTGAGTGGACACAGTATTTAAAAACTCAATCAGCACTGCTGTGTCTGATTCACTCATACCAGCACAACACACACTAACACACCACCACTATGTCAGTGTCACTGCAGTGCTGAGAATCATCCACCACCTAAATAATACCTGCTCTGTGGTGGTCCTGTGGGGGTCCTGACCATTGAAGAACAGGGTGAAAGCAGGTTAAGAAGGTATGTAGATGAACAGATGGACTACAGTCAGTAATTGTAGAACTACATAGTGCTTCTATATGGTAAGTGGAGCTGATAAAATGGACAGTGAGTGTAGAAAGAAGCAGGTGGTTTTAATGTTATGGCTGATCGGTGTATCTTGTGGCACCTCTGAACACTGGACACAGGGCACAATTCTGGTTTGCACTCACACCTGTAAGACAGCATGGAGCAGCTAATCACTTCCAGGAAAACGGATACTTAGAGGAAATTCAAGTGGCTACAAGGAGTCCATGCAGCAATAGTAACTGTTCACTGTTAAATTCTGATCTAGACACATAAATATTCACCCTGCAACATCATAAAGCCAGACGTAAACCAGGCCAAATCCCAGTTTTTATATGTCATCTGTTTTCCAGTTAAATGTATTAAAACATCACATCATCCTTACTGGAATAGGACACAAACACATACAGTTTTAAAAGATTGGAGCTCTTCTGTATGAATCAATGTAGTTGTACTGTGTTTCTCTGTCATGGTTCTGACAAAATGCACTCATGTGCTGTAAGTACATTAGTGAGGTATAAAAAAACATTCAAGAAGCAAAGGTAAGAGGGCAGACTCAACCATCTCCATAGCAACCGTATCATCTAACGAACAATCAAGTGATGCTTGAAAAAAAAATCAATATATAATTGATAAAATAATTCAAAGATGCTTCGAAGCTGGAAATGATGCATGCATTCTAGGTCCATGTTGGATTTTAAATATACATTATTATTATTATCATTATTATTATTATTATTAGGGTTGTGACACGATAAAATTTTTTAATAAAGATTAATCGAGATTAAAGAACCAAATTAATTAATTGACTTCAAAAATAACTAAGCAAAATTTGAACAGTTATGCACATTTTTATTGCAAGAAAATGTTTAACAATAAAAACATTTATAAAATTATGATCAAATTATTAAATCTAAATTATTTTTAGAAAGCCAGCCAATGCCTATATAGAGTTGTTAACAGCTACCCATCTTTCAGCCAGTTATATAAAATGACAAGTCTGTTCACATTATCTGGCAAAAGTGAGGATCTTTTCCTGTTCATAATCCTGCCACTGAAAACAGGCACTCAGGGTACTACAATCAACCATTTCTAGATGCAACACGTATAACATCATGCAAACCCACATTCAGGGGCGGCTCGTTCTTTATGGTGATCGGGCGACGCACCACTAAAAGACAAAAGGGAAGAAATTTTTCTATCACAGCTGTGACTGTTCTGGACAGTCTGTCTAGCCTTTTAATATCGTAGTCCAATCAGCGACGATTTGTGTTCCGTACAGTACCGCCCCCTTTGGGGCGATTTCAGTCTTGCTCTCATAGACTCTCATGTTAAGGCACTTTTTTTCTGCAGGCACTGCAATACATTCTGAATGGGTACGTGCTTGCGTCACACGTAACCTGGTGTCGCGATCTCGTCACCATGACTACTATTACCTCAGTTCGGAGCAACTCCATCGTGTCATTAAGTGAAATGGCATTCAGTCATCGTAGTAATCAGGATAAATTAGCAACTTAAAATTTAGGGCCACCCAGACCAAATTTAAACATCAAGCATCTACAAAGGGGGGAAAATCATATAAGTTACAAGTAAATTACAAGTAAGTAATGTAATTTTTAAATTATGAATTGTGATTGCACTTATTGTATCTCCCAATTGTTTAATTGTACTTCTTTATTCATTGCACATCAGCCCAGATGCCAACCTTTATTCTGGATCTGCTGCACCTAAAATAAAATGCTATCTGATGAAGACTGAATTAAATTGTTAGTGTGAAGGCTTTACTTAATTTTATGATTAATGGTAAAGCTGGTCTGTCTCCATGTTCAAAGTTATTTGTGAGGGCAAACTGACAGATGACTTAAGATGTTAATTATTTAAGCTTTAATTTACCCATTGAACGGGTCACCTTGGCCATCATCGCAACAATTGCCCCCCCTGAGAGATTTGGCAGGAGCCGCCACTGCCCACATTGTTAACTATGTTAAAGCGTTTACAGTCCATAACAATCCATTTAACACCAGTGTTTGTAATGTTCCCACGACGTGTACAGTCCATGGACTTTCCATCCAAATTCATCTGAAATAAAGTTGTCTGAGCTCATTTAGCCTGTATTCGTGTGCGCAGAGGCCTGACGAGACAAATGCGTGCTTTGACCAAAGCCGATATTAAAGCGTCAATTAATAACTGTAATTTTGTCTAGTGATGATTTCTCACACTTTTTTAAAACAAAAATTATTATTTAAATTACCCTGTATTTCGCAATATGTAGCAGCAGCAGGAGCTAGAGTAATTTGTTTTAAAGCAGCGCAAATTACCACAGTGACATGTTTAAAGTGGCACAAACATAGCCCAATAAAATTGTTTGATTAAAAGTTTTATTCTCGATTAATTTTTTTAATCGTGATTAAAATTTTACTGCGTTAATCGCGTTAATTAACGCGATTAACCACAGCCTTAATTATTATTATTAAGTGGTTAATTAATTAAATTATTACTATTAGCTAACAGGCAGAGTAATTATTTTCTCCAAAAGACTGAAATCTATCAATTCTGTTACCAAACTCTGTTAACAAACTTTGGAAGTAAAATTGATTAGGCAGCACGGTGGCTAAATGGGTAGCACTGTCGCCTCACAGCAAGAAGGTCCTGGGTTTGATCCCCAGGTAACGCGGTCCGGGTCCTTTCTGTGTGGAGTTTTCATGTTCTTCCCGTGTCCACGTGGGTTTCCTCCGGGTGCTTCGGTTTCCACCCACAGTCCAAAGACATGCAAGTGAGGTGAATTGAAAATACAAAATTGTCCATGACTGTGTTTGATATAACCTAGTGAACTGATGAATCTTTTGTAACGAGTAGCTACCGTTCCTGTCGTGGTTGTAACCGAAGGGTGTAAAACATGACGTTAAAATCCTAATAAACAAAATAAAATTGGTTACCTAACATGACACTGCCATAGAATGCCAACTTATTTTTAAAATATTTTATTTTGGGCAGAACAGTGGCTCAGTGGGTTGTACTGTTGCCTCACAGCAAGAAGGTCCTGGGTTCGATACCCAGATGGGGCGGTCCGGGTCCTTTCTGTGTGGAGTTTGCATGTTTTCCCCATGTCTGTGTGGGTTTCCTCCCACAGTCCAAAGACATTCAAGGGAGGTGAATTGGAGATACAACATTGTCTATGACTGTGTTTGATATTAAAACTTATGAAGTGATGAATCTTGTGTACTGAGTAACTACCGTTTCTGTCATGAATGTAACCAGTGTGTAAAACATGACGTTAAAATCCTAATAAATAAAATCAATAAATAAATAAAAATATTTTATTTAATTATTATTGAGCTGCCCATTAAGTTTAATTGCTGTTGTCAATGAACTGTACTTTACCTCCTCCCATATAATAATAAATATAATCTGTATAGTCAGGGGCTTTTAACCTCTGGTTAAAAGTTTGCAGAATGTCAATTTTTGTTTCATTATTTCACTGTGAAAGAAGTTGACTAGACAGCACAGATTCCTGACCTTAATCCCATCCAGCACCTTCGAGCTGAATTGAATGACTACTGCAGACCCGGCATTACTGCCAACAACCATTGCTTAACCTTACTAAAGGGCTGGATAAAAGGAATTTACTACAGTCGTGTCCTTAAATCTAGAGAAAAGTTTTTAAAGAGGAGTGTAGGCTTATACACTGTAGGTAAAAATGGGAAACAATGTACACCGATGAGCCATGACATTAAAACCACCTCCTTGTTTCTACACTCACTGTCCATTTTATCAGCTCCATTTACCATACTGAAGCACTTTGTAGTTCTAGCACATTCTCAGCACTGCAGTGACACTAACATGTGTTGTGCTAGTATGAGTGGATAAGACACAGCAGTGCTGATGGAGTTTTTAAACACCTCACGGTCACTGCTGGACTGAGAATAGTCCACCAACCACAAATATATCAGCCAACAGCACCCCATGGGCAGCGTCCTATGACCACTGATGAAGGTCTAGAAGATGACCAACTCAAACAGCAGCAATAGATGAGCGATCGTCTCTGACTTTACATCTGCAAGGTGAACCAACTAGGTAGGAGTGTTTAATAGAGTGGACAGTGAGTGGACACAGTATTTTAAAAAACTCCAGCAGCTCTGCTGTGTCTGATCAACTCATACCAGCACAACACACATTAACACACCACCACCATGTCATTGTTACTGCAGTGCTGAGAATGATTCACCACCTATATAATACCTGCTCTGTGGTGGTCCTGACCATTGTAGAACAGGGTGAAAGGAGGCTATAAAAGTATGTAGAGAAACAGTGCTTCTATATGGTAAGTGGAGCTGATAAGTGTAGAAACAAGGACGTAGTTTTAATGTTATGGCTGATCAGTGTATGTTTAACAAGCTCTTACAATGTAATGTGATTATTTCCATGCTTGAAGCTATGATTATTATATATGTCTTCCAGTTTGTTCAGACAGAAAACTTTGGGACTGTAAACGCCCAACGTGTTTGAAACGTGTTTTTGTAATGTGCAATGTGGCTCAGCTGCCACATTATACAGGAATACAGCAGTGAATCACGCCTGAGTTGTGGCCTTGCCATTTTGGCTGACAGAGGGGGCACAGAGGCGCAGGTAATTACTGTTTAGATTTCTTTTGATCGACAAGTCACACCTGCATTTCGTAAATGATTATTTGGTACCAGTTTCTATTTATATCATGGTTACATTCTTTTAGATTGCCAGCTCCTTTGTTGGTACACCTGTTTTTCTCTGAAACCGCAATAGCCCACCGTTTGGCCCAGTCTTGTCTCTGGTCCAGTCAAAATTGGGGTGCAACCCACCCCAATTAAATTTTATTCATATATATTTTTTTATCATAATTGGCTTGAAATTTAAAATGAAGTGGATTTATTTTAGATTTTCATCTTGCTCTTTCTCCCATCAAGGCATGGACTCCACTAGACCCCTGAAGGTATGCTGTGCTATCTGGCACCAAGATGTTAGCAGCAGATCCTTTAACTCCTGTAAGTTGCGAGGTGGGGCCTCCATGGATCAGACTTGTTTGTCCAGCACATCCTACAGACGCTCAATTGCATCAAGATCTGGGGAATTTGGAAGCCAAGTCAACACATCAAACTCAAACCACTCCTGAACCATTTTTGCTTTGTGGCAGGGCGCATTATCCTGCTGAAAGAGGCCACAGATATCAGGGAATACAGTTTCCATGAAAGGGTGTACATGGTCTGCAACAATGCTTAGGTAGGTGGTACGTGTCAAAGTAACATCCACATGGATGGCAGGACCCAAGGTTTCCCAGCAGAACGTTGCCCAAAGCATCACACTGCCTTCGCCGGCTTGCCTTCTTTCCATAGTGCATCCTGGTGCCATGTGTTCCCCAGGTGAGCAACGCACACGCACCCGACCATCCACATGATGTAAAAGAAGTTCGTATGCCAGTTCCTATGCTCAAATGCCCATTGTTTGTGCTTCCGGCGGTGGACAGGGGTCAGCATGGGCACCCTGACTGGTCTGCGGCTATGCAGCCCCATACGCAACAAACTGTGATGCACTGTGTATTCTGATACCTTTCTATCAAAACCAGCATTAACTTCTTCAGCAGTTTAAGCTACAGTAGCCTGTCTGTTGGATCGGACCACACAGGCCAGCCTTCACTCCCCACGTGCATCAATGAGCCTTGGCTGCCCATGACCCTGTCGCTGGTTTACCACTGTTCCTTCCTTGGACCACTTTTGATAGATACTGACCACTGCAGACCGGGGACACCCCACAAGAGCTGCAGTTTTGGCGATGCTCTGACCCAGTCGTCTAGACATCACAATTTGGCCCTTGTCAAACTCACTCAAATCCTTACGCTTGCTCATTTTTCCTGCTTCTAACACATCAACTTTGAGAATAAAATGTTCACTTGCTGCCTAATATACCCCACCCACTAACAGGTGCCATGATGAAGAGATAATCAGTGTTATTCACTTCACCTGTCAGTGGCAATAATGTTATGCCTCGTTGGTGTATGCTTCTGACTAGGCCCAGACAGAGGTTCTGTGGTTGGTGTGGAGGCACCCAGAGAGTCCTAACCTGAACCTAAGTATTATTAAGTAAGTGATGCCTTTTTAATTCATTATCAGTGCCTCACTTCACAAATTCTGACTGAAAGGGCACAACTCGCTCCAGATACAGTACACTCCAAATTAGAGTGAAAAGCTTTTCCAGAGGAGTAAAGGCCAATCATAGCTACAAAGAGGGAAGGAGAGGGGTTCTGACATGCTGGAGTAAACATCCTGGCATTTACAGGGCTTTAATTAATTTTTGTTTTGGTTCAATGTCCTGTTGAAATACTTAATTGGATCTACCTTTTAACCTCCTTGATAAGAGTTGGAGATTGAGCTAAAAGCGTAGGTACCAATTCCACTTGTAGTAAAACGGTAGGTACAGTGTTGTTGGGTTAAATGCCTCACCATTTTTCTTTAAACACATTTTGGAAACCATAGTAAAGAGATGGGTCTTAAGTCATTTTTTTAAGATGGCAAGGGTCTCTGCTGTTCAAAGTGACAGGGGGGAATTCATTCTACCACTTGGGTGTGGGTACAGAGAGGATTTCTGTCTTTCTCAAAGTGGTGAGTGGTGCATAAATATGAGCTAGACTTGTGGCTTGAAGAGTCAGTGGTAAAGAACTGGGTTTGTTCTCTAAGTTCTCTAAAGTAGTTTTGGATGGATGACTTTGTGGGTAAGCATCATAGTATAAAAATTGCACACGGGCAGCTAAAAGTAGTCCAGAAGAAGAGTTAGCAGTGGGGTGATGTGGCAGTTCTTGGGTTGATCAAAAACCAGTCATGCAGTTACATTTTGAATCAGTTGCAGGGACCTGATAGTGGACATGAGAAGACCTGCCAGGAGGAATTGCAGTAGTCCAGCCTTAAAATGACGAGAGACTGAAATACCAAACAAGAATTTGAGTAGTTTCCATAAATAGATGAATCATTTTGATGTTGTAGAAGAGGAACTGGAATGATCTTATCAAAATAGCAACATGAGCCAAGAAGATCAGCTTACTATCCAGCACAACAGTAAGTTTTGAACATTATCACATGATTTGATCTGAGGGTCACTGAGTGAAACGACTAGGTCTTGGCATAGAGACAGATCTCCAGGAATATATCAGCTCAGTTTCACTGGGGTAGAGTTTCAGGTGGTGAGCTGACATTTGTAATTGGATATCTGCCAGATATGCTGGGATTCAAGCTTAAACGTGGGTGTCTATGGCAGGACTATATGAATGTCATCACTATAGAAGTGGTAAGAGAAGTCATGAAAGGATTTGACTTAACCAAGAAAGTTGGTGTATATGAAAACAGAATAGGACCAAGTACAGAACCCTGTGGGACTCCAGTTGAAAGATGGCATGGATGAGATATGAGTCCTCTCTATTACGCCTGATTAGAATGCCCTTGCAGGTAGGAAGCCATCAACTGCCATGCTGATCCAGTGATTTGAAGGTTGCAGAGAGTGGGCAGGAAAATGTTATGAGATATTGTGTCAAAGGCTTCAGAGAGGATCAGGATTGATGATAGTTTGGCTGGTCTGTAGTTAAGTATATTTGTAGCACCCACTTTGGGTTTCTTAAGAAGGGACAATACCAGATGTCAAGTGGTTGTTGATGATAGGAGTGATTAAGAGTAAAAAAGTCTTGGAAGATTGTTTGAATGACTGTAGATTAACAAAGGTGCAGCAGAGAGGATGTGGGGTTGCCAGATGAGAGTAGTTCTGCAACCTCTTCTGTTGAAAGAGGAGAGTAGCTCGTGACCGAGGTAGAGGGTTAGGGATAAGTAGAAGTATATTTTAGCCAGCAATTCTTTTTTATATAATATTATTTAGAAAACCCACAATATAAAAACCCCAAAACAATAAATAAACTTATATTTGATATGTGGTGGGGCTAAAACCAACAACCTTCCGATCACTAGCACAAATCAATACAGTTTTTTTTGGCTATTATTTAGTTGTGCGAGTCTCATCCTGTGCAACCTTACATGCTCTTGTTGAAGTAGTATTATTGGATCATCTCCAACTCAAGACCTAGTCATCTCTCTTAATGACTCCCAGATCAGACCATCTGATAATGTACAAAACCTTGGTGTTGTCCTGGATAACCATCTGACCTACTCTCCTCATGTAGCCAACATGGCAAGATCGTGCCGGTTCCTCCTCTACAACATCAAGAACATTCGTCCATTTCTTTCCATGGAAGCCGTTCAGATTCTTGTCCAGTCACTCATAATCTCACGGTTGGACTACTGCAACCCTTGCAACTCATTCAAAATGCAGCTGATCACCTGGTTTTTAACCAACATAAAAAGTGCCACATCACCCCACTGCTGCGTTCTCTTCACTGGCTTCCTGTAGCTGCACGGATTCAATTGAAAACACTGATGCTCGCCTACAAATCTAAAGATGGACCAGCCCCAAGCCACCTTCCAGGTCTAATAAAATCACTCTGTACCACGCAATATCCGAGCCACTAGTCTTGCTCGACTTGATCCTTCATCCAAAACTCGAGGAAGACGAGCATCAAGGCTCTTCTATGTACTTGCATCCAAGTGTTGGAACAAGCTTCTCTTGTCTGTCCGAGTCTCTTACTGTCTTAAAAACCCACCTATTTACTGAGCACTTAAGCTGACTTGTACTTTCTAATGCTCTTATTTATTTTTGCATAAAAAAACCTTTGGTTCTAACAGGGTTTCAGCAGATTTGTATTGAACTGTTGTCTACTTAAACTAAAGTAAGGTAATGTTTACTGTGGAAGAACTTCTGTAAGTCGCTCTAGATAAGAGCGTCTGCTAATTGCCAAAAATGTAAATATTTGCAATACCACTTTCTGGTTACGCACCAATGCTTTTGTACACATGTAGAACATAGCTTGGTGTTGTCACGTTGAATTAAGCATGGGCGTCCCAAGAGAGTATGTAGACCACAACATACGTTGCTTCATAAAGTGTGTGTGTGTAGTTTCATGTTGTCATATTAGCTATGATATAGTACGGTGTAGTTAGTCATGCATCTTCATTTGTGTAAGAAAAACACAAGTGAAAATTGTTATTGGATTTGTTAGAGCTCATTTTGTTGATAAAATGCACATATGTGAGACTAAACCAAAAGAGCTGTAAACAAGGATACATTGCATTTACATCAGTTTACATATTTATTGAGTTCTGGTAGAGAATTAATATGAGGTTTGAAGTTCTACAATTTCTGACTGTAGTCCATCTGTTTCTCTACATGCTATCTTTTACCTGCTTTCACCCTGTTCTTCAATGGTCAGAACACCCACAGGACCACCACAGAGCAGGTATTATTTAGGTGGTGGATCATTCTCAGCACTGCAGTCACAATGACATGGTGGTGGTGTGTTAGTGTGTGTTGTGCTGGTATGAGTGGATCAGACACAGCAGCACTGCTGGAGTTTTTAATACCGTGTCCACTCACTGTCCACTCTATTAGACACCCTACCTAGTTGGTCCACCTTGTAGATGTAAAGTCAGAGACGATCGCTCACCTATTGCTGCTGTTTGAGTTGGTCATCTTCTAGACCTTCATCAGTGGTCACAGGACGCTGCCCACGGGGCGCTGTTGGCTGGATATTTTTGGTTGGTGGACTATTCTCAGTCCAGCAGTGACAGTGAGGTGTTTAAAAACTCCAGCAGTGCTGCTGTGTCTTATCCACTCATACCAGCACAACACACACTAACACACCACCACCATGTCAGTGTCACTGCAGTGCTGAGAATGACCCATCACCCACATAATATCTACTCTGTCGTGGTACTGGGAGAGACCTGACCATTGAAGAACAGCATGCAAGGTGGCTAACAAAGCATGCAGAGAAACAGATAGACTACAGTCAGTAATTGTAGAACTACAAAGTGCTTCTATATGGTAAGTGAAGCCGATAGAATGGACAATGTGTGTAGAAACAAGGAGGTGGTTTTATTGTTATGGCTGAGCTCCCTTGAGATCATTGACAAGCTCCTCCCGTGTAATTCTGGACTGACCTCACCTTTCTCAGAATCATTCTTACCCCACCAGATGAGATCTTGCATGGAGCTCCAGAGTGAGGGTGATTGACTGTGATCTTGTTTTCTTCCATTTTCGAATTATCGCACCAACAGTGGTCTCTTTCTCACCAAGCTTCTTGTTGATGGTCTTGTAGCCCATTCCAGCCTTGTGCAGGTCTATAATCTTGTCCCTGACGTCCTTTGATAGCTCTTTGGTCTTGCCCATGGTGGTCGAGTGATTTGAACGGAAGAAACTGATTCTGTGACAGGAGTCTTTTATACAGGGACAGGACTGACTAATTTGTGTGCATCATGGGCACATAACTGGTCTGTGGGGGTCAGAATTCTTGCTGGTTGGTAGGGGATCAAATACTTATTTCCCTTAATTAAATACAAATTAATATTTTTTGTTGATATTCTGTCTCTCTTTGTTAAAATAAACCTTCCATAAAAATTATAGACTGTTCGAGTCTTTGTAAGGGGGTAAACTTACAAAATCAGCAGGGGATCAAATACTTATTTCCCCCACTGTATATGTATATATATATATATATATATATATATATATATATATATATATATATATATATATATATATATATATATATATATATATATATATATATATATATTTATATATATATACTGTATATACAGTGTATCACAAAAGTGAGTACACCCCTCACATTTCTGCAAATATTTCATTATATCTTTTCATGGGACAACATTATAGACATGAAACTTGGATATAACTTAGAGTAGTCAGTGTACAGCTTGTATAGCAGTGTAGATTTACTGTCTTCTGAAAATAACTCAACACACAGCCATTAATGTCTAAATAGCTGGCAACATAAGTGAGTACACCCCACAGTGAACATGTCCAAATTGTGCCCAAATGTGTCGTTGTCCCTCCCTGGTGTCATGTATCAAGGTCCCAGGTGTGAATGGGGAGCAGGGCTGTTAAATTTGGTGTTTTGGGTACAATTCTCTCATACTGGCCACTGGATATTCAACATGGCACCTCATGGCAAAGAACTCTCTGAGGATGTGAGAAATAGAATTGTTGCTCTCCACAAAGATGGCCTGGGCTATAAGAAGATTGCTAACACCCTGAAATTGAGCTACAGCATGGTGGCCAAGGTCATACAGCGGTTTTCCAGGACAGGTTCCACTCGAAACAGGCTTCGCCAGGGTCGACCAAAAAAGTTGAGTCCACGTGTTCGGCGTCATATCCAGAGGTTGGCTTTAAAAAATAGACACATGAATGCTGCCAGCATTGCTGCAGAGGTTGAAGACGTGGGAGGTCAGCCTGTCAGTGCTCAGACCATACGCCGCACACTGCATCAACTCGGTCTGCATGGTCGTCATCCCAGAAGGAAGCTGACGCACAAGAAAGCCCGCAAACAGTTTGCTGAAGATAAGCAGTCCAAGAATGGATTACTGGAATGCTCTGTGGTCTGACGAGACCAAGATAAACTTGTTTGGCTCAGATGGTGTCCAGCATGTGTGGCGGCGCCCTGGTGAGAAGTACCAAGACAACTGTATCTTGCCTACAGTCAAGCATGGTGGTGGTAGCATCATGGTCTTGGGCTGCATGAGTGTTGCTGGCACTGGGGAGCTGCAGTTCATTGAGGTAAACATGAATTCCAACATGTACTGTGACATTCTGAAACAGAGCATGATCCCCTCCCTTCGAAAACTCATGGCAGTTTTCCAACAGGATAACGACCCCAAACACAACCTCCAAGATGACAACTGCCTTGCTGAGGAAGCTGAAGGTAAAGGTGATGGACTAAACCCAATTGAGCACCTGTGGCGCATCCTCAAGTGGAAGGTGGAGGAGTTCAAGGTGTCTAACATCCACCAGCTCCGTGATGTCATCATGGAGGAGTGGAAGAGGATTCCAGTAGCAACCTGTGCAGCTCTGGTGAATTCCATGCCCAGGAGGGTTAAGGCAGTGCTGGATAATAATGGTGGTCACACAAAATATTGACACTTTGGGCACAATTTGGACATGTTCACTGTGGGGTGTACTCACTTATGTTGCCAGCCATTTAGACATTAATGGCTGTGTGTTGAGTTATTTTCAGAAGACAGTAAATCTACACTGCTATACAAGTTGTACACTGACTACTCTAAGTTATATCCAAGTTTTATTTCTATAGTGTTGTCCCATGAAAAGATATAATAAAATATTTGCAGAAATGTGAGGGGTGTACTCACTTTTGTGATACACTGTATATATATATATATATATATATATATATATATATATATATATATATATATATATATATATATATATATATATATATATATATATATATATTGCTAATTTCCTTAAAGATGAGTTCATGAATAGCAGGTTCAATAGCTCATGTTGCTACTGCAGTGGCCAGAAATACATGGACCTGCACTTAAATTGGTGCAGCAATGCAAAAAGGGTGTGACATTCAAAATCTGCAAGAGCAGTAGAATATTTGAACCATGGAGGTATTTTGAGAACTGTATAGTGCTAAGCATTGATCTCTATTCATTTTAAAGGGCTGTTTATTAGAAGTGCAATATAATAAATATAAATGATACATGGGTGTTGCTATTATAGTTCATAGATTTCATATTCTCAAATATATTTTGAGTTGGGTAATGGTCCAAATCACACCTTGATTTATTGTGATTCAACACACTACAAATGACAATTTGCTTATAGCATGCATGTAAATAATTCAAATTCCCTTATACTTCAAATCATAGGGGGAAAAACACAATATTACTTGTGGAAATAGATACATATAATAGTATAAATTCAGTGGGGCAACCACTGTATCAACTCAACATCATACTGTTGCACACCATTTAGACAAAAGCACTATCAATGTACACTGTCTTGAATCCACAATGTACCTGACTTTTATATGTAACCCTACATACAGTTAACAATTTGCCATTACATACTGATTAATATATAATTAATGGAATCGAATGTCTAATATGATTTAAATACCAGTCTTACAATATACACTGATCAGCCATAACATTTAAACCACCTCCTTGCTTCTACACTCACTGTCCATTTTATCAGCTCCACTTACCATATAGAAGCACTTTGTAGTTCTACAATTACTGACTGTAGTCCATCTGTTTCTCTACATACTTTTTTAGCCTGCTTTCACCTTGTTCTTTAATGGTCAGGACTCCCACAGGACCACCACAGAGCATAAATTATAGAACAGACATTACACAGTACACAGTAGTACTTTGCATAAAACAACACACATCACATTTCAGTACAGTACGTGTGCTGTACCATACACCATAATAAATTTCCTTCTTTTTTATAAAATGTATCTACCAGAAACAACAATAACTCTCATATTTTTCTATTATTTCCTTCTTTATTTCAATAGTGGTGTATTGCACGAAAGAAAGAATACTTTACTTAGCCGATTTCCTTCTTCTCTCTCACTCACTGTCCCCTCTGTCAGATACACAGTGACATCTACTGGCAGGAGTAATTATACAACAACACATAGTAATAGATTGTTTTATTTTCTCACCACTAAGCTTTCTCTGCACATTCTTTGAGGCCATTTTAATATAGAATTTTACAAAATATAAGGAAAACACCGAGAAAACACAGTTCACTGTCCGAATGTTTGTTTACTGTATATATATAGAGAGAGAGATGGTCGGAGTCAACTTGTTCGTGACGTTTCGCAAATTTCGGTTCATAATCCGAAATTTGTTCGTACGTTAAGTTGAAAAAGATCGTTCGTAACCCAAAATGTTTATATGGTAAACCGTTCGTAACTCAAGGGTCTACTGTACTGTGTTCTACGAGTGCAGGCCACGTCTTCAGCTATACTGGATGAGGACTGATTATAAAACAGAGTTCACGTTGATCTGGAGTTCACTGTGGCTTTTTTTTTGTGCAAGCCTCTATTTAATTTAATTATTATTTAATTTTTACCCATATAAAACACATTTGTTACAAATTAACATTGTAACAGTCAAGATAACCAGCTGGAGTTTTTTATATTTCTCTGAATTTTGGTTAGTGCATCCACTTGTGTACTCTAATGAATCATATGTATACACAAGCCAATTTTGTATCTTTACAATGGTAATACACACTGATCAGTCATAACATTAAAACCACGTCCTTGTTTCTACACTCACTGTCCATTTTATCAGCTCCACTTACCATATAGAAGCACTTTGTAGTTCTACAATTACTGACTGTAGTCCATCTGTTTCTCTACATACCTTTTTAACCTGCTTTCACCCTGTTCTTCAATGATCAGGACCACCACAGAGTAGGTATTATTTAGGTATTGGATAGTTCTCAGCACTGCAGTGACACTGACATGGTGGTGGTGTGTTAGTGTGTGTTGTGCTGGTATGAGTGGATAAGACACAGCAGCGCCAATGGAGTTTTTAAACACCTCACTGTCACTGCTGGACTGAGAATAGTCCACCAACCAAAAATATCCAGCCAACATCGCCCCATGGGCAGCGTCCTGTGACCACTGATGAAGGTTTAGAAGATGACCAACTCAAACAGCAGCAATAGATGAGCGATTGTCTCTGACTTTACATCTACAAGGTGAAGTGTGAAAGTAGGAGTGTCTAACAGAGTGGACAGTGAGTGGACACGGTATTTAAAAACTCCAGCAGTGCTGCTGTGTCTGACCCACTCATACCAGCACAACACACAGTAACACACCACCACCATGTCAGTGTCGCTGCAGTGCTGAGAATGATCCACCACCTAAATAATACCTGCTCTGTAGTGGTCCTGGGAGAGTCGTGACCATTGAAGAACAGCATGAAAGGGGGCAAACAAAGCATGCAGAGAAACAGATGGACTACAGTCAGTAATTGTAGAACTACAAAGTGCTTCTAAATGGTAAGTGGAGCTGATAAAAATGGATAGTGAGTGTAGAAACAAGGAGGTGGTTTTAATGTTATGGCTGATCAGTGTACATGTATTTTAATTAACAAAGAATTGACACAGGCTATCTGGATTTTATTAAGATTTGTCTTGCACCAGGGTTAAGAACATTCTTGCTGTTTAATTGTGTAATAACATGGCAGATAGGTTATCACTTTTACACCAGAATGTTCAATTTAAAAACCCAAGTGCTCTGCAATGACCAGCATAAAGCATGATTTTATGGTGCACCCATTATCAGATATGCGTAAGTTAATCAAATTAGAGCCGATGCTGGTTTAAATCACATCATTAAAATCAAACCTGGAATTTACCCATAAGTATCACCTAGAGAGAGATTTCTTCTTAAAGGGATTTAAATTATTAACAGCTTGTGCGCAATTTGTTTCAATAGCCTTAATATATCACGACTAAATATGCAAATTCCAATATTTGAAGAATTAATATGGAGAAACCTTCTTCCCCTTGGGCTAGATGAGACGAGGGGGCGGATACACACACGCAGAGACGTTTACCCTATTTTAAACAATAGACAAGAAACAAGACAGGGTTGAAAACAAGACACATTAACAAAGGACCTATGCTAAATGCTAAGCTAAATGCTAAAGCTAATCTAAACATGGGAAACACGAACCTAACTAAACCTAAACCCTTAGCTAAGCTAACATGAATCCTAAGCTAAACAAGAACTAGACTAAAACAAAACAAGACAGACAGACAGAACAAAACAAGACAGACAGACCAGAACAAGATAGATAGATAGACCAAAACAAGACAAACAGACAGACAGACCAAAAAAGACAAACAGACAGACCAAAACAAGAAAGACAGACAGACCAAAACAAGACAGACAAACAGACAGACCAAAACAAGACAGACAGACAGACAGACCAAAACAAGACAGACAGACAGACCAAAACAAGACAGACAGACCAAAACAAGACAGACAGACAGACCAAAACAAGACAGACAGATAGACAGACCAAAACCAGGCAGACAGACCAAAACAAGAGACAGACAGACAGACCAAAACAAGACAGACACACAGACCAAAACAAGATACAGACAGACATACCAAATCAAGACAGACACACAGACAAAACAAGATAGACAGACAGACAGACCAAAACAAGACAGACAGACAGACAGACAGACCAAAACAAGACAGTTAGACAGACCAAAACAAGACAGACACACAGACCAAAACAAGACATACACACAGGCCAAAACAAGACAGTCAGACAGACCAAAACAAGACACACACAGACCAAAACAAGACAGACACACAGACCAAAACAAGACAGACACACAGACCAAAACAAGACAGACAGACACACAAACCAAAACAAGACAGACAAACACACAGACCAAAACAAGACAGACAGACCAAAACAAGGCTGACAGACAGACCAAAACAAGACAGACAGACACACAGACCAAAACAAGACAGGCAGGCACACGCAAAGATGATTTACAAAATGTTTAATAGTAGAAAACATAAGACAGGGGTACACAAGACAAGACACAAACACACAACCTATGCTAAATGCTAATGCTAAATACAAGAACCAAGAACCTAAACCCTAAACTAAGCTAACACAAAACATATACTGACTAAAACAAAACATGAACAGGACTAACGTTAAACAAGACTTATAAACATGAACATTAACTAACTGACAGGAGCTAACCGACAGGAGCTAACATGAGCAAGGTCGAAAACCAAACCAAATCAAATTTAAAATAGTCTCCAAAGACTGTTCCCAAGCTGCCTTCTTAAGTCCCATGAGCTTATTACCTCAGACGAGGTGCAGCTGTGGGTAATTAGCCGGAGACCAATCAAAACTTCTCTAACATGTGCTCCTGGAGAGAGGGGTATGGCACATAAACACACTCCAGGAACACAGAGGCTTGATTTGTAACAATTTATTTCATTTTATTAGGATTTTAATGTCATGTTTTACACTCTTTGGTTACATTCATGACATGACATGGTTATAACTGGTTACACAAGATTCATCAGTTCCCAAGTTTAATGTCGTGTCGAACACAGTCATGATCATTTTGTATTTCCAATTCACCTCACTTGAATGTCTTTGGACTCTGGGAAGAAAACCGGAGCTCTCGGAGGAAACCCACGCGGAAAGGACCCAGACCGCGCCACCTGGGAATCGAATCCAGGACCTTCTTGCTGTGAGGCAACAGTGCTACCCACTGAACCACTGTGCCACCCTACTATATAAGTAGCTTAGTAAGTACTGTCATACTAGGGTTAATTTTATGTGGTCTACTTAAAATTTACATTATTAGGCAGACTGCCAGTAGTAATTATGGGTGAGCAAGTCCTTTCCAGATGTTATGACCCCCATGATAGCTAATAGCAGCTAAGAAACAGCTGGTGAAGTGTGCCACAAGGCAACATGTGTTTTTATAGACTTGGGTTTTTTGTATTTATGAAGACTGGCATGTTTTTCATATTCCCGTCTGAGGTTTCTCCCACCTCACAAAAACATACTGACAGTGAATCGTCTATTCTCAATTTCCTGCCCTGTGATTGATTGTGCACAAGGCAGGAATACATCCTGGACACTAATGTTTATGGGTAGCAGCAGACCCACAGTGACTGACCACAATGTAAGAGTAACGGAGAACCTGACAGTGCGTTTGTGTTTTTACCAGCTCCCACAGTTCTTCACGTCTCTTCTAATGTAATGGTATGCAGCACAGGCTGTTTTATGGCATCATGCAGCGAGAAACACATTCAGCAAGGACTATAAAGTGAGTGAAGTGACATTTTAAATGCTTCCCTTCATGCACAGCAGCCTTGATTTGCAAGTCTGACAGGCGCCTGCTCTACAAAATGCTTGAATTTTATTGGAACATCAGAGGGACGAGATAAAAAGAAAGAAGAATCGTGGAAAAGCATTTTAAGATCATTATTCCTATTCTACCGAACTATATCTCTCACCAAGGTAAGCAGGTGAAGTTTATGTCTGACTTTACCTCAACTAAATTCACTTGCCAGTTTTCCATTTGTAAAGTATTTTACTGCTCCAATCTGATATAAGTATGTCATATTGCAACAATGATGTAGACACACCTCTGTATTCAGATCAGTGATATCTTAGTTGTTTAGGCACTGGACTAGAAATTAGAAAGTCACTGGTTTAAACCCCATCACTGGGGTTAAAGGGTAATTTTTCTACCAAAATGGTGTGAGGGGTAACACAGGATAAAGGATGAGGGGATTAGGATACATGAGTAGTGGATCAAACAGAAAAGGTAATTTCAATACCCAAATAGTGTGAGGGGTAACACGGGATAGAGGATGAGGGGATTAGGATACATGATGGGGGAATTAAACAGAAAGAGTCATTTTAATACCTAAAATGGTATGAGGGGTAACACAGAGTACAGGATGAGGGGATCAGGATACATGATGGAGGAATTAAACAGAAAGAGTCATTTTAATACCTAAAATGGTATGAGGGGTAACACAGAGTACAGGATGAGGGGATTAGGATACATGATGGGGGAATTAAACAGAAAGAGTCATTTTAATACCTAAAATGGTATGAGGGGTAACACAGAGTACAGGATGAGGGGATCAGGATACATGATGGAGGAATTAAACAGAAAGAGTCATTTTAATACCTAAAATGGTATGAGGGGTAACACAGAGTACAGGATGAGGGGATTAGGATACATGATGGGGGAATTAAACAGAAAGAGTCATTTTAATACCTAAAATGGTATGAGGGGTAACACAGAGTACAGGATGAGGGGATCAGGATACATGATGAAGGAATTAAATGGAAAGTGTCATTTTAATGCCCCAAACAGTGTGAGAGGTAACACAGAGTACATGATGAGGGAATCAGGATACAGGATGAGGGGATCAAACAGAAAGGGTCATTTCAATACCCAAATAGTGTGAGGGGTAACACATGATACAGGATGAGGGGATCAGGATACATGATGGGGGAATTTAACGGAAAGAGTCATTTTAATGCCCAAAATAGTATGAGGGGTAACACAGAGTACAGGATGAGGGGATCAGGATACAGGCTGAAGGGAATCAAACAGAAAGAGTCATTTTAACACCCAAAATGGTATGAGGGGTAACACAGAGTACAGGATGAGGGGATCAGGATACATGATGGGGAATTAAACAGAAAGAGTCATTTTAATGCCCAAGATGGTGTGAGGGGTAACACAGAGTACAGGATGAGGGGATCAGGATACAGGATGAGGGGATCAAACAGAAAGGGTCATTTCAATACCCAAATAGTGTGAGGGGTAACACATGATACAGGATGAGGGGATCAGGATACATGATGGGGGAATTTAACGGAAAGAGTCATTTTAATGCCCAAAATGGTATGAGGGGTAACACAGAGTACAGGATGAGGGGATCAGGATACAGGCTGAAGGGAATCAAACAGAAAGAGTCATTTTAATACCCAAAATGGTATGAGGGGTAACACAGAGTACAGGATGAGGGGATCAGGATACAGGATGAGAGGATCAAACAGAAAGGGTCATTTCAATACCCAAATAGTGTGAGGGGTAACACATGATACAGGATGAGGGGATCAGGATACATGATGGTGGAATTTAACGGAAAGAGTCATTTTAATGCCCAAAATGGTATGAGGGGTAACACAGAGTACAGGATTAGGGGATCAGGATACAGGCTGAAGGGAATCAAACAGAAAGAGTCATTTCAATACCCAAATAATGTGAGGGGTAACACATGATACAGGCTGAGGGGAACAGGATACAGGCTGAGGGGATCAAACAGAAAGAGTCATTTTAATGCCCAAAACGGTGTGAGGGGTAACACATTAAAACACATAGAAAGTCACTGGTTCAAACCCCATCACTGCCATGTTGGCACTTGCTCCCCTGACCTTTGTTTGCCCTTAACACTTAATTGATTGCATTGTCCCTGGCAGCCACAAACTACTGCAATTACATGCAAAATACATAACTTTGTGGTATCAAAGGGCATCAAAGGTCATGGTTTGAGAAGTCCGGTGTAAAAGAATGCACAGAAAACATTTGGGATGAATTGGAGCATTGACTGTGAACCTTTTCTTCCAACATTAGTGCCACACCTCACAATTGCTCTTTTGATTGAAAGGGAATACATTTCCACAGAATAAATTGCCACTAAAAGGGGCAAATCAATAATAATGCCCATGGTCTTGGATGTTCAACAAGATCATGGGCACATGCCTTAAGCTGTAAGCTGTAATCACACCAAGCTGATCCTTGACATTAAATTAATAATATTAGCCTTAAATCCCAGACAAACAAGTTTGATACCTGGTTGTGAGTGTTACAAAGAGGGTCACATACTATACAGGGTCTGTTCGAAAACCTAGTGAGCTGCCTTGCTGCCTACTATCTAGTCAGTTGCCTAAGTAGAAAGGATTCTAATAAGACATTGAACTTTTCAGGCAGTTATTCAGACATGCTACTTAGACAGTGATTATGGCGATTACATCACCGCAGTTTTCACTTACTAAGCTAACACAGTTAGCCTTAGGCCATTCAAACCAATGGCCTGAGGCGGCACAACCCACTAGCATGAAAGCTAACATCTCCCTCCATGTACCGAAAACTGTTCAAGTGTCACTGACAGCCTGAATTTGCAAATAAATGACATCTGTGCTCCTTTATACAATTAAAAATCAATGAGAATTTATTTAATTTTGAAAAAAAAACTCTGTTTGTTCTTCTGCATTTGTCTGCCATATTTGTCATTTTTTGTGAGAAAAGTTATGCCGCACTGAATGCTGGGATTGCCTTCACTGGTAAGGAATCATCAAATACTCCCTGATTATTCATTCAGATTATTGGTTTGAAATAAGGCACCTTAGTAGGCAGCATTTTAAGGCATCTAAGAATTCAGACAGCCTTCTTTTCGGGAGCGTAAATAGGATAACGCAAAATGCTGTCTATGTAGAGAGATCACTAGGCTTACTAGGTACAGCTCAGCTTCAAAGCATTAAGTCACACAAGTTATCGACATTATTGACATTATTAACAGGACAGTTACTGTACATTTAACCAGCAACTGTTACAGCAATTGTTATGTAAGTCAAGTTTTATCTTTAATAATAAATCTGCTAGGTAATTACAGTTGACTCTTGAGTTACAAACGGTTTACCATACGAACATTTTGGGTTACGAACGATCTTTTTCAACTTAACGTACAAACAAATTTCGGATTACGAACTGAAATTCACGAAACACGTGACGTCACGAACAAGTTGACTCCGACCGTCTATCTCTCTCTATATATATACACAGTGAGCGAACATTCAGACATTGGATGGTGTTTTTCCGGTGTTTTCTTTATATTTTGTAAAATTCAATATTAAAATGTCCCCAAAGAAGCTGCAGAGAAAGCGTAGTGTTGAAAAATTTAAAAATCTATTACATTTGTTGTTGTATAATTACTCCTGCCAGTAGCTGTCACTGTGTATCAGACAGAGGGGACAGTGAGTGAGTGAGAGAGAAGAAGGAAATCGGCTGAGTAAAGTATTCTTTCTTTCGTGCAATTACACTTACAAAATAAACCACTATTGAAATAAAGAAGGAAAAAATAGAAAAATATGTAAGTTGTTGTTGTTTCTGGTAGATACATTTTATATAAAAGAAGGAAATGTATTATGGTGTATGTGTACAGCACACGTACTGTACTGAAATGTGATGTGTGTGTGTTTTTATGTACTGTACAGTACTACTGTGTATTGTTGTTTATTATTGTGTATTGCAGTAATGTCTATTCTATAATTTAAGATTTAAGGGAAAAGGTACTTGTATTTATAACACAAAAGACCATTTAAGACATTAGAGAGGTTAGGTAAGGAGGTGGTTTGGGAGGTCTGGCACAGATTAATTCTATTTACAAAATATTCTATGCGAAAAATAGGTTTAACTAACGAACATTTTGACTTAAGAACAGCCCTTCAAAAACAATTAAATTTGTAAGTCAAGGGTCTACTGTATATATTTTCTTTCTTACATAAAATAGGTGCATAGTCTATTGTTCCATTTATTGTTTCACAATGTAGAATACTGACTTTTCTTACTTCTTACCATAATCGATTTGCTATCTTATACAAAAAAGAGAGAAAATAAAAGGGTTATCACTTCTTTTACAGCTTTAGTTATTATTTTTTTTACCTACTAGTTTTCTTGATGCCCAGCAGTGATATAAAAGCCAGATTTAAGGCTTCAGAGCTGCATGAGCCACCAAGAAAAAGGCTGGCACAGATAAACACATCACTAAGGTGATCATAAGGCACCTTCGACTGCTGTGAGCATTGCCAGTATGCTGCAAACCATAAAACACTAAAATAAAGACTAGCACAACATTCATACAAAGCTTGCAGAATTTTTGGGTGCAGGAAAAAAAAATCCATCAGCGCTACATCAGACTGGTACAATCATGTTTTTATTAGTTTATTTTTCTTCTATATTAACTCTAGCATCAAACATGTCCATGTAAATTAGCTACTGCTGTGGAAATGATATATGGGTAACATATTAAAATGAGCACATTAATAGGTATGTACCTGGGATCCAACCTGCAGCTTGTACTAACCTGAGGCCAATCACTAGAGAACCGAATGAATTATTAACACCTTTTAATCATTCTAAATTAAGGATTCAGCATTGCTGTGGTAAGACAGTAATTTATGTAAATTGTGGATGAGAACAAGGACGTGCTATAGAATTTCCACTACAGCACAATGTTCTAATCAGGAAACACCAGCTAATGGGACAGTTGTAAGGATGCAGATTTAAAGAGTTCATGATTAATTTATCAAAACTAATCATGCAAAAAAAAAAAAAAGAAATGATAAAAAAATGTTTTTAAAATGTGTAGTAGTTGCATTAAGGTAAAAACACTCATGGTAACATTATTTGTGAAATGTATTAATGACCCACCTCTGCAACTGAAAGTGAGAATTGGAACTTCTATCCAGATCATATCCTAATATCTGTAAAAAAATTGGCAGGGGTCAGGAAACGGGGTCTTCAGCAGTGGAGTTTTATTAACACATACAGAAGTATGGGTGCAGCTTGGTTGACCAACAAATCTAAAAAGGCATATTTTTGGGGATAGAACTGGGAGTGGAGGAAGCTTGACAACTTTTTGAAGCATGATGATACACAAAGGCTACACTGAGCATAGTTGGTACAGTGGTTGCCTCACAGCAATATGGGTCTTGTGGACCTGGGTTCCATTCTGGTTTCACATGATTTTGCCCTGCATGGGTTTCATTTAAGTACTCAGATTTCCCTCCACCTTCCAAAAATGCAAAAAGTGGATAGACCTTTTGAATTTACCTTAAGGTTTTTTTTTTGTTTGTTTTTTTTAAGTGTAAAGGTGTTGCCTGTCCAGTCTGTATACCTGCCTTGAGCCCAGCATTTCAGGATGGTCCTGAACCTAACGCAACCTTAATTAGAATGAAGCATTTAGTGAAAATAAATGAACACCTAAGTCACCTAAGAAAGGTTTATAGTATTATTTTCTCTTTGCTTAAACAAGCTAGCTTGGATTATGTTTTCTAACATAATCTAAGAGTGAGACCAACTGCCACCTCTACAGCTTCTTTCCTGGGACCATTCATACATCTCTCTGTTTTAAACTACTGCACGTGCACTTTAACACACTTGCTGTACATATGTATCTGTATATATTATGCCATAATTCTCCTGCACACATATGCACCTTAGAAGATATACTTTATTTGTCATATATACATATACAGTTGTACAGTACAATTAAATTAATTCTTCGCATATCCCAGCTTGTTTGGAAGCTGGGGTCAGAGCGCAGGGTCAGCCATTTTACGGTGCCCCTGGAGCAGACAGGGTTAAGGGTCTTGCTCAAGGATACAACAGTGGCTGCATAGCAGAGTCTGGATTTGAACCCCCAATCGTCCTGTTGATAGCCCAAAGCTCTACCCACTAGGCTACCACTGTCCCTACTATACCTTAACCTACTACTTGAAATAACAATCACTTCAATTTCACCAATGCACAATTTTATACTTGACGTTTTAGTTAGTTTACTTATATTTCCATTCTATTGCATTTTATTACTTAAAGTTTGTTAGTGTACCATCTATTTATGTTTAGATACATCGATCAGCCATAACATTAAAACCACCTCCTGGTCTCTGTACACACTAACTCCACTTAGCATATAGAAGCACTTTGTCCTTCTACAATTACTGACTGTAGTCCATCTGTTTCTCTACATACTTTTTTTAGCCTGCTTTCACCCTGTACTTCAATGGTCAGGACCCACACAGGACCACCACAGAGCAGGTATTATTTACAAGGTGTATATATTATTACACCATGTAGATGTAAAGTCAGAGACGATCGCTCATCTATTGCTGCTGTTTGAGTTGGTCATCTTTAAGATCTTCATCGGTGGTCACAGGACGCTGCCCACGGGGCACCGCTGGCTGGATGTTTTTGGTTGGTGGACTCTTCTCAGTCCAGCAGTGACAGTGAGGTGCTTAAAAACTCCAGCAGCATTGCTCTGTC
Source organism: Trichomycterus rosablanca (assembly GCF_030014385.1). Lineage (NCBI taxonomy): Eukaryota > Metazoa > Chordata > Actinopteri > Siluriformes > Trichomycteridae > Trichomycterus > Trichomycterus rosablanca. The sequence continues at coordinate 30,365,138 of NC_086000.1, read as the reverse complement.
TGATCCACTCATACTAGCACAACACACACTAACACACCACCACCATGTCAGTGTCACTGCAGTGCTGAGAATGATCCACCACCCAAATAATACCTACTCTGTAGTGATCCTGTGGGGGTCCTGACCATTGAAGAACAGCATGAACGCAGGCTAACAAAACATGCAGAGAAACAGATGGACTACAGTCAGTAATTGTAGAACTAAAAATGCTTCTATATGGTTAGTGGAGCTGATAAAATGGACAATGTGTATGTTGACACCTGCACCAAGAGGAATTCATTGTACACCTGGTATTTGGCAAATAAATAAAGATTCTGATTCTGAAAGCTGTACAGCAGCAGGAAGATCGGACCCTACCTGTGGAAATGTATGACGCTACTTCTTATCCTGCCTCTCATGATTTCACGGCTCAACTACTGCAACTCCCCGCTGGCAATATTCAACCGCTACAGATAATCGAAATTGTGGCTAGATGACTAATCCTTAATCAACCAGAACATACACACACGTTTGCAGTAGCAGTTTAAACTCTTGATTGCTTATAGAGAATCAAATGGCTTTACACATCAGTATGGAGTCGTTTATGATGGCCCATGTTTATTACGATCCTTATTACAAAAGGCTAGCACGCATTAACAATAATACATTTGATTTAAAAATGATGTTTGTGTTTTGGCCACAATAGCATTACAATATAACAAGACAGGATATTACAGGATCACTTCTGCATGGCTTAAAATCCACACCCAATTCAATCAATGTGTATGCAGAGCAGAGATGTTCACAAGTCACAAAATATGACTCTGAGTTAAGTCACTCTTATCACAAGCTTTAGGCTAGAGTCTAAGTCAAGTCACAAATCTTTAGGCTGGAGTCCAAGTCACAAGTCTTTAGGCTAGAGTCCGAGTCAAGTCACAAGTCTTTAGACTAGAGTCAGAGTCATGTCACAAGTCTTTAGACTAGAGTCCGAGTCAAGTCACAAGTCTTTAGACTAGAATCCGAGTCATCACAAGTTTTTAGACAAGAGTCAGAGTCAAGTCACAAGTTTTTAGACTAGAGTCCGAGTCAAGTCAAAAGTCAATATAATATACACAAAACATATATTGGAAATGTAGCGTAGAAATAAATAAATAATATGTAAGTTCAGATAAAAAACAACAACAGATTAGCAACTGTATTTAGCCGTTTTACTTAGTGCCTTTACTTTCCTAGTCATTGTGCAAATGAATGTAATTTCCATAACAAGAAGGTACCAGTTAAAAGCTTAAACTGATACATTTTGTTTTCATTGCAAAACAAAAGCTCGCGATAAATCACGGCACAGCGACCAAAATCCAAAACACAGCAAAAAAAAAAAAATCATAACCACTGCTTACCTTAGTTTATGTTCTTCCAGGTGCTATTTAATTTATAAGCGTGTGTCCCATTAGGAATATAATCCGTTATTTTGTAAATGTGTGCTTATAATTAAAATTCTCCAAACTTTTTCCAGTTGTGAAGTAAAACACTAACAAGCGTTTTATTGACACATCATCTGTGTGACGCAAACTGAATAAATGCAAATAACAGCATTTCTTACTAAAAATTAAAATCAGGTCTGATTGGTTCAGAAAGCAGCCTTTCAACCATTAGTGCCAATTCTGTAGTTCCATTCACTTCAGTTGTTCCTGTGAAGTGCACTACATAGGGTATTCCACCATTTTAAGTGAGATTCCAATCCAAAGGTTACAAAATTGTTCAAATGTAGTGAATATATAATTGTCACACGTAACTAATGTTAACACATGCTGATGCTAGGGACTCTTGTTGTTTAAGAGTAATTTTTTTGAGAGTCATGAGTCGAGTCTTAAGTCGCTGTGTGTGCGACTTACGTGCGACTCGGACTCCCCATCTCTGATGCAGAGTGGTGTCACAGCCATGACACACTAATTTCTCCACACTGCACAGATGGCTTTCTTTACCACAACACTGCAATCAAGTATTATCTGCTATCCTGAATAAACTCTGCATTTTCCTGCTGGTAGTTTGACCTGCTTTTGTTTAGCAAACTCTTTCAGTTTGAAGGTTGTTGTCTTTCAAATGCAATTTTTAGCTCTTTCAACAAATGTTTAATAGGATTCGGATCAGGACTCATAGCAGGAGACTTTAGATTGATTATAGGTTGATTGTTTTCCTCTATTCTTGGTTGCTTTTTGATGTGTTTTAGGTCATTACCCTGCTGGAAAACGCATGACATGCACAGCTTTCTGACACTATGCTATACATTCTGCTTTAAAATGCTTTCTGGCTTTATTGTGCCCTGCATAGATTCAAAGTGCCTGAGGCAGCAAGTGAACTCCACCCCAAACCATCACTGAAACTCCTTCATGTTTCACAGTAGGCATGCTCTTTGTTTTTTAAATGTCTATTTTTCTCCTGTGAACATATACACCGATCAAGCATAACCATTATGACCACCTTCCTAACTGACTGGTCTGCGGCTATGCAGCCCCATACACAACAAACTGAGATGCACTGTGTATTCTGAAACCTGTCTATCAGAACCAGCATTAACTTCTTCAGCAATTTGAGCTCCCCACATACATCAATGAGCCTTGGCACCCTGTCACCGGTTTACCACTGTTCCTTCCTTGTACCACTTTTGATAGATACTGGCCACTGCAGACCGGGAACACCCCACGAGAGCTGCAGTTTTGGAGATGCTCTGACCCAGTTGTCTAGCCATCACAATTTGGCCCTTGTCAATTCACTTAAATCCTTACACTTGATCATTTTTCCTGCTTCTAACATCAACTTTGAGGATAAAATGTTCACTTGCTGCCTAATATATCCCACTCACTAACAGGTGCCGTGATGAGGAGATAATCAATGTTATTCACTTAATCTGTCAGTGGTCATAATGTTATGCCTCGTTGGTGTACAATCATACAAAACACATGTAAAAAAAATCTGAAACAGATGTAATGCAGTGCAGTCGATGGAAGGAAGGTATTTATGGGTAGGAGGCTTAATGAGTGGGGAATGAGAGTCAGGTGGGGAAAAAATCAGGTGATAAGGGGATGATCAGGTGATGTGGTGAAAAAGTGACATGGAGTATGTAGCTTGTAGTTCCTACATTAGCAGGATGTCATATGTTGTTTATTCAGCAGTATCTTCTGTCTAACCATTTTGACAAGGGCTGATTTGGTAAAGTGTTAAAGAGATCATTTTCTGTCCAGAAGGTTCTTTTATCTCTGAAGCATTTCTAGTGTCCACTGGGCTCTTTTTTTTACCTTCCTCACCAATATCTTTCTGGTCTAAATGCCAAATGGTTAACAAATAGAAAGGTTCGAGTTTCTCCAATTTCATAATGGTTAAGAACAGAGTGGTCCTGAAAACACTAAAATCCTTAGATTATGTTTATATAATTGCCACAATTTAACGTCTTGTGCATTGTAACATCCCAAATCTCGAAACAATGGTTAACACAACTTACCTGATACTGAATTTCTTTTCTGTCAATTACATTCTGCACACAGCACGCCAACGCCCAACAGACAGGTTAACCTGTGCTTCAAGGCAGATGAGTAACTTGACTACTCTCATTTCCTCAGAGGACTGTGATTGAACAATGACTCTATTACGTTTTCAGCATGCCTCCAGCACTGCGGATTGAAAAGCAGCTTATTGAGTCATTTGGAGATATGAAATGTGGTACTTAACATTTTAGCTTGTTACGCGGAGTGCCACACGGTGTAATACAATATAGCTGAGTGGATTGAATTTCAAACTGTGTGGTATTAAAATCTGACACATTCGGTCTCATTCTTTAAAAGCAAATCAGCAAAGAAATCAAGTTAACGAGATTAAAATAATTAAGCTTTTATGTTTCATTTCTGCGCTTCCTGTTGCTTTCCAAAAGAATTGGATTCTAGTTGTAATTTTTTTTTGTATTTCTGTAGTAATAATGGTAGCACAGCTGGTCAATGGATGCCATGCAGCAACATGGAAAAACTCCTCCTGAAAAACTTGCTTTGATAGATGTCTTCTGTCCCTGTCCTCACAGGCCGACAATGTATGTGTGGGTTTTCTGTGGGTTTCAACATTATGACCACTGACAGGTGAAGTGAATAACACTGATTATCTCTTCATCACGGCACCTGTTAGTGGGTGGGATATATTAGGCAGCAAGTGAACATTTTATCCTCAAAGTTGATGTGTTAGAAGCAGGAAAAATGGGAAAAAGCAGCATCTCCAAAACTGCAGCTCTTGTGGGGTGTTCCCGGTCTGCAGTGGTAAGTATCTATCAGAAATGGTCCAAGGAAGGAACAGTGTAATGGGCGGCCAAGGCTCACTGATGCATGAGGGGAGCGAAGTCTGGCTCGTGTGGTCCGATCCAACAGACGAGCTACTGTAGCTCAGATTGCTAAATAAGTTAATGCTGGTTCTGATAGAAAGATGTCAGAATACACAGTGCATCACAGTTTGTGCCAACAATGGGCACGTGAGCATCGGAACTGGACCACGGAGCAATGGAAGAAGGTGCCCTGGTCTGATGAATCACATTTTCTTTTACATCACATGGATGGCCGGGTGCTTGTGCGTTGCTTACCTGGGGAACACATGGCACCAGGATGCACTATGGGAAGAAGGCAAGGCGGCGGAGGCAGTGTGATGCTTTTGGCAATGTTCTGCTGGGAAACCTTGGGTCCTGCCATCCATGTGGATGTTACTTTGACACGTACCACCTTTCATGGAAACTGTATTCCCTGATGGCTGTGGCCTCTTTCAGCAGGATAATGCACCCTGCCACAAAGCAAAAATGGTTCAGGAAAGGTTTGAGAAGCACAACAACGAGTTTGATGTGTTGACTTGGTCTAAAAATTCCCAGATCTCAATCCAATCGAGCATCTGTGGGATGTGCTGGACAAACAAGTCTGATCCATGGAGGCCCCACCTCACAACTTACAGGAGTTAAAGGATCTGCTGCTAACATCTTGGTGCCAGATACCACAGCACACCTTCAGGGATGTAGTGGAGTTCATGCCTTGACGGGTCAGGGCTGTTTTGGCAGCAAAAGGGGGACCAACACAATATCAGGAAGATGGTCATAATGTAATGCCTGATCGAAATCTACACAAACACAGGCCATCGTACCGTACTACATATTATAAAATAGGCATCGTCATGCACACTCGTGTATATATTGGCTGCTATTGTATTCTTTTCCTTTTCTTTTTTTGTTCTTTGAGAGCTGAATCACAGCAACATTTGCCCCATTTGCTGTGCGATGATTGCAGATTTAAATGGGATGCTAAAAGGCGCTGCATTTCTGTTGTCATTAAAATGTTATTTTCCAGGCCATTGCTTGCTGTGTTTGTTTTATCTCTGGTGTGCATTAATTCTGTGTGTCAGCCTGTCAGCACTTTAACTGAGTAGTGCCTCACTGAATATAGCTAAGAAAATAAAACAAAAGAAAATGCTTGTTACACATGGCTTAAATTTCTAATAGCTTTTATTATTGTGATGATTTCATGGGGATTAGGAGTTGATGGATTTTTGAATATTCGGTGCGCGTCTATTGTGTAGCTTACAATGTTTACCAAAAATTATTTATTTTATTTTATTTATAAAGAATGAGACATTAAGCCGCTCAGGTGGCGCAGCGGTAAAGTACGCTAGCTCACCAGAGTTGGGGTTTCGAATACATCGTATCGAATCTCAGCTCTGCTTTTCTGACTAGGCTGGGCGGCTGTAAAATAATAAATAAATATGGTTTTCATGGTTAAAATAAATAAATAAACATGGTTTTCATGGTTAAAAATAAATAAATAAATAAATATGGTTTTAATGGTTAAAAATAAATAAATATGGTTTTAATGGTTAAAAATAAATAAATAAATAAATATGGTTTTAATGGTTAAAAATAAATAAATAAATAAATATGGTTTTCATGGTTAAAATAAATAAATAAACATGTTTTTCATAGTTAAAAATAAATAAATAAATAAATAAATAAATAAATAAATAAATAAATAAATAAATAAATAAATATGGTTTTAATGGTTAAAAATAAATAAATATGGTTTTAACGATTAAAAATAAATAAATAAATATGGTTTTAGGAAAAAATAAATCACACAGAATTTTATTTCAGCAGAACTTTTTGGTTATAAAGATTGTAAGTTGTACCTCAGTATCTAACTTTACCTCCAATCTGTGTATAATTTGCTTTTATTAATTATGCTTAAACTCAGAACCAAGCATAGTCAGGCACTATTTTGCTACATTTTATGCTGTTGTCATTTGTAACAAATTCCATAAGAGATTGGAGCTACAAATGTACCCATCCTTAAATACAGAGTAATAACACTTATGTTAACCTGTAAGCACTTTACCATTTATTGTCCATTGGTTTTAATTTTATTGTCTGTTTTAACTTTATTTTATGAAGTGTTTTTACTGGCCAGCTGCAGATGGTTCCAGAAAGCTTTACCATGCATTGAGGAACTAATTATTCTCCCTATATTTCTCAAGCGCTCTTGACAAAGTTCTAACTCCCCATACCTCCTTTTCCCCTTCCTCTGAGATCTCTGCTGCTGTTGCCTAGTGTATTACAATCAGTGTATTAAATTTAACCAAGCATGTTTACTTTTCAGACTTGGGACTCTTGATTTGATTACATTGCTTCACCAATTGTGTTGCATTGTGTTTTAAAGACAATGCTGTGTAATTTATAATGCTAACATCAGGAAAACCAAATAAATATTGCTTGCAGCTGTAATCAGTTTATTTTTTATATATATATTTTACTTTATATTAGTAAAATACAATATACACTGATCAGCCATAACATTATGACCACCTCCTTGTTTCTACATTCACTGTCCATTTTATCAGCTCCACTTACCATATAGAAGCACTTTGTAGTTCTACAATTACTGACTGTAGTCCATCTGTTTCTCTACATACCTTTTTTGCCTGCTTTCACCCTGTTCTTCAATGGTCAGGACCCCCACAAAACCACCACAGAGCAGGTATTATTTAGGTGGTGGATCATTCTCAGCACTGCAGTGACAATGACATGGTGGTGGTGCGTTAGTGTGTGTTGTGCTGGTATGAGTGGATCATGCTGGAGTTTTTAAATACCGTGTCCACTCACTGTCCACTCTTTAACACAATCCTACCTAGTTGGTCCACCTTGTAGATGTAAAGTCAGAGACGATCGCTCATCTATTGCTGCTGTTTGAGTTGGTCATCTTCTAGACCTTCATCAATGGTCACAGGATGCTGCTCATGGGGCGCTGTTGGCTGGATATTTTTGGTTGGTGGACTATTCTCAGTCCAGCAGTGACAGTGAGGTGTTTAAAAACTCCATCAGCGCTGCTGTGTCTTATCCACTCATACCAGCACAACACACACTAACACACCACCACCATGTCAGTGTCACTGCAGTGCTGAGAATGATCCACCACCCAAATAATACCTACTCTGTAGTGGTCCTGGGAGAGTCCTGACCATTGAAGAACAGCATGAAAGGAGGCTAACAAAGTATGTAGAGAAACAGATGGACTACAGTCAGTAACTGTAGAACTACAAAGTGATTCTATATGGTAAGTGAAGCTGAAAAAATGGACAGTGAGTGTAGAAACAAGGAGGTGGTTTTAATGTTATGGTTGATCGGTGTATATGCATATACCACTTCAGCCGAAGACCATTTTCAAAATCCAACACAGCATTTTTATCAGGCTGCATTAAAGGTATTCCAATAGATTCATATTCATAGCATGTTGTCTAGAAGCACTGCCTGATATGGTAAATAGACACATTAATAATTTATTACACAAGGTAATATAGCTTATTTTATAGAATCTGAGAAGCAGAAATTGCTGATGACTGAGAACTAAAAGGTCATTCAGAGTTTTTCCCCTGACTGACCCTTTGGAAATTGATGCTGCTAATATCGGTGCTGTTTACTGTTTCATTCTTTGGGCTGCAACACTGGTTCAGAATTACCGGCTGTACACTTATTTGAAGTGCATCTGTGGGAATTTGTGCCCAATTAGTCAAAAGCGCATATGAGGTCAGGCACTAATGTTGGATGATTTAGCCTGGATTGCAATCAACATTGCCTGTTGTACCTTACTGGAACAGAAACGGCTTTGCCCAAACTGCAGCCACAAAGGTTAAAAGCTTATAATTTATACAAATAACTTTACATTTACATGGGGGCAGCACAGTGGCTCGGTGGGTAGCACTGTCACCTCACAGCGAGAAGGTCCTGGGTTCCATCCCCAGGTGGGGCGGTCTGGTCCCTTCTGTGTGGAGTTTGCATGTTCTCCCCGTGTCTGTGTGGAGCTCCGGTTTCTTGCCACAGTCCAAAGACATACAAGTGAAGTGAATTATACATACAAAATTGTCCATGACTGTGTTTGACATTGAACTTGTGAACTGATGAACCTTGTGTAACGAATAACTATCTGTTCTGTCATGACTGTAACCAAAGTGTGTAAAACATGGCATTAAAATCCTAATAAATAAATAAACTAAAAAAGAAAAATTTATAGCACTGTAATGTGAATATTTTATACATTAATAATAATAATAATAATAATAATAATAATAATAATAATTATTATTATTATTATTAGTAGTAGTAGTAGTAGTATTATGAATGTATAAAAACTTCACATTACAGTGCTTTAAATTAATTTTTTTAGTTTATTTATTTATTAGGATTTCAATGCCATGTTTTACACACTTTATAATAATAATAATAATAATAATAATAATAATAATAATATTAATAATATTATTAATAATAATAATAATAATAATAATAATAATAATAACAAAACAACAACAATAATAATAATAATAATTATTATTATTAATTATTATTATTAATTATTATTATTATTATTATTATTAATACATTATTTTTTACTAGTTATAACGTTTAATTTAATTGAATTTTGTGTTTGTATGATTTGTGTAAATCCTATGTATTCAAATTATCCTTCATGCCACCCAAGGAGGATAAGGGGTCCCTGATGAGTCTGGTTCCTCTCAAGGTTTCTTCCTGTCATTTTAAGGAAGTTTTTCCTTGCCACTCTCGCCCTCGGCTTGCTCAACAGGGTTTTTTGGTCTGTTGGTCCTGGATCCTGTAAAGTTGCTTTGAGACAATATTCATTGTAAAAAGCGCTATACAAATACATTTAACTTGACTCGACTATTCAAACCAATGGGCTGAGGTGGCACAACCAGCTAGCATGCCTGTGAACGTCTCCCTCTGTGTACCGAAAACTGTTAAACTGTCACTGACAAGCCTGTATTTGCAAATAAATGTGTTTTCTGACAGCAAAAGGAGGTTTTACTCGTATAATGTGGAATGTATGGGCGGTATTTGACAGTTTGCTTTTCTAGAATATGTCTTTATAAATAATTATTGAGGTTTGTTGATGCCAGGAGTTGCATATGTGATACCGTGTTCTCCACTTTTTAAAGTGTTAAAAGTTCAACTATGCCACTTTAGAATGGTTTATTTTGAAAGTTTCCAGTAGTGTCTGAACTGGCACGTCTTTCATACACATACAATATGATCCAATTTCAGCTTTCTTACAACTGCCAAAGTCCTCTCCTGAGATCCCAACCTAATGCTGAGAACTATTTTTAGAGTAGTTTATTTCTCAGCACTTCTCACATTTATGGATCCCAGACAAATATTTGACATGTTCAAAAATAATTGGTGTATGCGTTGCTCTGCAGGCTGGACGGGCTAAATGCATCCTGCCCATGCTTACAAAGGGGAGATGACAGCCTGGATTTCACTGAATTGGTGCAAAATAAATTATTTAACAACCTGCTTTCTCTGAAACTGTGATGTCGGGCTCGGTCCAGTCTGGATTTCTATTAGTTTATGAGGCCAGTGCACTTTTATCTCTTTCTGGGAATTCAGCCGGGTGTCGCGGCACTTTTTGGGAGTCACAAACAAATCGTCCTAGATAAGCAAGCAGCCCCTGAGGTCGTGTGACATAAGTTTGGGCACGGGCCATGCCAGTTGGTGGGGTGAGGTGTTGCTCCTGTATTGCTGTTCTGATTTAGATTTCTGATTTAGATTTTTTAGGGAACTGTGTTGTTGCTGGTACTCCAGGTTGCTTGCTATATTATGACAATACGATTTCATTTCTGCTTTATCTCTTTTTTATCTACTTTCTCCACTGTGTGCTGCAGAGGTTTTTTGTGTACTTTGTTTGCTATTATTTGCTATTTAGTTTGTTTCTATTATTTTGGCCAATGCTTTAATTTTCCTATCACCTTTTTGATCGTATTTTTTATACCACTATTGTTTTAGGTACTTACACGATTTATTTTCAGTTGTTGCAAGTGCAGGGCTACACCTTGAACTTCAGTGGCTTCAGTGGCAGTTACGCACACACACACATATGTACTGTATGTGTGTGTGTGTGTGTGTGTGTGTAACCAGGTCTTTCAATCATTAAAAATGTAGTAAAATGTAGACTATAAACTGCTACCTGAATGAATCATTTAATCATCACCTACATACATATATACACCGATCAGCCATAACATTAAACCCACCTCCTCATTTCTACGCTCACTGTCTATTTTATCAGCTCCACATACCATATAGAAGCACTTTTCGCAATCACTGACTGTAGTCCATCTGTTTCTCTACATACCTTTTTAAACCTGCTTTCACCGTGTTCTTCAATGACCAGGACCCCCACAGGACCAACACAGAGCAGGTATTATTTAGGTGGTGGATCATTCTCAGCACTGCAGTGACAATGACATGGTGGTGGTGTGTTAGTGTGTGTTGTGCTGGTATGAGTGGATCAGACATAGCAGCGCTGCTGGAGTTTTTAAATACTGTGTCCACTCACTGTCCACTCTATTAGACACTCCTACCTACTTGGTCCACCTTGTAGATGTAAAGTCAGAGAAGATCGCTCATCTATTGCTGCTGTTCAAGTTGGTCATCTTCAAGACCTTAATCAGTGGTCACAGGACGCTGCCCACAGGTGGGCTGTTGGCTGGATATTTTTGGTTGGTGGGCTATTCTCAGTCCAACAGGGACAATGAGGTGTTTAAAAACTCCAGCAGCACTGCTGTGTCTTATCCACCACCACCATGTCAGTGTCACTGCAGTGCTGAGAATGATCCACCACCCAAAAAATACCTACTCTGTGGTGGTCCTGGGAGAGTCCTGACCATTAAAGAACAGCATGAAAGGGGGCTAACAAAGTATGCAGAGAATAGATGGACTACAGTCAGTAATTGTAGAACTACAAAGTGCTTCTATATGGTAAGTGGAGCTGATAATATGGACAGTGAGTGTACAAACAAGGAGGTGGTTTTAATGTTATGACTGATAGGTGTGTGTGTGTGTGTGTGTATATATATATACAGTGTATCACAAAAGTGAGTACACCCCTCACATTTCTGTAAATATTTCATTATATCTTTTCATGGGACAACACTATAGACATGAAACTTGGATATAACTTAGAGTAGTCAGTGTACAGCTTGTATAGCAGTGTAGATTTACTGTCTTCTGAAAATAACTCAACACACAGCCATTAATGTCTAAATAGCTGGCAACATAAGTGAGTACACCCCACAGTGATGTCCAAATTGTGCCCAAATGTGTCGTTGTCCCTCCCTGGTGTCATGTGTCAAGGTCCCAGGTGTAAATGGGGAGCAGGGCTGTTAAATTTGGTGTTTTGGGTACAATTCTCTCATACTGGCCACTGGATATTCAACATGGCACCTCATGGCAAAGAACTCTCTGAGGATGTGAGAAATAGAATTGTTGCTCTCCACAAAGATGGCCTGGGCTATAAGAAGATTGCTAACACCCTGAAACTGAGCTACAGCATGGTGGCCAAGGTCATACAGCGGTTTTCCAGGACAGGTTCCACTCGGAACAGGCTTCGCCAGGGTCGACCAAAGAAGTTGAGTCCACGTGTTCGGCGTCATATCCAGAGGTTGGCTTTAAAAAATAGACACATGAGTGCTGCCAGCATTGCTGCAGAGGTTGAAGACGTGGGAGGTCAGCCTGTCAGTGCTCAGACCATACGCCGCACACTGCATCAACTCGGTCTGCATGGTCATCATCCCAGAAGGAAGCTGACGCACAAGAAAGCCCGCAAACAGTTTGCTGAAGACAAGCAGTCCAAGAACATGGATTACTGGAATGCCCTGTGGTCTGACGAGACCAAGATAAACTTGTTTGGCTCAGATGGTGTCCAGCATGTGTGGCGGCGCCCTGGTGAGAAGTACCAAGACAACTGTATCTTGCCTACAGTCAAGCATGGTGGTGGTAGCATCATGGTCTTGGGCTGCATGAGTGTTGCTGGCACTGGGGAGCTGCAGTTAATTGAGGGAAACATGAATTCCAACATGTACTGTGACATTCTGAAACAGAGCATGATCCCCTCCCTTCGAAAACTGGGCCTCATGGCAGTTTTCCAACAGGATAACGACCCCAAGCACAACCTCCAAGATGACAACTGCCTTGCTGAGGAAGCTGAAGGTAAAGGTGATGGACTAAACCCAATTGAGCACCTGTGGCGCATCCTCAAGTGGAAGGTGGAGGAGTTCAAGGTGTCTAACATCCACCAGCTCCGTGATGTCATCATGGAGGAGTGGAAGAGGATTCCAGTAGCAACCTGTGCAGCTCTGGTGAATTCCATGCCCAGGAGGGTTAAGGCAGTGCTGGATAATAATGGTGGTCACACAAAATATTGACACTTTGGGCACAATTTGGACATGTTCACTGTGGGGTGTACTCACTTATGTTGCCAGCCATTTAGACATTAATGGCTGTGTGTTGAGTTATTTTCAGAAGACAGTGAATCTACACTGCTATACAAGTTGTACACTGACTACTCTAAGTTATATGCAAGTTTCATGTCTATAGTGTTGTCCCATGAAAAGATATAATAAAATATTTGCAGAAATGTAAGGGGTGTACTCACTTTTGTGATACACTGTATATATATATGTATGTATACACACACGTACACATAAAGGTGTTTAATGTGTGGAGATGATGATTAATTAAAGTAGCATAGCAGTTCATAGTGTACATAGTATTTTGCTGCTAAGTATATTACTAATTACAGTGCCTTGCAAAAGTATTCAGCCCCCTTGAACTTTTCAACCTTTTGCCACATTTCAGGCTTCAAACATAACGATATGAAATTGTAATTTTTTGTGAAGAATCAACAACAAGTGGGACACAATCGTGAAGTAGAACGAAATTTATTGGATATTTTAAACTTTTTTTAGAAATAAAAAACTAAAAAGTGGGGCGTGCAATATTATTCAGCCCCTTTACTTTCAGTGCAGCAAACTCACTCCAGAAGTTCAGTGAGGATCTCTGAATGATCCAATGTTGACCTAAATGACTGATGGTGATAAATAGAATCCACCTGTGTGTAATCAAGTCTCCGTATAAATGCACCTGCTCTGTGACAGTCTCAGAGTTCTGTTTAAAGCGCAGAGAGCATCATGAAGACCAAGGAACACACCAGGCAGGTCCGAGATACTGTTGTGGAGAAGTTTAAAGCCGGATTTGGATACAAAAAGATTTCCCAAGCTTTAAACATCTTAAGGAGCACTGTGCAAGCGATCATATTGAAATGGAAGGAGTATCAGACCACTGCAAATCTACCAAGACCCGGCCGTCCCTCTAAACTTTCAGCTCAAACAAGGAGAAGACTGATCAGAGATGCAGCCAAGAGGCCCATGATCACTCTGAATGAACTGCAGAGATCTACAGCTGAGGTGGGAGACTCTGTCCATAGGACACAATCAGTCGTACACTGCACAAATCTGGCCTTTATGGAAGAGTGGCAAGAAGAAAGCCATTTCTCAAAGATATCTATAAAAAGTCACCTGGGAGACACACCAAACATGTGGAAGAAGGTGCTCTGGTCAGATGAAACCAAAATCGAACTTTTTGGCCACAATGCAAAACGTTATGTTTGGCGTAAAAGCAACACAGCTCATCACCCTGAACACACCATCCCCACTGTCAAACATGGTGGTGGCAGCATCATGGTTTGGGCCTGCTTTTCTTCAGCAGGGACAGGGAAGATGGTTAAAATTGATGGGAAGATGGATGGAGCCAAATACAGGACCATTCTGGAAGAAAACCTGTTGCAGTCTGCAAAAGACCTGAGACTGGGACGGAGATTTATCTTCCAACAAGACAATGATCCAAAACATAAAGCAAAATCTACAATGGAATGGTTCACAAATAAACGTATCCAGGTGTTAGAATGGCCAAGCCAAAGTCCAGACCTGAATCCCATCGAGAATCTGTGGAAAGAGCTGAAAACTGCTGTTCACAAACGCTCTCCATCCAACCTCACTGAGCTCGAGCTGTTTTGCAAGGAAGAATGGGCAAAAATTTCTGTCTCTCGATGTGCAAAACTGATAGAGACATACCCCAAGCGACTTGCAGCTGTAATCGCAGCAAAAGGTGGCGCTACAAAGTATTAACGCAAGGGGGCTGAATAATATTGCACGCCCCACTTTTCAGTTTTTTATTTCTAAAAAAGGTTTAAAATATCCAATACATTTCGTTCCACTTCACGATTGTGTCCCACTTGTTGTTGATTCTTCACAAAAAATTACAATTTCATATCGTTATGTTTGAAGCCTGAAATGTGGCAAAAGGTTGAAAAGTTCAAGGGGGCTGAATACTTTTGCAAGGCACTGTATGTAATGATTACAAGCATTTACTAAGACCTTAAATTGAAATCATGAGTAATAAAAAGCTAGTTAACATTCATTGTAAAACTGTGTGTTACATAAATAGTGGTTTTCTGGTTTTTGCTTACTTAAGTTTTGCACTCTAACCTCATTTCTTCAAAAATCCCGAGGCTTTATGTGAAACCTGACATTTTGGGGATGCTTGGGGCAAAAGTGACTCAACTGTGAAATGTGATTTTATGCACCTGTGGACCTCATAAACTGTCCTGCTCAACCTGGGAAAATTAGCACCAGTATGAGCAGCAGTATTGGAACACAGCCAGGAGGAGAGCCAGGGAGAGAATGGGGAGGGGATGATGATCAGATTAGCAGCTCTTTGTCCTCTTTCAGGTCTGTATTTTCTTTTTTAATATATTTCTGCCCTGTTTTATCAGTTTCTGACTCTCATGTTTAACCTGTGATTATGGCTCTCATATGGACCTTTAACCCCCATTAGAAAAGCACTGTTTTTTAAACCTCTTGTTTGATGTATAGTAAAAAAAATCCTTCTGTGGGTTGGCCTTCCCAGTGGTGCCCAGCTGCAGACAGATGCTTATGCCAAGAATGTACAAAACTCTGGAGGAAGAATCTCTCCTGCAGTGATCCACTAACTGAGCACAAAATCATGAGTTCCTTGGTCAAAATAGACCCCCAAAATTGAAACATTTGCAGAGTCTATTGTCATGTAAGAGAGCTTGTGATTCTGTTCTCACAACCTTCATTAAAACTAACCAGGAGCTGCAATCAATTTATGCCAACCTCTAAGTCCAGCAATCAATCTACAGTTGGCTTTAGGTGTGGACAGTTAATTAAAAATCAATTCACTTAAAAAAAAAAAAAGAAGAAGAAACATCTAAAAAGAGCTCTATTGGCTTTGGAGCAGTGACCTTTGTTATCCCCTAAAAAATGCTGCAACACTGGCTGATTCCAAAAGAGATATAAAAAGTTAGCCTCATATATATATATATATATATATACAGTATATATATATATATATATATATATATATATATATATATATATATATATATATATATATACGTATATATATATATATATATATATATATATATATATATATATATATATATACAGATTAGGCATAACATTATGACCACCTTCCTAATATTGTGTTGGCTCCCCCTTTGTTGCCAAAACAGCCCTGACCCGTAGAGGCATAAATTCCACTAGACCCCTGAAGGTGTGCTCTGGTATTTGGCACCAAGTTGTTAGCAGCAGATCCTTTAACTCCTGTAAGCACATCCCACAGATGCTTGATTGGATTGAGATCTGGGGAATCAGCAATGCTGCTGGAGTTTTTAAACACCTCAATGTCACTGCTTGACTGAGAATAGTCCACCAACCAAAAACATCCAACCAACAGCGCCCCGTGGGCAGCATCCTGTGACCACTAATGAAGGTCTAAAAGATGACCAATCCAAACAGCAGCAATAGATGAGCGATCGTCTCTAACTTTACATCTACAAGTTGGACCAACTAGGTAGGAGTGTCTAATAGAGTGGACAGTGAGTGGACACAGTATTAAAAATTGATGATAGATAGATAGATAGATAGATAGATAGATAGATAGATAGATAGATAGATAGATAGATAGATAGATAGATAGATAGATAGATAGATAGATAGATAGATAGATAGATAGATAGATAGATAGATAGATAGATAGACACACATAAAACATATAATAACTAAATACACAAATACAATATAAACTTTTTTTTGTAATTGTTTTATGGAATTGTGGAATGTTGATCGGAATACCAGAGCATTTTACTGTTCTAATGAGAAATATCTACACTGATCAATAAGCCACAGTCATAACAGAAAATAGACAAACAGACAGAGGTTCCACATTGGATAAGGAGTTACACAAGATTGCATTCTGTCACCATCGTTGTTCAATCTGTACATTGAACATATAATGAGAGAAGCAGAACTGGAGGAAAAAAAACTGGATGATTGAGGTTTCAAAATTGAGGTAAGAAACATTACAAATGTAAAATGTCTATGATAAAACAACACAAACATCTTCTGCCTATTGCAGATGACACAACATTTACAGCAGAAAATAAGAAAGACCTGAAGACTCTTATAAGCAAAGCTGACTGACACTGATTAAGATTTCTCTGGATTTTCTGAATCTTTTTCATTTATTGTTTATGATGGTGAAAAAATTATTAAATATTTTAAAATGTTAAGCCACGACCCATCTTTAATTGATTGATTGATTACTTTATTGATCCTTGAATGGAAATTGCAGTGTTACAGCAGCAATTCCCAATTATCACAAACATCACACAATGACACGTCAATGTAGTGCAAGGAAAAACATAAAAACATAAAAAAGTCATGTAATGCAAAAATAAGATATAAAAATAATTTAAAAAAAAATCAGATTATCAAAAAAGAATATAAGAACATTTAACAAATAACAAAAAACTAAAGGGTTAAGCCTAAAAGGTGCAGTTTGTAGACATTATGTGTGCATTTTTATACAAAAAGCAGCATCCAGGAAAGGCTGAGTCTTTGATGAGCAAAGATGACAAGAGGATCTCCAGTTCATCAACAATGTGCAATAAAATGATTGAAATGTTTAAAAACATTGAACCTCAAAGAAAGATTGGAAGAGATTTGCATATTTCTCCCTCTACAGTGCATAATATCATTAAACCATTCAAGGAATCGGGAGGAATTTCAGTGCTTAAAGGCCAATGGTGCAAGCTTAAGCTGAACCCCCGTGATCTTTCATCCCTCAGACGGCATCAACAACCGCCACTCAACAATAGCTGATATAACCACATGGGTGAGGGATTACTTTGTTAAACCTTTGTCAAGCACTACAATACAGAGTTACATGCACAAATACCACTTAAAACTTTACTGTGCAACAAAGAAGCCTTATGTTAACCATGTCCAGAAGCGGTGTCAACTTCTCTGGGCTTGAAGGCATCTAGGATGGACCATCACACAGTGGAAACGTGTATTGTGGTCAGATGAATCAGCATTCCAGGTCTTTTTTGGAAAATAATGGATGCTGTGTGCTTCGGACCAAAGACCAAAAGCCAGGGTCTGTCATGGAATGGGGCTGTGTCAGTGCCCTTGGCAAAGGTCATTTACACTTCTGTGATGGCATTAATGCAGAAAAGTACATTGAGATCGTAGAGCAACATGTGCTGCCTTCAAGACGTCATCTTTTCCAGGGACGTCCATGCATTTTTCAACAAGTCAATGCAAAACCACATGCTGCACAAAGGCATGGGTGTGGAAGAAGAGGGTACGGGTCCTGGACTGGCCTGTCTGCAGTCCTGATCTGTTCCCAATAGAGAATGTGTGGAGAATTTTGAAAGGAAAAATGCAACGATGACCCCGTACTGTTGCACATCTTAAGATGTGTTTTCAGGAAGAATGAGACAAAATAAAAGCTGAAACACTAAATCACTTGGTCTCCTCGGTGCCAAAACGTCTTTTAAGTGTGGTGAAATGGAATGGCCACATTACAAAGTGGTAAATGCTTTACTGTACAAACTTTTTTTGAAATGTGTTGCAGGTCTGAAATGCAGGCATGGATGTTTATTAATAAATGAAATGAAGTTGATCAGATAAAACATCTCATCCCATATCTCAGATTCATCCTGTCTGCAATCAAATAAAAGTCAAAGTAAATGTAAGAAACTCTGTTTTTTTTATTATTTACATTTTCCATGCTGTCCCAACTTTTTCTGATTTGGTGCTGTAGTACCATTTGCAAGGTTGATTGTCTTTCATGGGTGCTATAGGCTCTGTGTCCTCCTCTTGCACCAGTGAGAGTCATTATAGACTTTTTTTAACACACTGTTCAGTCCACTGCACCACTATATACTGTATATATTGCAGCCTCACTAAGGGTTCCTGTATTTGACTCATACAAACTATTAGTTAAATGTTCATTTATCAGGAACTTAACCATCCTTAAGTGTTATGAGAAAATATACAGCACAGGTTTATAGAAAGCAGCAGGTAAACTCAAGCTGAGCTTTTGGCTGCAGTGTGAAGCTTGTTATTTTAAACTCAAACTGTGAGAAAAGAAAAGCAGGTGGTCTGTAGTTGACCTTGTGCTTTGACATTTTGCACACTGAAGTGACCACTTTTCAGATCCATCATATAAAAGGAAGCCTGCAATTTTAAATGCATTTTCTTTTTTTCTTTTAACAAAGTTGGGACATTTTATAAAATAGAAAAGAAAGATCTAGTGTTTTCACTGACTAACTTAACTGTCTATTGTATCTATGGACATAGTTAGACTTTAATGTTTGCAGCAAAGTCAAAAAAAGTTGGGACAGAGGCATGTTTCCCAGCATGTTAAACTACTTCTCCCAATAATTATACTTTTTAATCATTAAGGAACCATGAATGTTATTTGTTGCAGTTCTGCTAATGAATTTTTTTTTTACTAGACTGCTCAACAAGCTGCTCAACAAACTGTGGTCGACATTGTCTGATTTTCTTCTTGTTGATGTTCCATACCTTTGGCCATAACATTAAACCACCGCATTGTTTCTACACTCACTGTCCATTTTATCAGCTCCACTTACCATATAGAAGCACTTTGTAGTTCTACAATTACTGACTGTAGTTCATCTATTTCTCTACATGCTTTGTTAGCCCCCTTTCATGCTGTTCTTCAATGGTCAGGACCACCACAGAGCAGGTATTATTTAGGTTGTGGATCATTCTCAGCACTGCAGTGACACTGACATGGTGGTGGTGTGTTAGTGTGTGTTGTGCTGGTGGTGTCCACTCACTGTCCACTCTGTTAGACACTCCTACGTAGTTGGTTCACCTTGTAGATGTAAAGTCAGAGACGGTCACTCATCTATTGCTGCTGTTTGAGTTGGTCATCTTCTAGACCTTCACCAGTGGTCACAGGACGCTGCCCACTGGACACTGTTGGCTGGATATTTTTGGACGGTTTCACATATTCAACAGTTGTTTTTTCCAGAGATTTCTCGGGATGCAATAACATTCATGGTTCCTTAATGAAGAAAAGGGTGTAGAATGACTCAACACTGAGCTGGACCCAAGTGCCGTAGTGTAACAGACTGTGAAGTACAAAAAAACACAGTCACACAGTAAATGAAAAGTGCTATTGCCTGAAGCGGGATTCAAAACAGAGCTAACATTTACTGTGTGCCCAAAAAGAAATGATATATTCAACGCCCCTAGGCAGGATTTGATAAAATGCAATAGAGTATGAAGGCCGAATGCTCTACAGCTAACTTGCAGTCCTGCAAGCAAGAAAACAAAAGATCTTACAGCCCAGTAAAAGTAGAAGTAAGTAAAATGAGAAAGCAAACACAATCAGGAAAAGAGAACCCAATCGATTTACGAAAATAAAGGAACAAAGAAACAAACTTACTAAAGCTAGGAGGCGAGAATGCTTGGAGGAACTGTGACCCAAGATGACAAGTTTGTGACTTGTCCCAGCAACGTGCTGACATGTGAACGAAGACTGATTCCTCTGCCTCAAGGCCTGGCCAGCAAAGAATATAAAGGAGGAAAGAATCTCTGATCCTGTTAGGATTTCTTAAATTCAACTTGTAAGATTTAGAGCTCTCTGTAAGAACAGTACAAACACAACACTGGCCGTCTACCTTAATGGCTAGGTTCAAGCATAAAGAGAGACTTATCACTGCACTGATCAGAGATCGTGGCTTTATTGTGCTGAATGTAGGTGTAATGAATTAAGATACTGTATGTGTTGATCTGTGCTTCCTACTGACGGTGAAAGCAATAGAAACAGATCAAGTGATGTTGTTACAAATATTGTATTATTATGGAATTATAATTAATAACAGATGGTGAAAGACACAGGTGTAACGGAGCAGATCTTCAGATTGCTGAAGAAGTTAATGCTGCTTCTGATAGAAAGGTGTCAGAATACACAGTGCATCGCTGTTTGTTGCGTATGGGGCTGCATAGCTGCAGACCAGTCAGGGTGCCCATGCTGAACCCTGTCCACCGCCAAAAGTGCCAACAAAGGGTACATGAGCATCGGAACTGGACCACGAAGCAATGGAAGAAGGTGGCCTGGTCTGATGAATCATGTTTTTTTTTTTTTACATCACATGGATGGCCGGGTGCGTGTGCGTCACTTACCTGGGGAGTAGGATAATGTGCCCTGACACAAAGCAAAAATGGTTCATGAATGGTTTGAGGAGCACAACAACGAGTTTGGGGTGCTGGACAAACAAGTCCGATCCATGGAGGCCCCACCTCGCAACTTACAGGAGTTAACGGATTTGCTGCTAACATATTGGTGCCAGATACCACAGCACACCTTCAGGGGTCTAGTGGAGTCCATGCCTCAATGGGTCGGGGCTGTTTTGGCAGCAAAACGGGGATTAACACAATATTAGTCATAATGTTATGCCTGATCGGTGTATTTATACAATACAATCATTGTGGTCAAGCAAAATATTAATACTTTATAAATCCTTTTTCTTCAGTTAAATTAACACTTAATTTGATTCATACATCATTCTTCTTTTTTAATTTTACAAAATTTTTCTCCATAAATAAGGTTTGTATATGCAAATGTATATATATTTGTGGGACCAGATTGGAAAAGGCTCTCTTACAGAATGTTTTTGAAACAGGACGTCCAACAAGCTAATGGTCAGGCATATAACAAGCTTTAGGTTCCATAGTGTATGTAGAATTGTAATGTCACAATGTGTGTACATGGTTGTTCATGTCATGTCATATCATGTCACTACATCATCATCACTTTGTGATGGTTGGCTGCACAGATAGGTCAGTTTCCTTCCAAGTCATCCAATGCTTCCATAAGCCCAGCCATAACACCGCCTTCAATGTTGTCATGTGGGTGCCTCATTACATGTTCAATATAATAAAACCTATGTGACTTAAAGTGGTTCTGTAGCTCATTTGGTGTTCTGGCCATCTTTTAAACTTACTCAGTGGTTATCATCTTCCTCCATTAGCTTACATGTTTTCAAAAGTCTAAATGTGTTTCTTTTTCTTCTTGTAAGTTTATTAATTAAGTACTGAAATAATAACATATTACAGTTTTATATGTATTTTTTTGTCATAATCAAACAATAGGCTTACTTTTTTTCTACATAAACTAAAAAAATAAACTACAACCTTATTTGTTTTAGGTGCTGGAAATGTGCTTTTTCTCCACCAAGCCATCAGTGCACATAATCAATATCTAAACACAAGCCACAGTTGTTAGCGGCTCTGCAGAGGGTTTTTTTACTGCCCATCTAAATGCTACGGACCACGGAGCAATGGAAGAAGGTGGCCTGGTCTGATATATCACGTTTTCTTTTACATCACGTGGATGGCCGGGTGCGGGAGCGTCGCTTATCTGGGGAACACATGGCACCAGTATGCACTATGGGAAAAAGGCAAGCTGGCGGAAGCAGTGTGATGCTTTGGGCAATGTTCTGCTGGGAAACCTTGGGTCCTGCCATCCATGTGGATGTTACTTTGACACGTACCACCTACCTAAGCATTGTTGCAGACCATGTACACTCTTTCATGGAAACAGTATTCCCTGATCGCTGTGGCCTCTTTCAGCAGGATAATGCGCCCTGCCACAAAGCAAAAATGCTTCAGGAATGGTTTAAGGAGCACAACAAAGAGTTTGAGGTGTTGACTTGGCCTCCAAATTCCCCAGATCTCAATCCAATCAAGCATTAGAAACACTGAACATAGAAACAAGGAGGTGGTTTTAATGCTATGGCTGATCAGTGTATATATACACTGTATATATGATTTTAACATCATGTTTTACACTTTGGTTACATTCATGACAGGACAGGTACTTACAGGTTGCACATGAATGATCAGTTCAAGTTTAATATCAAACACTGTCGCAAGAAGTGTGATACAAGTCTCTGAATTACAAGCAAACTACTAACACTAAACATTATATGATTACATTACTGCAATGAAATGCTGCTACAGTGTCTATTCTATACACATCACCATGTCTGTGTACTGAACTGGGTGTAATAAATGAGTTCCGCTTCTATCAGAGTAATTAGATTGACATGGTGTCACAAAGTCTTTGTGAATGTTTATTAAAAAGGGCCTGATTGAGCTGCAGAGACTATAGTGTTATTGGGCATAAGAACAGAAGCTACAGTGCCAGATTCATCCCAGCCAATTAGTTGCCAAATAATTGTCATGACCTAGAGTTTATGTTAGTTTGAGTCATAAATGTATTAAAGAAAACAGTAATAAAATTCTCTGGTTTGGTTCTTAGTTGAGCCACATTTGGCTTTTCTTAGATCCAATAGATTTTCAAACTGTTTGAGTTCTGGCACATTGTGTTTTACAAATTCTACCAGGTTAGTAGAATACACCAATTCTAATGTCTTCTATTAATGTTTAAATTGGGTTGTGATAGGGACTTACAGGACAGGTAATGACATACATTTTCTTACAACCCCAAATCAGAAAAAGTTGGGACAGTATGGAAAATGCAAATAAAATAAAAATGCAGTGTTCCTTACATCCAGGAAAGTCTTTGATGAGCAAAGATGATCAGAGGATCTCCAGTTTGTCAACAAATGTGTGAGAAAATTATTGAAATGTTTAAAATCAATGTACCTCAAAGAAAGATAGGAAGAGATTTGCATATTTCTCCTTCTATTGTGCATAATATCATTAAACCATTCAAGGAATCAGGAGGAATTTCAGTGCGTAAAGGCCAAGGGTGCAAGCTTAAGCTGAACTCCTGTGATCTTTGATCCCTCAGACGGCACTGCATCAAAAACCGCCACTCAGCAATAGCTGATATAACCACATGGGTGAGGGATTACTTTGCCAAACCTTTGTCAAGCTCTACAACACAGAGTTACATGCACAAATGCCTCTTAAAACTTTACTGTGCAAAAAAGAAGCCTTATGTTAACCATGTCCAGAAGCAGCATCAACTTCTCTGGGCTCAGAGGCATCTAGGATGGACCATCACACAGTGGAAACGTGTATTGTGGTCAGATGAATCAGCATTCCAGGTCTTTTTTAGAAAAAATGGACGTGTGCTCTGGACCAAAGACCAAAAGGACCATCCAGACTGTTATCAGCAACAAGTCCAAAAGCCAGGGTCTGTCATGGTATGAGGCTGTGTCAGTGCTCTTGGCAAAGGTAATTAACACTTCTGTGA
Source organism: Trichomycterus rosablanca (assembly GCF_030014385.1). Lineage (NCBI taxonomy): Eukaryota > Metazoa > Chordata > Actinopteri > Siluriformes > Trichomycteridae > Trichomycterus > Trichomycterus rosablanca. The sequence continues at coordinate 30,341,173 of NC_086000.1, read as the reverse complement.
TGGCAGCATTAATGCACAAAAGTACATTGAGATCTTGGAATTACTGATGATAAAATGCTTATTATCTGTATCAAAACACCAGACTATTAGCGAAATAAACTTTTTGCACTTATTAGCTTTTTGCAGTTCTCCCTATTTATACACAACAAAGTAAAAGTAATAAACATGAAGTAATTTTCCAGCACTGCAGCATGTACCCATCTAAAGAAGCACTGGCTATAAAATAGAGGAACGTGTTTCACTGAGCTTAAATGTGCAATAACCCGAATATCTCTTTGAGTGGTTCTTAAAATAAAGAGAAAGGAAAGAAAGCTAAATCCATGTTAGTTAGATCAGTACTTTTACCACTTATTTTTTCATGGGGACAGTATAATTGAAAAACTGGAACAGTCTTAAACACATCTTAATTCTGCAGTGCTGTACCATGCTGCTGGCCCATACTTTTCAGTGTCATGCCCTTTTATCTGAAGAACATTGGGCAAAACGACCCTCTGGGATTCAGTCATGCTTAATAATGTTTATTGATTAGTGAACTCTCTATCTGTTTATTTATTTATTTACACTATATTGACAAAAGTATTCACTCACCCATCCAAATCATTGAACTCAGGTGTTTCTATCACTTCCATGGCCACAGGTGTATAAAACCAAGGCATGCAGACTGCTTCTACAAACATTAGTGAAAGAATGGGTCACTCTCAGGAGCTCAGTGAATTCCAGCGTGGTACCGTGATAGGATGCCACCTGTGCAACAAGTCCAGTTGTGAAATGTACTTGCTACTAAATATTCCACAGTCGACTGTCAGTGGTATTATAACAAAGTGGAAGCGATTAGGAACGATAGCAACTGAGCCACAAAGTGGTAGCCACATAAAATGACAGAGCGGGGTCGGCGGATGCTGAGGTGCATAGTGCGCAGAGGTCGCCAACTTTCTGCAGAGTCAATCACTACAGACCTTTAAACTTCATGTGGCCTTCAGATTAGCTCAAAAACAGTGTGTAGAGAGCTTCATGGAATGGGTTTCCATGGCCGAGCAGCTGCATCCAAGCCTTACATCACCAAGCGCAATGCAAAGCGTCAGATGCAGTGGTTTAAAGCACGCCACCACTGGACACTAGAGCAGTGGAGACGTGTTCTTTGGAGTGACAAATCACGCTTCTCTGTCTGAAGGCACAGGGACGAGTCTGGGTTTGGCGGTTGCCAGGAGAACGATACTTGTCTGACTGCATTGTGCCAAGTGTGAAGTTTAGTGGAGGGGGGATTATGGTGTGGGGTTGTTTTTCAGGAGTTGGGCTCGACCCCTTAGTTCCAGTAATGAAAGGAACTCTTAATGCTTCAGCATACCAGGAGATTTTGGACAATTTTATTCTCCCAACTTTGTGGGAACAGTTTGGGGATGGCCCCTTCCTGTTCCAACATGACTGCGCACCAGTGCACAAAGCAAGGTCCATAAAGACATGGATGAGCGAGTTTGGTGTGGAAGAACTTGACTGGCCTGCACAGAGTCCTGACATCAACCCGATAGAACACCTTTGGGATGAATCAGAGCGGAGACTGCAAGCCAGGTCTTCTCATCCAACTTCAGTGTCTGACCTCACAAATGCACTTCTGGAAGAATGGTCAAAAATTCCAATAAACACACTCCTAAACCTTGTGGAAAGCCTTCCCAGAAGAGTTGAAGCTGTTATAGGTGCAAAGGGTGGGTCAACATCATATTAAACCCTATGGATTAAGAATGGGATGTCACTCTTTTGGCAAAATAGTGTAGTTCCTTTCACATTAATGTCTTGAGTGCTCACATAGCCTGTGGTTACAGGGGCTCATTTTCTATGTACTTATTGTGTCATTACAGTGTTTTTGCTCACTGTTAAATTGGCCATCTTTCTGCAGGCCAGACTTTTATATGTAATAAATGTAGAAAATTGTGTGTATAAAAATAAATGTGCTTGTTGTAATTGTGCAGAGGCAGATCAGTTAAGAGGGAACTGCTGGAAATCTCAGCACACGTATCATAGTGGCTGGCTTTTATCACTGAGTAATTAAATAAAAGTATTCCCAAGTAAGGGAGCAGCCAAAAGAAAACAAACAGTAGAGCACCGACCCTGTCATCAAAAATAATGTTTAAATTACTAGTCTCTTCCACACATCCACATTTACTGGGTGTATGCTGTTTGGAGTTTAGAATGGAAATGCTAAATAAAATGACACTGCAGAGACTCAATAAAATTACTAGTTAAATACCAGGCTGGTTAATATGTGTACAGTTGATACACCGGAATGAAGCATTAAATTGTCAAAAGTATTTAGACACAGTGGTACTTGGAGTGTCACTATATTAACCTCAAAACTGTTTTGATAACATAAAAAAATAGTTCAAATTATAAATGTATTAATTGAGACTATTTCTAAATATTCTTTAAATATATCGCCAGTTTGTCAACAAATGCATGAGAAAATTATTGAAATGTTTAAAAACAATGTACCTCAAAGAAAGATTGGAAGGGATTTGCATATTTCTTCCTCTACAGTGCATAATATCATTAAACGATTCAAGGAATCAGGAGGAATTTCAGTGCACAAAGGACAAGGGTGCAAGCTTAAACTGAACGCCCATGATCTTCCATCCCTCAGACGGCACTGCATCAAGAACCGCCACTCAACAATAGCTGATATAACCACATGGGTGAGGGATTACTTTGACAAACCTTTGTCAAGCACTACAATACAGAGTTTTATGCACAAATGCCACATAAAACTTTACTGGGCAAAAAAGAAACCATATGTTAACCATGTCCAGAAGCGGCGTCGACTTCTATGGGCTCGGAGGCATCTAGGATGGACCATCACACAGTGGAAATGTGTATTGTGGTCAGATGAATCAGCATTCCAGGTCTTTTTTGAAAAATAAATAGATGCTGTGTGCTCCGGACCAAAGACAGAAAGGACCATCCAGATTGTTATCAGCAACAAGTCCAAAAGCCAGGGTCTGTCTTGGTATGGGGCTGTGTCAGTGCCCTTGGTAAAGGTCATTTACTCCTCTGCATTAATGTGGAAATGTACATTGAGATCTTAGAGCAACATATGCTGCCTTGAAGACGTCATCTTTTCCAGGGACAGCCATGCATTTTTAACAAGACAATGCAAAACCACATGCTGCACACATTACAAAGGCATGGCTGTGGAAAAAGAGGGTACGAGTACTGGACTGACCTGCCTGAAGTCCTGACCTGTCCCCAATAGAGAATGTGTGGAGAATTTTGAAAGGAAAGGTGCGACAAACGACGACCCGTACTGTTGCACATCTTAAGACGTGTTTGCAGGAAGAATGAGACAAAATAAAAGCTGAAACACTAAATCACTTGGTCTCCTCGGTGCCATAACGTCTTTTAAGTGTGGTGAAAAGGTATGGCAACATTACAAAGTGGTAAATGCTTTACTGTCCCAACTTATTTTGGAATGTGTTGCAGGCCTGAAATGCAGGAATGGATGTTTATTAATAAATGAAATGAAGTTGAGCAGATAAAACATGAAATATCTCAGGTTCATCCTGTCTGCAATCAAATAAAAGTCAAAGTAAATGTAAAAAACTCACTCAAGGTGGCTAACAAAGCATGCAGAGGAACAGATGGACTACAGTCAGTAATTGTAGAACTACAAAGTGCTTCTATATGGTAAGTGGAGCTGATAAAATGGACAGTGAGTGTAGAAACAAGGAGGTGGTTTTAATGTTATGGCTGATCAGTGTACGTATATACCGTGTGTGTGATAGATTTTATCTTCTGCCTAAAACAATCACTAAACAGAAGTTGAATCTTCGACCCTACACAGAAACTCCACTCCACACTGTGAATACATTTTTACTTTTAAGGACACAGAGCATCCTACAACTCAGCTGGCATGGTTTGCTTTAGTTAAAAACATTTGGCATCTGCTTGTGTGGTTGCTTTCCAAGTGTTGTATTACACCAGTTCTTTTAAGATTTGAACATCTGACTACTTGTTGCAATGTCGGTTTATGCTTTAATTAAAACAAACTCTGTAAAACACTGTCTCATTAAAAAAAATTACAGTAGAGCAATAATGATTGTGGTTGCCAACTTCATGACTAAATCCACAATGATTTCACATGGATGTAATGGAACATACACTGATTAGCCATAACATTGAAACCACCTCCTTGTTTTTACTCTCACTGTCCATTTTACCAGCTCCACTTATCATATAGAAGCACTTTGTAGTTCTCCATCTAATTCTCTGCATGCTTAGTTAGCCCCCTTTCACCCTGTTCTTCAATGGTCAGGACTCTCCCAGGACCACCACAGAGCAGGTATTATTTAGGTGGTGGATCATTCTCAGCACTGCAGTGACACTGACATGGTGGTGGTGTGTTAGTGTGTGTTGTACTGGTATGAGTAGATCAGACACAGCAGCACTGATGTGGTTTTTAAACACGTCACTGTCACTGCTGGACTGAAAATTGTCCACAAACAAAAAATATCCAACCAACAGCGCCCTGTAGGCAGCGTCCTGTGACCACTGATGAAGGTCTCAAAGATGACCAACTCAAACAGCAGCAATAGATGAGTGATCGTCTCTGACTTTACATCTACAAGGTGGACCAACTAGGTAGGAGTGTCTAATAGAGTGGACAGTGAGTGGACACAATATTTAAAAACTCCAGCAGCGCTGCTGTGTCTGATCCACTCATACCAACACAACACACACTAACACACCACCACCATGTTATTGTCACTGCAGTGCTGAAAATGATCCACCACCCAAATAATACCTGTTCTGTGGTGGTCCTGACCAATGAAGAACAGGGTGAAAGCAGGCTTAAAAAGTATGTAGAGAAACAAATGGACTACAGTCAGTAATTGTAGAACTACAAAGTGCTTCTATTTAGTAAGTGGAGCTGATAAAATGGACAGCGAATGTAGAAACAAGGAGGTGGTTTTAATGTTATGGCTGATCAGTGTATATGTTCTTTATGAGTGTATATAAACTTGACTTCAACAGTAGTCGTTGCACTTTAAGACATCAACATCTGGCCTGTAGTTGTATGTAATTAAATTTAAACTGCTGTTGCACATCTTCCCAAAAGCAGGCACAAGATAAAAGTTTACAGCTCATCATCTATAGACAGCTTTAGCTAAGCTAACACTATGACTTATAGCCACTCTAAGTGGCTGTTGGTTGGCTAGAAAAACATATCTTATACCCTGTGATGGACTGGTGACCTGTCTAGGGTGTTTCCTGCCTTTCAGCCAGGGAATTGTACCCACCACGACCCTGAATAGGATAAGCTTGTGGTAAAACAGATAATGAATGAATGAATGAATATTTTATTTTTATATTTTTTTTCTGTTCAATATGGGCAGCACGGTGGCTTGGTGGGTAGCACTGTCGCCTCATAGCAAGAAGGTCCTGAGTTCGATCCCCAGGCGAAGTGGTCCGTGTACTTTCTGTGTGAAGTTTGCAGTCAGGTTAATTGGAGAAACTAAACTGCCCTTTAGGTGAACAGGTGTGTGTATGTGTGTCTGCCCTGCGATGGACTGGTGCCCCGTCCAGGGTGTTACTGTGTGCCTTGCCTTGTGAGTGAGTGTATGCCTGATATCTCTTTTTAAGACTACTTTTTTTTAAAGTTGATTACTTACTTTTGATCAAATCAAGCTTTTTGGCACAACTCTTATTGGATCTGTGGTCATGCTACTTAATTGAAATTAAGTTTAACCATATTCCTTTCAGAAGGTTATCCATAAAAATTAATTTTGGCCTCATTTATTGTTTATTTTGGTTTTTGCATCAATGTTGTTGTTGGCTTTAATGCTACATTATTTTCTTTAAATATAAGTCTGTGTGGAGTTTGCATGTTTTCCCCGAGTCCACGTGGGTTTCCTCCTGGTGCTCCGGTTTCCTCCCAGTCTAAAGACATGCAAGTGTGGCAGACTGTGTTTGATATAACCTTGTGAACTGATGAATATTGTGTAATGAGTAACTACCGTTTCTGTCATGAATGTAACCAAGGTGTAAAACATGAAATTAAAATCCTAATAAACAAACAACAAACAAACAAATATAATTCCAGAAAAACAATCTTAGTTTAATCTGACCAAAACCTTCCGGGTACTTGTTATGTACTCATTTATCAATCTATTTTCTATTGTACGGTATATATCATTTTTAATTTAATTATTTATTTAATTTTGCTGATTATTATGTGATCAATGTCATAAAAGCCAACTTTAACAACTCATATTCAACCATTAAACAATTATCATGATCATGGGATTAGTGTATTAATCAGGCTGTAGTGTATTTGATGGTGGAAATAAGCCTGAGGATCTAAAATATTTAAGAAATTTAAACTGAATTTTAGTACAAAAACAATTATACATATAGAAAAACACGTCCAAGTCTTAAAATTACAAGCTGTATATCTTTTTTTTAAATCAAACTTTCTTTCTTGACAATTATATATACAGAACAATTTCTTTCTTGCTGGTTCATATTTGTAAATGATGATTTACATCTGTTATTATTCTAGACAGCTGTTTGCCCTGAAATGACCTTGAAATGAACAACCAGACATGTCTGTAGGACAATTTATCATCTAAGTATGACAGTAAGTAAGTAAGTAAGGACCTTGCAGCACAAACCTTCATTGCAAAGGTCATTTGTTCTGGTGGGGTCCTGACTGCTCATGTGCTGTTTAATATCATGGTGAAAAGATGCAGGAAAAAGTCAGATGCACAGATTTCTTGGGACATGGACTTGGGTTAACATTTTACACTAAAGCTATAAAATGTTAACATGGCTACACTGGACTCTGGACTGGACTGTACATGTAATGTACAATAATTGTCTTTTTAAACATTTGTCTATAATAAAATCTACTGTAGTAATGTGATGCTTACTGAGGAAGCACTTCTGTGAATCAGTCTGGATAAGAGCATCTGCTAAATAATGTAAATGTCAATCACTCACTGATTAGAGGTGGGGACGGCACAGTGGCGCAATTGACGACTGATAAAAATTATGAAAGGTCTGGTGTATTTATTTACATAATTAATTCCATGATTATTTACATAATAAACATGTTGATACTTTAAAAAAAGTTTATTTTATACCTGCAAATTCGAAGGAAGGAAGGTGTGTGCATTTCTTTAATTTAATTAATAAATATATTTATTTAAAATGCTAAAGCAGATATGGATCCAAAGCAATGTGTAGTACACCCACTGCTATATCACTCGCAACTACACTGATCAACCATAACATTAAAACCACCTCCTTGTTTCTACACTCACTGTCCATTTTATCAGCTCCACTTACCATATAGGAGCACTTTGTAGTTCTGCAATTACTGACTGTAGTCCATCTGTTCCTCTACATACCTGTTTAAGCCTGCTTTCACCCTGTTCTTCAATGGTCAGGACCACTACAGAGCAGGTATTATTTAAGTGGTGGATCATTCTCAGTACTGCAGTGATAATGACATGGTGGTGGTGTGTTAGTGTGTGTTGTACTGGTATGAGTGGATCAGACACACCAATGCTAATGGAGTTACAATGTCCACTCACTGTCCACTCTATTAGACACTCCCACCTATTTGGTCCACCTTGTAGATGTAAAGTCGGAGACGATCGCTCATCTATTGCTGCTGTTTGAGTCGGTCATCTTCTAGACGTTCATCAATGGTCACAGGACACTGCCCATGGGGCGCTGTTGGCTGGATATTTTTGGTTGGTGGACTATTCTCAGTCCAGCAGTGACATTGAGGTGTTTAACAACTGATCCACTCATACCAGCACAACACACACTAACACACCACCACCATGTCAGTGTCACTGCAGTGCTGAGAACGATCCACCACCCAAATAATACCTACTCTGTAGTGGTCTTGTGGGGGTCCTGACCATTGAAGAACAGCATGAAAGGGGGCTAACAAAGCATGCAGAGAAATAGATGGACTACAGTCAGTAATTGTAGAAAATGGACAATTTGTGTAGAAACAAGGAGGTGGTTATAATGTTATGGCTGATCAGTGTATACATTCTCCTAAACTTTAATGCTTAATTAATTCTATGCTTTTACCACCATTTTATTCTGGTCAGGTCTCCAGTTTCCCCAGAATCACTGAGCACAATGCACTAACACACCCCGGACAGGAGGCCAATCCATCATCATGAGACACCCGCCACCTCCATCCCACCCCCACCTTTCCAGACACAGCCAATCATGTCTGCAAACGGATGCCTGAGCCGAACCCTGGATCCCTACAGCAGTGGGCCAGTGCAATTCACCCCTGAGCAGCCCAAGCACCCTCCAGCGCTGCACCATCTGATCATCCATGTTGATAAATGAATGATAAAATGCATTAATGGTATATTTTTAGCACACAAAATTGAAGCCAGTGTCCTTGGCTACTTTATTTAAATTATCTATATGATAAATGGCTGAGTTATTGCTCTGGCTCTTTATAAATGTCAGATTATCTGCCGTAATGAATGCAGGGACTTGCCCTTGGTTTATTCTGTTCTCTCTGATTAAGTCATGTATTTGTTTCCTTATCACTTATGTAGTCATATGCTGAGGGGGTGATTTTTAGCACTTGTACGATCTTCCCCATCTCATGCCCTTCACACAGGGAAGATCCTTTGTTAATCAACACATTTTGCTAATGAAAAAATCCAGCGAAACTAATCAAAACGTGCGTAATTAATCAACCAATAGCAATATGCAACCTTTCACAAATTCCTCCAAACTGTCTGTGACATCTCAATTCTTAAGCTAGACACATTCTTACCCTACTGTACTCAGAGGTAGCATAGCTACTCAGTGTGTAGAACAGGTACCACACTGCACCAGGGTCCTGGGTTCAAACCTTGCCTCTGGTCACTGCCTGTAAAAAATGTTGGCATGGACATATCCATTTCAAAAACATGCAGGTAGGTGAATATGCTACTCTGTATGATAGAAACTTTATACCTGCTTGCTGTCCAGTACTTCAAGGCTAAACTTTAAACCCACTGTGACACTGATCAGAAGTAAGAATACGGTTATTATTATTATTACATGTCAATAATTATGGCCAAAATAAATACACATAGGGCCAAAATTATGTGGACACCCCTTTTGGTTATACATGTTTTAGCTACACCCAATGCTATAAGGTGCAAAACTGAGTTCTGATGCACAAAGCTAGATTTATACAATCATGATTTGACAAATTTAGTGTTTTAAAGTTTTTAAATTGTATTCCAGTGTTTTTATATTATATTTGTGTTATTTTCAGTCTACAAGAGTCAAAAACAACCCCATTATTTACATTAGCCAAAATATATGCAGTTCCACAGGACCATGGAACGCATTAACAGGTTTTCTATACATCCTTATGGGGAAAAAATACCTTAAAACTCAACACCTTTTAAACTCAACGCCACTCCCAGAACCAATTTATGTTGAGTTTCAAGGTACCACTGTATATACATTTATTATTTAATAATATACATTTATTATTAATGTATTAATTATATTTATTAGTATTCAAATTTGGGGCGACATGGTGGCTCAGTGGGTAGCACTGTCGCCTCAAAGCAAGAATGTCCTGGGTTTGATCCCCAGGTGGGGCGGTCCGGGTCCTTTATGTGTGGAGCTTGCATGTTCTCCCTGTGTCTGCATGGGCTTCCTCCGGGAGCTCCGGTTTCCTCCCACAGTCCAAAGACATGCAAGTGAGGTGAATTGGAAATACTAAATTGTCCAAGAATGTGTTTGATATAAACTTGTGAACTGATGAACCTTGTGTAACGAGTAACTACTGTCCCTGTCATGAATGTAACCAAAGTGTAAGACATGATGTTAAAATCCTAATAAACAAACAAACATTATGGGTTTCATGTAACAAGTGCAGTCAAACTACCCCTGTTTATATGAGTACAAAGAAATTACGAGCTATAGTTAATCATTACTAATTATGAGGGATGAATCCTTGCCACAAAGTCAAAATACTTTCTACACCACCAAATTAATAGAATTGCAACTTGCTGCATGTATATTTTTTCACTCAAAATGTTGTTGGGAAACCAACAATTAACCAATAACTAATTAATTATCCAACAACTTTAATATATAAATGTATTGTTTATTGATTATAAGGGCGGCACGGTGGCTTAATGGGTAGCACTGTCACCTCACAGCAAGAAGGTCCTGGGTTCGATCCCCAGGTGGGTCCTTTCCGGGTCCTTTCTGTGTGGAGTTTGCATGTTCTCCCCGTGTCCGTGTGGGCTTCCTCCGGGTGCTCCGGTTTCCCCCCACAGTCCAAAAACATGCCACCAGGCTAATTGGAAACACTGAATTGTCCCATAGATACCTAGCCACTAGATGCACAAACCAGTGCATTGTAGTGCCGGTCCTAAGCCAAGGTGAATAGGGAGGGTTTTGTCAGGAAGGGTATCCGGCGTAAAAACTGTGCCAAATCCTGCCGGAGACCCCTAACGGGAAGAAGCCGGAAATGCCGAGCCTGTAACCAAAAAACGGGACAAATGCTGAGGAACAATAAGAAGTGTGGGAGGTTTCATGGCTAAATTGGACCAGTCTGGTGGCCAATCTTCATTAATTGCACATTGCACCAGTAAGAGCAGAGTGTGAAGGTTCAATTAGCAGGGTAAGAGCACAGTTTTGCTCAAAATATTGCAATGCACACAACATTATGGGTGACATACCAGAGTTCAAAAGAGGACAAATTGTTGGTGCACGTCTTGCTGGCGCATCTGTGACCAAGACAGCAAGTCTTTGTGATGTATCAAGAGCCACGGTATCCAGGGTAATGTCAGCATACCACCAAGAAGGACAAACCACATCCAACAGGATTAACTGTGGACGCAAGAGGAAGCTGTCTGAAAGGGATGTTCGGGTGCTAACCCGGATTGTATCCAAAAAACATAAAACCACGGCTGCCCAAATCACGGCAGAATTAAATGTGCACCTCAACTCTCCTGTTTCCACCAGAACTGTCCGTCGGGAGCTCCACAGGGTCAATATACACGGCCGGGCTGCTATAGCCAAACCTTTGGTCACTCGTGCCAATGCCAAACGTCGGTTTCAATGGTGTAAGGAGCGCAAATCTTGGGCTGTGGACAATGTGAAACATGTATTGTTCTCTGATGAGTCCACCTTTACTGTTTTCCCCACATCCGGGAGAGTTACGGTGTGGAGAAGCCCCAAAGAAGCGTACCACCCAGACTGTTGCATGCCCAGAGTGAAGCATGGGGGTGGATCAGTGATGGTTTGGGCTGCCATATCATGGCATTCCCTTGGCCCAATACTTGTGCTAGATGGGCGCGTCACTGCCAAGGACTACCGAACCATTCTGGAGGACCATGTGCATCCAATGTCGGTGCCGTGTATCAGGATGACAATGCACCAATACACACAGCAAGACTGGTGAAAGATTGGTTTGATGAACATGAAAGTGAAGTTGAACATCTCCCATGGCCTGCACAGTCACCAGATCTAAATATTATTGAGCCACTTTGGGGTGTTTTGGAGAAGCGAGTCAGGAAACGTTTTCCTCCACCAGCATCACGTAGTGACCTGGCCACTATCCTGCAAGAAGAATGGCTTAAAATCCCTCTGACCACTGTGCAGGACTTGTATATGTCATTTCCAAGACGAATTGACGCTGTATTGGCCGCAAAAGGAGGACCTACACCATACTAATAAATTATTGTGGTCTAAAACCAGGTGTTTCAGTTTCATTGTCCAACCCCTGTATATATATATATAAATTTGCCAATAAATCAAGTCAACGTCCCCTCATTGGTATTGGTCTCCTGCTAATGATCCACAGCTGCACTTGTCTGAAGTAATTCGCTTATGGCATTTAAGGGAGAAGCTGTGGGTCATTCAGTAGAAGCTATTTTGACTTTGTGGTTCATGGTTTTGTGGATTTTCATGAGTAGTTTGGTTATCATGTTAATGGCTTTGTGGTTACCCTGTTTATGATTCTCGTCTTGCATTTTGGTTCATGTGTCTAGTTATAATTCTTGTCTAGTAATATTGTCTTGTCTTATGTTGTCTAGTTTTGTATAAACCACAAAACGGCTTAATCTGGCCCTGCATAATTTCACATCCTAAAATCAAAGACATCCATGAACCAGTGGTGTAAAAATAACACATTCTGTCACTTTTGATTCCAAGTGTGCCCTAACCTTTTCAAATATGATTTCCAGCATCCTTTCATGCCAGATGGGGCTTCTCTAGAGAGAGGCTTTCTCCTTAAAGAAAAAGGTCAACTTTCTGGAACATCTAGACTTCCAAAGACACAACCTTCTATCAGCGTGCCAGGTTGGCAGGCAGAACTAATCCCAGAATCTGAGTGAATAGTCTTTAACTTTTACTTACTTTTACAATACTTTTCCTCAGATCATCAGAGCTGAACTACTGATTCTCATTCTCATGTTTAATCTTCTCACTGTCAGTGAATTCACATGCACCCGGCCTTGTTAGACTTATCATCTTGATTATATGATATTTCACTCGGATGATACATGGCATGTCGAGGTCAGAGCAACACTTGGCGGCGCGTGGGGTCCGTGCCACCCGTAGAGCAGCGGGTTTAATTGGATCTGCTCCTGCCTGCCCTTTATGAGTTAATGAGGCGAAGCCTGCGCATCGACTCAGCCGGTGGTCGGCAGCTGCAGGCGACGCGGCGGTGCCACGGCAGCCAGACGAGCACGCAGAAGCCCCTGCTGAATTCATCATCCGTTGCACTCGAGTACATTCTGCACTGTGGACGATTATGTCCGGGGTTATTAGCTCAACCTGCATGAGTCATTTCATTCAGACATATAAATGTATTCATTGATCAAGCAGAATTTCTGTAATTGAGTCATCTTGCTCACCTTTCACATGGACACCATTGATGTGATTAATTCAGAAATTAAACTCATTTTGACCCAGAGCAGTTTAATTCACATTTAATTAAAGACATTATTCACAAATGTTGTGTACTTTCCTCTGACATATTTGAATACTTTCCTCCAGTGATTTGAGTTATTTTATAGTGTACAACAGTTAGCAATGAAATACTTAGTAATGAAAGTGGGTGGTGTGCAATAGTGTGGGTGCTTTACAGCTCCAGTGAAGCTGGGTTAGAACCTTACATGTGAATTTAATACTCCAAATTGCCTCTACGGGTTAGTGAGTCACACTTTGTGCCCACTGTTTCTTGGGTCTTTGGAGACACTACATCTCTGGTAAAGGTAAAATAAAGCAATAAGCCACAAGAGGCCGTGTGTTACTGCGATTTTATCACGGGGAAGGATGTTTTGGCACGATGTGGAGCGGAGTGCCTCAAACATCTTTCCCCATGATAAAATTATAGCAGTAACGCACGGTCTCGAGTGGCTTATTGCTTTTATAAAACGGCGGTCAACATAAAATACAACAATGTTCAATTTATAAATATTTTATTTACAAAAACACTTACAAAAAGCATTCTTCCACGAAATCAGGTAGTCCATTAACAGTGTTGCTAAGCAACATGAGGGTGAACATAACATTCGCAATAAACATTCCTCCACAAACACTATTACACTATTTCTTGGACGAAACACCTGCTTAATGCTTAGGATTACTGTTTATATTAATCTGGACATTTCCATGTATAGTACATGACTTAAAATAGTGTTCAACCAAGTTTGTACTTTTTCTTTTCAGTAGCGTATTATTATATGGAATGATGTGAGGTGGTCATAGGTGTGCGTATATTGGGGATTTTACAACGGCTTCGAACGCGGCTCAGCCAATTAGATTTTAGGACCGGAACTATCCGTTTTATAACAAATGTTTATCACTTTTTAAAACAAGTATTAAAATTTTATTTAATAAATATATTAATTTAAATGTACGTATATTATCAACAAGACTTTTCCACTCACAGAACTGCCGCTCACTGGATGGTTTATATTTATTTATTTATTAATTTTGCACCATTATGTGTAAACTTCAAAGACCATTGACCATTCAGATCCTAGATGACCTTTAGAACGTCAGAACGTAGATCTGGTGGACACTTACCAGTACTTAGGTGTCTGGCTTGCCAACACAGAGGCTGTGTACAGGAAGGAGATGAGCAGACTCTATTTTTGAGAAAGCTCAGGTCCTTAAGGCCTGTTGTTGTGGGTGCCATTTTCTTTGCAGCAGTGTGTTGTGAACTGTAGTTACTCGTTACACAAGGTTCATCAGTTCACAAGGTTATATCAAACACAGTCATGGACAATTTAATATCTCCAATTCACCTCACTTGCATGTCATTGGACTGTAGCACTCGGAGGAAACCCACACAGACACGGAGAGAACATGTAAACTCCACACAGAAAGGACCCGGATCCCCACCTGGGGATCGAATCCAGGACCTTCTTGCTGTGACAGTGCTACCCACTGAGCCACCATGATGCAGCATTCACCTTAAAGTATAGACCAAAATAACCTGTCAGATGCCACCTGTAGTAGGTGGACTTGTTCCATTCTAGTATGAACCACTGACTTGGCCAAAAATAATTGCAGTCATTTCTTGACATGCAAGCTGGATAAACTGTCATGGTAGGTGACAAAATAAGTTGTTTTTATTTATTTATCTTTTTTGGCAAAGTAAGGACTTTGACATTTTCTGTCAGGACTTCAGCAAGTAAGTGTCCAGTATAACTCTTCATTCACATTGGAGAGCAATTTTACTGGGCAGCTTGAATGTCTGCAGTAAAAATTTAATAATGACAGATGCAGGATAAATATAGCTTTATTTAATTTATTTTTTATTATCATCTGCTGTTTTTCTTGTATGTAATAGTTATTAAGTTTATTGATCAACATTTTACATCATTTGTGACTGAGGTACCAAACTTAACCAAGGCAGAACAATACTGTGGCTGAAAAGCCATAAAAACAAAAGAAGAAGAAGAAGAAGGTCTTTATTTGTCATATATACATATACAGATGTACAGTACAACAAAATTCTTTCTTCACATATCTTTCTTCGGGGTCAGAGCACAGGGTCAGCCATTGTACGGCGCCCCTGGAGCAGAGAGGGTTAAAGGCCTTGCTCAAAGGCCCAACATGACTGCATAGCAGAGCTGGGATTCGAACTCTCAACCTTTCAGTTGAAAGCTCAAAGCTCTACCCACTAGGCTACCACTGTCCAAAAACAGGAAAATAACTGATGAACAAAGTATTCATGGTAATGAAACTCTTTAAATAAACTAATCAAAACTAAAGCCACATACTGGAGCAAAACTCGAGAGTAAAAAAGACTGGCAACCACAAACACCAAAAATACAGGACCAGACTCAAGAAGAAACAAAAGAACACATGGGAGGAATCTTTCAGCTACACAAAAATAGGCTCCGCTGAAGGATCCACAGCTGCTCCGTTAAATGCCCTGAGCATTACTTGCAATGAGGAGCAGCTGTGGATCATTAGCTTTATTGACCAATCAGAAGAGGAGGCATAAACAAACCACCTCCAACATGTGCTTCTGGAGAGAGGTGTGTGGCATATAAACATTGCTCCGAGCACCAAGAGTCTTGATTCGTGCTACATACAAAAAATACATATTAAAAAAGCATATATTATTATTATTATTAATTATTAATTATTATTATTATTATTATTATTATTATTTTTTTTTTATTAATTGTTATTATTATTGTTATTATTATTATTATTATTACCATTATTGTTGTTGTTATTATTATTATTATTATTATTAATAATAATAATAATAATTATTATTATTATTACCATTATTATTATTATTACCATTATTATTATTATTATTATTATTATAATTTTATTATTACCATTATTATTGTTATTATTATTATTATTATTATTATTGCCATTATTATTGTTATTATTGTTTTTGTTTATAGAAGTAATTTTTTTAGATGGTGTTTCATTACATTCGACTGCATGTGCAAAGCAATTTGTCAGTAATTGGACAGTGACATAATAATTACTGCTTTGGCTTTGTAACCTGTCAGGTTGGATTAGAAATCTAAGGTTAAAGTGAAGAGTGTCAGCTCTAATTTGAAGGCAATTAGCCAGCTGTGTGTCACTGCATCATAAGTTCATGCACAGAACAGTTTACAGTATTACTAGAGCTGATGGATTAGATGTGACATTTGCATCTGGTCTCTGTTCAAGCTTTTCTTCACATGAAAAGATAAGATTGAATGATAGTAAAACAGACTGTCGGGGTCCAGAATGTTCTAAATAAATCAATCAAAACAAATAAATTGCTAGGCAAATTACAATCAGCTGGTAGGATTAAAATTAGATTGACATTTGGGGATATAGGAGCACGTTTTGTTTATGAGGATTTTATTTTACTGCAGGAAAATGCTGTACAGCTTACCTAACCCTATGTGAACCTGTAATTCCCCGCTTAGCCGCTAATGCCTATTTCACATTACAAAATGTTTGCCCTGTCTTTTGCCAGCCGACTGGTTGGCGCTAGATTTGCCGGCTCGGGAGCAACTCGACGTTCGCTCGGCGATCGAAACTCGGCTTTCAATCGCTATGTGTGAACTGCTCAACAACTCGATCCGAACGGCTCGCAGAGTGCTTGGCGACTGAAGAAATATATTTAGCATGTCAAATTTCTGGATATGAGTCACCCATCTGGCAATGAGTTCTATGTTGAACAGCCAATGAGAACGCAAGATACGTTGTAAAGGAAAACGCAGGGGAGGAGTTGTAAAAATGTTGGTATACACCGACCAGACATAACATTATGACCACTGACAGGTGAAGTAAATAACACTGATTATCTCTTCATCACAGTGCCTGTTAGTGGGTGGGTCAGAGCATCTCCAAAAGTGCAGCTCTTGTAGGGTGTTTCTGGTCTGCAGTGGTCAGTATCTATCAAAAGTGGTCCAAGGAAAAAACAGTGGTAAACCGGTGACAGGATCATGGGCGGCCAAGGCTCATTAATGCACGTGGGGAGCGAAGGCTGGCCCGTGTGGTTCGATCCAACAGACGAGCTACTGTAGCTCAAATTGCTGAAGAAATTAATGCTGGTTCTGATAGAAAGGTGTCAGAATACACAGTGCATCTCAGGTGCAGGGCTGTTTTGGCAGCAAAAGGGGGACCAACACAATATTAGGAAGGTGGTCATAATGTTATGTCTGATCGGTGTAGGTTTTACAGAGTATGTGCTATATGTAAGTTTATTGTAAGTTAATATTTGTTAAGGGACATGTTTGTGTGGTGGAAAACCCTTTCTAAGGAAATACCTTAGAGACTGGATTATGAGTAGAAAAGAGTTTCTCTGTGAATGCAACAAAGAAAAAAAAAATCACCCCTTTATACTCCCATCAGTGACCTTGTAGGACAGTTAACAGAGATGTCTTAGCTAGAACACAGGAACTGCTAGAACTAGGTTATGGGTGTCATACAATGCAATTGACACACTTCTTATTATGTACACCACTTGTAACAGGCATGGTGGCCAACACCATACAGTTACTTTTGGTCAGTTCTCCTGATCTCCTTTAGGGGGCAACAGAGAGGGAATGACCTATATTTTTCTTCTGTGAAAGGAAGTAGTCACTGCATTTCCTGATGGAAGCTAACACGGTTTGCTACTCTGTTTGTTTGCTGCTTTGCATGTGTGCTGGTCATGATTTAAAAGCTCCTTTCCTTGGAAACTAGTGCTGGCATAAGTGGGGCTTTTGAGAGATCGAAGCAAATGAAACAAATGATTCACATCACAGGGACATCTAGTGTCCAATCAGTGGTCTGAGAGTAACATCTGTCTTATGGATCACTGAAAGAAGTGTGTTTTGATAGTGGTATGAAACATCATTTTGTCAAGTAATGAGTGTCCTTGACATTGACTATCATTTATACAATCAAAAGGGGAAGTGCTTGTGCAACCAGGCTATGCATTATTTATTACACATTGACACATGCAATTGATCAGTTTTGAAACGTTTCGAAACAGCTTGACGTAATGAAACCTTTTCCGGGACAGTCACGTGACTTTTTCATTTTGATACGGACTTTGAAGCAACGTTTCGAAACACTGAGCTTCAAATGAATCGATTCCGTTTCGAGTATGCGTTTCGAGGTTGACATCACTATTGGAAACTTAAATGTTTGACGCCTAGATGTAAGTACTTTGAACCATGTTTATTAAGAAAATGATTATCATTATTTTTGGTATAGTTTATATTTTGGAAATATTATCTCCATTGTAAATTCACATTGGTAATTCCTACTTGTGTAGAAAAGGAGTTTATTTTGGAAATCCACTTCCCATTATTAACTGCTGGATTTTGGAAAACTTCAATAAGGACTAAATAAAGGTTTGGACACGGACCGCATCATACTGCTAACTCAGGATTACATTGTTGTGGACTCCTGGTAAGGCTTATAAGCTTTGAACTCTACCAAGCCTACTGTGGTCAACCTTCAGGACTTATTTTGAATCACATTGGGAAGAGGACATTTGTAAATATTGAGTTTATTGTGTATATATGACTTCATCTTTTTGTTTTGTTTTCAATACACTAATACAGTTTTTTGTTCATCGAGTGTTTTCTAGGAAGGAGTGTTTTTTAAAAACTTAACACAGGATAAGAAGTGCAGGGAACCTCTTTCAGTTTGTTTTCTGTGTACACCGCGAAAGGTGGAAGGTTACACACTTTCCATTAACATTCCATAGTAGCAGGATTTTTTGTATATTGGAATATGACTACTAGCAATCGTGCCCTAAGCATATCTACACGTTCAAGAGAAGGAGGCTGTTCGAATTCTTAGATACTTTAAAATGCTGTCTAATAAGGCACCTTAAATCTGAACTGTACTTTGACAGAATAACGAGGGAGCATCCGATGCTACCTTAACAATGAAGGCAATCCCAGCATTCAGTGCAGCACAACTTTTCTCACAGAAAAATACAAAATATGCCAGATGGTGCAGAGAAATGAACATGAGTTATTTATAAACGTAAATAAATTATTATTGATATTAATTTGTATAAACTTGCACAAGTGTATTTATTTGCAAGTTTGGGCTTGTCAGCGAATTTAATTGTTTTTAGTACACGGAGGGAGATGTTAGTTGACATGCTAGCGCATTGTGCCACTACATCCCATTGGTTTGAATGGCATGAGGCTAACTGCATTAGCTTAGTAAGTGAAAACTGATGGAAACCCCACACAGTGATGTGTGCTGATGTTTGGTATTTGTTTATTTAGCATCTGTAATAGCAGGATAGCGTTGATGGGTTTGTTATTCACCGCTGCCATGACATAATAAATTGTTCTGTTATGATCTATAGTTTATATTTTACATCTACAGTGTATCACAAAAGTGAGTACACCCCTCACATTTCTGCAGATATTTAAGTATATCTTTTCATGGGACAACACTGACAAAATGACACTTTGACGCAATGAAAAGTAGTCTGTGTGCAGCTTATATAACAGTGTAAATTTATTCTTCCCTCAAAATAACTAAATATACAGCCATTAATGTCTAAACCACCGGCAACAAAAGTGAGTACACCCCTTAGTGAAAGTTCCTGAAGTGTCAATATTTTGTGTGGCCACCATTATTTCCCAGAACTGCCTTAACTCTCCTGGGCATGGAGTTTACCAGAGCTTCACAGGTTGCCACTGGAATGCTTTTCCACTCCTCCATGACGACATCACGGAACTGGCGGATATTCGAGACTTTGCGCTCCTCCACCTTCCACTTGAGGATGCCCCAAAGATGTTCTATTGGGTTTAGGTCTGGAGACATGCTTGGCCAGTCCATCACCTTTACCCTCAGCCTCTTCAATAAAGCAGTGGTCGTCTTAGAGGTGTGTTTGGGGTCATTATCATGCTGGAACACTGCCCTGCGACCCAGTTTCCGGAGGGAGGGGATCATGCTCTGCTTCAGTATTTCACAGTACATATTGGAGTTCATGTGTCCCTCAATGAAATGTAACTCCCCAACACCTGCTGCACTCATGCAGCCCCAGACCATGGCATTCCCACCACCATGCTTGACTGTAGGCATGACACACTTATCTTTGTACTCCTCACCTGATTGCCGCCACACATGCTTGAGACCATCTGAACCAAACAAATTAATCTTGGTCTCATCAGACCATAGGACATGGTTCCAGTAATCCATGTCCTTTGTTGACATGTCTTCAGCAAACTGTTTGCGGGCTTTCTTGTGTAGAGACTTCAGAAGAGGCTTCCTTCTGGGGTGACAGCCATGCAGACCAATTTGATGTAGTGTGCGGCGTATGGTCTGAGCACTGACAGGCTGACCCCCCACCTTTTCAATCTCTGCAGCAATGCTGACAGCACTCCTGCGCCTATCTTTCAAAGACAGCAGTTGGATGTGACGCTGAGCACGTGCACTCAGCTTCTTTGGACGACCAACGCGAGGTCTGTTCTGAGTGGACCCTACTCTTTTAAAACGCTGAATGATCTTGGCCACTGTGCTGCAGCTCAGTTTCAGGGTGTTGGCAATCTTCTTGTAGCCTTGGCCATCTTCATGTAGCGCAACAATTCGTCTTTTAAGATCCTCAGAGAGTTCTTTGCCATGAGGTGCCATGTTGGAACTTTCAGTGACCAGTATGAGAGAGTGTGAGAGCTGTATTACTAAATTGAACACACCTGCTCCCTATGCACACCTGAGACCTAGTAACACTAACAAATCACATGACATTTTGGAGGAAAAATGACAAGCAGTGCTCAATTTGGACATTTAGGGGTGTAGTCTCTTAGGGGTGTACTCACTTTTGTTGCCGGTGGTTTAGACATTAATGGCTGTATATTGAGTTATTTTGAGGGAAGAATAAATTTACACTGTTATATAAGCTGCACACAGACTACTTTTCACTGTGTCAAAGTGTCATTTTGTCAGTGTTGTCCCATGAAAAGATATACTTAAATATCTGCAGAAATGTGAGGGGTGTACTCACTTTTGTGATACACTGTACATTAGACGCTTATAGCAATGCAAAACTGCATCGCTATAAATCATTCACACCTTTACATTCAGTTGCAGCCACCCGCACAAATAATAATAATAAAAACTGCCAGCCACATTATAATAATTTAGCATGTCATTATTCCTACTTTATGTTTAAAATAGTATAGTAATATAGTTAAACAACATAAATCCTACATATTTTATGCGTCTTGAGAAATCAGAACTGTATATGACAAAGAAAAAACCATAGCATAAATTATACACTGACATAAATTACAGGAGACGGAGAATACGTTTCTAGTTAAATGGGTCAATGCATCAGGATCCTGGCAGGGTTTGCCAGCTTTCATAATGCATGGCCGAGCCAATATGTCATGTTGGAAATTGGCATTTTAAATATGATTACCTGCTCATAGTTCAGCACAGGGGCTGCTCTGCACATCAGAATTTCGACATGTGGTTAAACTATTTAAATGACCATGTCTTGCTAAGTGTTGATAAAAGTCACTGCCAGCACGTAATTTAAAGCCTACATAGTGCTTTCATAACGCATACATATGTAAAGTTTTGCATTTATGATTTATATTGATTATGAGGACAGTTGTAGCCTAGTGGTTAAGGTACTGGACTAGTAATCAGAAGATCACTGGTTTAAGCCCCACCACTGCCAGGTTGCTGCTGTTGGGCCCTTGAGTAAGGCCCTTAATCCTCAATTGCTCAGACTGTATACTGTCACATTACAGTAAGTTGCTTTGCATTATTGCTACCATAACAGAAGTGTAAATGACCTTTGCCAAGGGCACTGACACAGCCCCATACCATGACAGACCCTGGTATTTGGACTTGTTGCTGATAACAGTCTGAATGATCATTTTCGTCTTTGGTCCAGAGCACACGTAGTCCATTTTTTCCAAAAAACATTTGTTACTCTGTATTGTAGAGCTTGACAAAGGTTTGCCAAAGTAATCCCTCACCCATGTGGTTATATCAGCTATTGTTGAGTGGCGGTTCTCGATGCAGTGGCGTCTGAGGGATCGAAGACGAAAGACGAAAATGATCATCCAGACTGTTATCAGCAACAAGTCCAAATACCAGGGTATGGGGCTGTGTCAGTGCCCTTGGCAAAGGTCATTTATCAGACCAGGGTGGTCAGGAGAGCCCACAACATAATTAAGGACAGCACACACCCCCAAAACTACCTCTTTACTCTTCTGCCATCAGGCAAACGTTTCAGAAGCCTAAAGGCCAGAACAACAAGACTAACCAACAGTTTTTACCCACAAGCAGTTAGGCTTGTGAACAAACATGGACTGTCACATAGACAACTTACCTCATGAACATTGTACATCCTCTACAATGCACTATTGCACATTTAAATGACTGCTGATACTTGCACATAATGTTGCACAATTTGCACCTTAAAATAACTGCTGCTGTATTGTCTGTATTTATGCTGTATAATACTGCAATAATTTCTGCACCTTATGTGACTGTTGCTATGTGCCTTTTTTACTGCCTTAGTTTGTCTATTTTCATTCCTCTGTATATGAAACGTTTTTTATAGTTTAAATTTATACATTTTTTAAAAAGTTTTATACCAAGTTTTTTATTGTTAGTTTAATTTTGTTTTATGTATAATACTTATTGATGTTTGGAGGACGAACAAAGTAATAATTTCATTGTACGTACAGTGTAACTGCTGGTTCTTCTGTGCACATGACAATAAAACTCTTGAACGCTTGAACTCTTGTCTGAGGGATCGAAGATCACGGGCTTAAGCTTTACGCACCATAATTCCTCCCAATGCTTTACTGTCCCAAAAAAAGTTGGGACCGTAAAGCATTTACCACTTTGTAATGTTGCCATTTCTTTTAACCACTTAAAAGATGTTTTGGCACCGAGTATGAGTTTGTTGTACTTTAATGGCCTTATGCTAGATTTGAATCTAATAGAGCACTGTGGTGAAATGGAAGATCAGCAGCAAACAGAACAACAGCAGTTACATGGTGAATTATTTTAACATTACGAATGTATCCAACACTACACCGAATCCATGTCACAAATATTTACTCTGTTCTTACCTCATATTAGTATGGTGTTCTAATAAAGTGATGATGTAGGGATCCATTAAATATAGTGTTTCCCATTTCTGTGTAAAACAAGGGGTGTGTTCAAAAACCTAGAGAGCTCTCTACATATACAGACAGAACATAGGCTGTTCGAAATCCTAGATGCTCACTATTAAGGTATCTTAAAATTACAACTGTATTTTGACTCAAGAACGAGGGAGCATCCGATGCTGCTTTAGCGTTGAAGGCAATCCCAGCATTCAGTGCGGTTCTTTTCAAACGTAAATAAATTAATATTGATTTTAATTTGTATAAACTTGCACAAGTGTATTTATTTGCAAATTCGGGCTTGTCATCGAATTGAACCATTTTCGGTACACGAAGGGAGATGTTAGTTGACATGCTAGCACGTTGTGCCACCCCATCCCATTGGTTTGAATGGCATGAAGCTAACTGTGTTAGCTTTGTTAGCAAAAACTGATGGAATCACTGTCTAAGTAGTGCGTTCTAATAACCTGCCTTATAAGTCAATAACTTATTAGAATCCTCTCTACTTAGGCAGCTGGGTACTTTGGCACTAGGTTTTCGAACACACCCAAGGTGTCTGATTGACTGTCTGATAAGATCTGTATGCACTGGCAACGCTTGTTCATGCGTATCTTTATAAAAAAAAAACAGACACCTTCACATGTCAGGTGTTGTTCTTTTAAGTGTTTATTATTTCTGCAGTGAAAATGAGCTTGAATTTAAAATGACAAAAAAACACACTTCACATGTCATATTACTTCAATTTACACCGATCAGCCATAACATTAAAACCACCTCCTTGTTTCTACACTCACTGTCCATTTTATCAGCTCCACTTACCATATAGAAGCACTTTGTAGTTCTACAATTACTGTCTGTAGTCCATCTGTTTCTCTACATACTTTTATAGTCTGCTCTCACCCCCACAGGACCATTACAGAGCAGGTATTATTTGGGTGGTGGATCATTCTCAGCCCTGCAGTGACACTGACATGGTGGTGGTGTGTTAGTGTGTGTTGTGCTGGTACGAGTGGATCAGACACAGCAGTGCTGCTGGAGTTTTTAAATACCGTGTCCACTCACGGTCCACTCTATTAGACACTCCTACCTAGTTGGTCCACCTTGTAGATGTAAATTCAAAGACGATCGCTCATCCATTGCTGCTGTTTGACTTGGTCATCTTCTAGACCTTCATGATTGGTCACAGGATGCTGCCCACGAGGCGCTGTTGGCTGGATATTTTTGATTGTTGGACTATTCTCAGTCCAGCAGTGACAGTGAGGTGTTTAAAAACTTCATCAGCGCTGCTGTGTCTTATCCACTCATACCAGCACAACACACACTAACACACCACCACCATGTCAGTGTCACTGCAGTGCTGAGAGTGACCCACCACTCAAATAATACCTGCTCTGTAGTGGACCTGGGAGAGTGAAGAACAGCTTGAAAGGGGGCTAACAAAGCATGCAGAGAAACAGATGGACTACAGTCAGTAATTGTAGAACTACAAAGTGATTCTATATGAAAAGTGGAGCTGATAAAATGGACAGTGAGTGTAGAAACAAGGTGGTTTTAATGTTATGGCTGATATTTAGGAGAGGTTTCTACATACCTTTGGTCATATGGTGTGGGTTGAACGTTTCCCGACAGAACCTAAACTGGTGCCAAATGATGCTTGACTGCAGATGTCAGTTGTATTTATCAATGCTTAGGAGCTGCCCAAAGGTGCCACACAGCTCAGAGATAAACTGTGGCACTTGTCGCAAGTGAAAAATAAGTACGGGAAGTAGATCCGCTGTCTAATCTCATGTTTACACGCTTAGCACCAGCCACATGTCACCGTGACATGGCCAGAGTAAAACAGACAGCTGTGAATGAATCAGGAATAGCAATGCAGTGGATTATAAAGTGTTTTTAAGAAAGAAAGAACAGACTGTTTGCAATCCACACAGATGTCCAGTCTGAGAGACTCTATAAGCACATAATGGAACAATCATGGAGTCAATGTCCTACTACCGTCAACAATTATTCTGTGCTTATGGTGCTGAATACTGCTGGCAACACTTCTTGGCAATGCTTGCAATGCTTACTCTCCAGTTTATTAAACATAATGACCTTGTATCTACACTAACTGGCCGTAACAGTTTTACAGGGTGGCTGCAGGTACAATACACAGACTAGGCATAACATCATGACCACTGACAGGAATAACACTGATTATCTCTTCATCATGGCACCTGTTAGTGGGTGGGATATAATAGGCAGCAAGTGAACATTTTATCCTCAAAGTTAATGTGTTTAGCAAGTTTGACAAGGGCCAAATTTTGATGGCTAGACGACTGGGTCAGAGCATCTCCAAAACTGCAGCTCTTGTGGGCTGTTTCCAGTCTGCAGTGGTCAGTATCTATCAAAAGTGGTCCAAGGAAGGAACAGTGGTAAACCGGCAACAGGGTCAAGGCTTTCATGGAAACGGTATTCCCTGATGGCTGTGCCCTCTTTCAGCAGGATAATGCGCCCTACCACAAAGCAAAAATGTTTCAGGAATAGTTTGAGGAGCACAACAACAAGTTTGAGGTGTTGACTTGGCCCCAATTCCATAGATCTCAATCCAATCGATCGTCTGTGGGATGTGCTGGACAGACAAGTCCGATCCATGTAGGCCCCAACTCACAACTTACAGGAGTTAAAGGATCTGCTGCTAACATCCTGGTGCCAGATACCACAGCACACCTTCAGGGGTCTAGTGGAGTACATGCCTCAATGGGTCAGGGCTGTTTTGGCAGCAAAGGGGGGACCAACACAATATTAGAAAGGTGGTCATAATATTATGCCTAATAGGTGTATGTTTAAATTTACACTTTTTAATGCTTTTTTTATGTCTCCTTTTTAGAAACCGGACAGAAAAAACACCCCCTTGTTACACCCTGGATACAAACTTTTTAACCTCCTACCCTCTGGCAGGCACTACAGAGCTCTACACACAAAATCCAACAGACACAGAAACAGTTTTTGCCATTACTTATTAATAACTACACTTGACCTGGTGTTTACATGTCTTCCTACTGTTTATTTGCCACACTGCACTTTACAAATACTGTATTAAACTATGGCTTTATGGACAGTGGTAGCCTAGTGGGTAGAGCTTTAGGCTATCGACCCAAAGGTTGAGAGTTTGAATCCCAGTTCTGCCATGCAGCCACTGTTGGGCTCTTGAGCAAGGCCCCTAACCCTCTCTGCTCCAGGGGTCCCATACAATGTCTGACCCTGCACTCTGACTCCAGCTTCCTAACATGCTGGGATTTGCAAAGAAAGAACTTCATTGTACTGTACATCTGTATATGTACCTGTATATTCCTTGTGTATGCAAACATACCTGGTAAATAAAGCTGATTCTGATTATTTAATGGAAAACCAAATTTATATATAACTACATAAAAACCTTACATGCTTTCTTTTACAGTGTATCACAAAAGTGAGTACACCCCTCACATTTCTGCAGATATTTAAGTATATCTTTTCATGGGACAACACTGACAAAATGACACTTTGACACAATGAAAAGTAGTCTGTGTGCAGCTTATATAACAGTGTAAATTTATTCTTCCCTCAAAATAACTCAATATACAGCCATTAATGTCTAAACCACCGGCAACAAAAGTGAGTACACCCCTAAGAGACTACACCCCTAAATGTCCAAATTGAGCACTGCTTGTCATTTTCCCTCCAAAATGTCATGTGACTTGTTAGTGTTACTAGGTCTCAGGTGTGCATAGGGAGCAGGTGTGTTCAATTTGGTAGTACAGCTCTCACACTCTCTCATACTGGTCACTGAAAGTTCCAACATGGCACCTCATGGCAAAGAACTCTCTGAGGATCTTAAAAGACGAATTGTTGCGCTACATGAAAATGGCCAAGGCTACAAGAAGACTGCCAACACCCTGAAACTGAGCTGCAGCACAGTGGCCAAGATCATCCAGCGTTTTAAAAGAGCAGGGTCCACTCAGAACAGACCTCGCGTTGGTCGTCCAAAGAAGCTGAGTGCACGTGCTCAGCGTCACATCCAACTGCTGTCTTTGAAAGATAGGCGCAGGAGTGCTGTCAGCATTGCTGCAGAGATTGAAAAGGTGGGGGGTCAGCCTGTCAGTGCTCAGACCATACGCCGCACACTACATCAAATTGGTCTGCATGGCTGTCACCCCAGAAGGAAGCCTCTTCTGAAGTCTCTACACAAGAAAGCCCGCAAACAGTTTGCTGAAGACATGTCAACAAAGGACATGGATTACTGGAACCATGTCCTATGGTCTGATGAGACCAAGATTAATTTGTTTGGTTCAGATGGTCTCAAGCATGTGTGGCGGCAATCAGGTGAGGAGTACAAAGATAAGTGTGTCATGCCTACAGTCAAGCATGGTGGTGGGAATGCCATGGTCTGGGGCTGCATGAGTGCAGCAGGTGTTGGGGAGTTACATTTCATTGAGGGACACATGAACTCCAATATGTACTGTGAAATACTGAAGCAGAGCATGATCCCCTACTCCGGAAACTGGGTCGCAGGGCAGTGTTCCAGCATGATAATGACCCCAAACACACCTCTAAGACGACCACTGCTTTATTGAAGAGGCTGAGGGTAAAGGTGATGGACTGGCCAAGCATGTCTCCAGACCTAAACCCAATAGAACATCTTTGGGGCATCCTCAAGCGGAAGGTGGAGGAGCGCAAAGTCTCGAATATCCGCCAGCTCCATGATGTCGTCATGGAGGAGTGGAAAAGCATTCCAGTGGCAACCTGTGAAGCTCTGGTAAACTCCATGCCCAGGAGAGTTAAGGCAGTTCTGGGAAATAATGCTGGCCACACAAAATATTGACACTTTAGGAACTTTCACTAAGGGGTGTACTCACTTTTGTTGCCAGTGGTTTAGACATTAATGGCTGTATATTGAGTTATTTTGAGGGAAGAATAAATTTACACTGTTATATAAGCTGCACACAGACTACTTTTCATTGTGTCAAAGTGTCATTTTGTCAGTGTTGTCCCATGAAAAGATATACTTAAATATCTGCAGAAATGTGAGGGGTGTACTCACTTTTGTGATACACTGTATATACATAAGCCAACTACCACAAATAGTTCAAGCTCCTAGTTCTAGTCTCACCAGTACTACAGGCCAGGCCCTGTGCCCGCAGACACAGATACAATCAACCATGTCTGAGGTATGTAATGTCGAGACCCCTGCTGTTTCGTTGAGGCACTTGTGTAAATAATGCATGAGTAAATACAGCATAGTGTGATTTTTTGTGTGTGGAAGTGTTCATTGTGAATTCACTGCTGGCTGGTGTAAAGAAGCAGTTGGTGACTTCTCACATGTTGGGGGGGGGGGGGGGTGAGGTACTAGTCCAGTGGTTCCCAACCAGGGGGCCAGGGCCCACTAGGGTGCCTCAGAGTGCCTAAAGGGGGGTCCCCATTGCATTTGATTGCATTTGAGAAGACTAAAAACCATGCGATGGGATGGGAGATCTCTTGTGTTGTCATATACTGTATCTATTTGAAACTAAATATAGCCCACGTTGGACCTTGAAAACTGGCAATATTTGATTTGCCCACCTCAAAGGTTCAAAGCTCAACAGATGGCAACTACAAATTATTCTGATTCAGTTGTACAAGGAGATCCCACTGAAGCAGACCCAAGTGAGAAAGCTCCTACCACCATTTCACCAAAAGTAAACCTACTACATCAACCAAAATCAGAAAATATCAAGATATTCTACCTTTACCATGGATTCATTGAAGTTTTCATGAGAAAGAACACGATACATCTTGTCATCCTTGCTAAAAGTGTAAGAATAATATCATACTTGTGTCAAGGGGGCCCCAAAAACTTGTTTTTGAATGGGGGGTATCTAAGTCTAGTCTGCAGTCCTCCTTAGTCGGAGTGGGGATGGTGCAAACAGCAAAGGGATTGTAATTATTAGTGTTTCTCCAGAACATTGGTTCTCTATCCATCAAATGTGTTGCCATCAGCCCTCTTCCTCTTTTATCTTCAACTTTCCCAAGCATAACTGTCTTTCTCATTGAATTGGCTCTTCTCTTTAGGTGTCCAAAATAAAAGAGCTTCATTTTCAATGTCTGGGATATCTGGTTGAGGATCTGTTTGTTTGCCTTCTTTGTTATCCAGGGTACTCTTAAAACTCTTTGCCAACAGTTGAAGGGCATTGATATTCTTCTTATTCTTCTTTTCATTGTCCAGCATTCACAACACACCCATAAAGAACCACATAAAGAATCGTAGTCTGTACAAATGTTTACATCCAAATTCATTCTACAGTAGTTCCTTCATTCTTGTTCTGCCAAGTGTCAGTCTATGTCATGATTCCTGGCTGTTGGATCTTCTGCTGTTAATAATTGATCCAAGTAGTCAAAAGCTGTCCACTACTTTGACATCTTGAGCATCAATAGTAAAGTTAGTGTTTTTGTTTTCTTTCTGTTGTCATGACTTTTGTCTTCTTGATACTAAGTTGAAGTCCCCTCTTTTCACGCTGTGCATTAACTGCTATAAGTGTTATGTTGACATGTGACATATCAAAGGTTGAGCAGCACGATGGCTCTGTGGGTAGCAGAGATGTTCACAAGTCACAAAATACGAGTCGGAGTCAAGTCACGAGTCTTTAGGCTAGAGTCCGAGTCAAGTCACGAGTCAGTATAATATACACAAAACATATACTGCCTGGCCAAAAAAAAGGTCACACACTCTAATATTTGGTTGGACCGCCTTTAGCTTTGATTACGGCACACATTCACTGTGGCATCGTTTCCACAAGCTTCTGCAATGTCACAACATTTATTTCTGTCCAGAGTTGCATTGATGTTGATGATGGGAGATTTGGACCACTGCGCAAAGTCTTCTCCAGCACATCCCAAAGATTCTCAATGGGGTTCAGGTCTGGACTCTGTGGTGGCCAATCCATGTGTAAAAATGATGTCTCATGCTCCCTGAACCACTCTTTCACAGTTTGAGCCTGATGAATCCTGGCATTGTCATCTTGGAATATGCCCGTGCCATCAGGGAAGAAAAAATCCATTGATGGAATAACCTGGTCGTTCAGTATATTCAGGTAGTCAGCTGACCTCATTCTTTGGGCACATAACGTTGCTGAACCTAGACCTGGCCAACTACAGCAACCCCAGATCATAGCACTGCCCGCACAGGCTTTGTACGGTAGGCACTAGGCATGATGGGTGCATCACTTCAGCCACCTCTCTTCTTACCCTGATGCACCTATCACTCTGGAACAGGGTAAATCTGGACTCATCAGACCACATGACCTTCTTCCATTGCTCCAGAGTCCAATATTTATGCTCCCTAGAAAATTGAAGCTGTTTTTGCCGGTTAGCCTCACTGACAAGTGGTTTTCTTAAGGCTACACAGCTGTTTAGTCCCAATCCCTTGAGTTCCCTTCGCATTGTGCATGTGGAAATGCTCTTACTTTCACTATTAAACATATCTCTGAGTTCTACTGTAGTTTTTCTACCATCTGATTTCACCAAACGTTTAAGTGATCGCCGATCACGATCATTCAAGATTTTTTTCAGACCACATTCCTTTCTCGAAGATGATGTTTCCCCATGTCCTTCCACTGTTTAATAATGCGTTGGACAGTTCTTAACCCGATTTTAGTAGTTTCAGCAATCTCCTTAGATGTTTTCTCTACTTGATGCATGCCAATAATTTGACCCTTCTGAAACAGATTAACATCTTTTCCACGACCACAGGATGTGTCTTTTGACATGGTTGTTTAACAAATGAGAAGCTACTCACTGCATCAGTTAGGGTTAAATAACTTGTTGCCAGCTAAAACATAATCACCCATGCAGTAATTATCCAATGGGAGGCTCTTACCTATTTGCTTAGTTAAATCCAGGTGGTGACCTTTTTTTTGGCCAGGCAGCATATATTGGAAATATAGCGTAAAAACGAATAATCTGTAAATTCAGATAAAAAACAACAACAGATTAGCAACTGTATTTTGCCATTTTACTTAGTGCCTTTACTTTCCCAGGTACCAGTTAAAAGCTTAAACTGATACATTTTGTTTTCATTACAAAACAAAAGCACGCAATAAATCAGGCACAGAGGCCCAAATCCCAAACACAGCAAAAAATCCATAACCACTGCTTACCTTAGCTTATATTCTTCCAGATGCTATTAAATTTATAACCGTCCCATTAGAAATAGAATCTGTTAGTTTGTAAATGTGCTTAAAATTAAAAACCTCCAAACTTTTCTCGGTTGTGAAGTAAAACACTAACTCGTTAGAAAGCCAATCAAGCGTTTCATTGACACATAATTTGTGTGACGCTGTGAACTAAATACATGCAAATAACAGCATTTCTTACTAACGATTAAAATCAGAAGGTCTGATTGGTTCAGAAAGCGGTTCTTTCAACCATTAGCGCCAATTCTGTAGGAGCGGTTTATTCACACCAGCTGTTCCAGTGAAGTGCACTACGTAGGGTATTCCACCATTTTAAGTGAGATTCCAAAGGTAGGGAGCGATGCTTCATCGCTACGCCGGAAGCTGGCTGGAACATTTACCCACTGCGTGCGTTGTGGGTTAAAACGGCCGGAGCGTCATTAGAGAGCAGAAAATGACATGATCAGAATATAATATATAATTAATTATCACAGGTAACTAATGTTAACACATGCTGACGCTAGGGACTCTTGTTGTGCACAAGTCATTTTTTGCGAGTCTCGAGTCGAGTCAGAGTCATTTGAAATGAGTCTGAGTGTGAACAACACAGTCAAATTTGCTGTAGTCAATGAAGCACACTTTTTTTAATTACCGTGGCCGTTTCCATAATCCAGCATACATATGAAAAGCCTTTTTGGAATCCTGCTTGCACATGTGGCAGTTCTCTTTCAATATAAGGTGCTATTCTGCGAGGAATGAATGATCTGCAGAACTCTACACAGGGGAAATTGTACAACACTTCTTGGCTCCTTTCTTTGGTACTGGAATATTGCCATCGTGGTTGTACAGATTTGTCGGCATAATATGGTCAGCAAATTAACCAAATCTTGAAATGTTTTCATTGCATTGCATCGATTCCTGTGCCAATCGTATTTGGCCGTGATCTCAGGTCCTGTCTACATCTGACTACATCTACAAGCAATGAGGGTTTTTCTGTGTAGCTGAGATTAATAAAAATGTCCTGTTTGTAGAGATCTTCTTTGGATTCATTCCATCATTGTTTGCACACCAACTGGAGGCTGAAATGTATTCCTGATTTCATGTATCCACTGGAAAACATCTCTTTTTTTAATAGTTTGTTTCCTTTTCCATTGTTTTTACATGTAACATGTTGTAGTAGTTGTTGAGCAGTTGAAGCCTAGTGGTTACAGGACTAGTTAGCAGAAGGTTGCCGATTCAAGACTCATCACTGCCAGATTGCCACTGTTGGACCCCTGAGCAAGGCCCTTAAGCCTTAATTCCTTAGACTGTACACTGTCAGTGGGACAGTATGGAAAATGCAAATAAAATAAAAATGCAGTGTTCCTTACATTTACTTTGACGTTTATTTGATTGCAAACAGTTTGAACCCAAGATATTTCATGTTTTATCTGCTCAACTTCATTTTTATTTGTTAATATACCTCCATTCCTGCATTTCAGACCTGCAACACATTAAAAAAACTGAATAATGATGTGATTCCAAGCATGTGATGTCAACAGGTGATTGTAATCATGATTTGGTACAAAAGCAGCATCCAGGAAAGGCTGAGTCTTTGATGAGCAAAGATGATCAGAGGATCTCCAGTTTGTCAACAAATGTGTGAGAAAATTATTAAAATGTGTAAAAACAATGTACCTCAAAGAAAGATTGGAAGGGATTTGCATATTTCTCCTTCTACAGTGCATAATATCATTAAACGATTCAAGGAATCAGGAGGAATTTCAGTGCGTAAAGGCCAAGGGCTCAAGCTTAACCTGAACGCCCGTGATCTTCAATCCCTCAGGCGGCACTGCAACAAGAACCACCACTCAACAATAGCTGATATAACCACATGGGTGAGGGATTACTTTGGCAAACTTTTGTCAAGCATTACAATACAGAGTTACATGCACAAATACCACTTAAAACTTTACTGTGCAAAAAAGAAGCCTTATGTTAACCATGTCCAGAAGTGGCGTCGACTCCTCTGGGCTCGGAGGCATCTAGGATGGACCATCACACAGTGAAAATGTGTATTGTGGTCAGATGAATCAGCATTCCAGGTCTTTTTTTTTTTAATGGATGTCGTGTGCTCCGGACCACAGAGGAAAACGTCCATCCAGATTGTTATCAGCAACAAGTCCAAAAGCCAGGGTCTGTCATGGTATGGAGCTGTGTCAGTGCCCTTGGCAAAGGTCATTTACACTTATGTGATGGCAGCATTAATGCAGAAAAGTACATTGAGATCTTAGAGCAACATATGCTGCCTTCAAGATGTCGTCTTTTCCAGGGACGTCCATGCATTTTTCAACAAGACAATGCAAAACCACATGCTGCACACATTACAAAGGCATGGCTGCAGAAGAAGAGGGTACGGGTACTGGACTGCCTGCAGTCCTGACCTCACCCCAATAGAGAATGTGTGGAGAATTTCGAAACGAAAAATGCGACAACGACGACCCCGTACTGTTGCACATCTTAAGACGTGTTTGCAGCAAGAATGGGACAAAATAAAAGCTGAAACACTAAATCACTTGGTCTCCTCGGTGCCAAAACGTCTTTTAAGTGTGGTGAAAAGGAATGACAACATTACAACGTGGGAAATGCTTTACTGTCCCACCTTTTTTTGGAATGTGTTGCACATCTGAAATGCAGGAATGGATGTTTATTAATAAATGAAATGAAGTTGAGCAGATAAAACATGAAATATCTTAGGTTCATCCTGTCTGCAATCAAATAAAAGTCAAAGTAAATGTAAGAAACTCTGTGTTTTTTTATTATTTGCATTTTCAATGCTGTCCCAACTTTTTCTGATAGGGGGTTGTACATCTTACTGTGCATATTTTACTACATTTCTTTTAAAGGTGTTCTTCACATTCCCAGACTGAGTGACTTTGTACTTGGCAGAGTATTTCAATTTACACATTCATGTTTTTAATGTATGCTAATGAATTGAATATGTAGCACAGGAACACAGTTTTAAGACAGCCGTTTATTTATACACTGCTTTTATTACAATGATGCTACGGTCTACGTTCTACTTAAGTTGCACAGAGAAGAGAAATAAGGTCTTTGCTAGCATGGTTGAATTTTTGAATGCAAATGAGGGTGCAGTATGCTAATGTGGCTGCTGAGTCTAACAACAGTTCATTAAACCACAGCACGTTTAATGTTATTATAGCTTTTACTGTAAGAATTTCAACGGAGTTACAGTTGTTTGTGAAATATACTGGGATTTTTTTAGCTGTGCAACTGTATGGTTCAGTAACTGGTTCATTCAGCTACTATATGCAGCAATTCCTTAAAAACATGCAGTTGTGCTTTGGAACTCATTATGCATTTATTTACATTTACAACCCCAAATCAGAAAAAGTTGGGACAGCATTGAAAATGCAAATAATAAAAAACACAAAGTTTCTTACATTTACTTTGACTTTTATTTGATTGCAGACAGGATGAACCTGAGATATTTCATGTTTTATCTGGTCAACTTCATTTCATTTATTAATAAACATTCATTCCTGTGTTTCAGGCCTGCAACACATTCCAAAAAAAGTTGGGACGGATGCAATTTAGGGCTAGTAATGAGGTGAAAAAACTAAATAACGATGTGGTTCTAATTAGGTGATGTCAACAGGTCTGCAATCAAATACATTTAAAGTAAATGTAAGGAACACTGCATTTTTATTTCATTTGCATTTTCCATACTGTCCCAACTTTTTTCTGATTTGGGGTTGTAGGTCAAGTGAGTAGTCCAGGGTTAGTGGTGTAAGCAGTGCAGTGTTGTGTTCAGCAAGGTGATTAAGACCTTCTGAACCTTGGTTATAATCGGACTTTCCAGTAAGATTTGGATCCCAAACACACTTCCAGGTCAACCAAAGCTTAGGTAAGGAATCAGTCCAAGAATATCCTGGAGTGACCTTCTCAGTCTTAAGATTTAAATCCTATAGAAAAATGTTGGTGAGATTTAAATACACAGTTGTAGAATACAAGTCAAATGTCTTTTTTAAGCTAAAAAAATTTATTTTCCTTAAAAAGAATTGCCAAAGGTTCCACAATAGAGGTGCCAGAGGAAGCACTTCACCACTCCACCAAGTACAATCCCAAATCAGAAAAAGTTGGGACAGCATGGAAAGTGCAAATAATAAAAAAATAAAACACGTCTTAAGATGTGCAACAGTACGGGGTCGTCGTTGTCGCATTTTTCGTTTCGAAATTCTCCACACAGGACTGCAGGCAGGCCAGTCCAGTACCCGTACCCTCTTCTTCCGCAGCCATGTCTTTGTAATGTGTGCAGCATGTGGTTTTGCATTGTCTTGTTGAAAAATGCATGGACGTCCCTGGAAAAGATGACGTCTTGAAGGCAGCATATGTTGCTCTAAGATCTCAATGTACTTTTCTTTATTAATGCTGCCATCACAGAAGTGTAAATTACCTTTGCCAAGGGCACTGACACACCCCCATACCATGACAGACCCTGTCTTTTGGACTTGTTGCTGATAACAGTCTGGATGGTCCTTTTTGTCTTTGGTCAGAGCACATGGTGTCCATTTTTTCAAAAAAAGACCTGGAATGCTGATTCATCTGACCACAATACACGTTTCCACTGTTTGATGGTCCATCCCAGTTGCCTCCGAGCCCAGAGAAGTCAACGCCGCTTCTGGACATGGTTAACATAAGGCTTCTTTTTTGCACAGTAAAGTTTTAAGTGGCATTTGTGCATGTAACTCTGTATTGTAGTGCTTGACAAAAGTTTGCTAAAGTAATCCCTCACCCATGTGGTTATATCAGCTATTGTTGAGTGGTGGTTGAGGGATCAAAGATCACGGGCATTCAGCTTAAGCTTGCGCCCTTGGCCGTTATGTAATCCCGATTCCTTGAATGGTTTAATGATATTATGCACTGTAGAGGGAGAAATATGCAAATTCCTTCCAATCTTTCTTTGAGGTACATTGTTTTTAAACATTTCAATTATTTTCTCACACATTTGTTGATAAACAGGAGATCCTCTGATCATCTTTGCTAATCAAAGTCTCAGCCTTTCCTGGATGTTGCTTTTGTACCAAACCATGATTACAATCACTTGTTGAAATCACCTGTTTGGAATCACATAATTATTGAGTTTTTTCACCTTATTACTAGCCCTAAACTGCCCCCGTTCCAACTTTTTTTGGAATGTGTTGCAGGCCTGAAATGCAGGAATGAACGTATATTAACAAATGAAATGAAGTTCAGCAGATAAAACATGAAATATCTCAGGTTCATCCTGTCTGCAATCAAATAAATGTAAATGCAAGGAACAGTGAGAATCCACTGCTGCCATTGTTTGGATAGGTTTCTGTAAAATAAATCAATGTAATGCCGTGCAGATGTTTAGTGGGTGTTGCTGAGACAATCTGGCTTGGCTTAATATTCGTTGCTGCAGTCAATTGTTTTGACAGCTGTAAGACTCTTCATATGTAGGAGTACAGTGGAATGCTTCACCAGCTCAGCTCTGTTTTTATTAAATTCTTAAAAAAAAAAAAAAAAACCTGGGAGGCATGTTTATTTTTTAGTCTTTTTTTGGCCGAAGCGGCTATAAGCATTTGCCATGATGAAGCTGCAACCAAAGCTATTGTTCAGGCCAGAAGCGTACTGAAATGGGATGTCGCCTTAATCCTTTGCAATTAGACGCGACAGTTTCATCTTCAAAAGATTTACGTCCACCTGCTATTCATAAGATCCTTGATGACATTTAATGCACTTATGATTCGCTTTGAAATTGCCCTTTGGAGTCAGCACACACATAAAGTGGCGCTATCGATTACAACTTAACAGGAAGCTGATCTGCACTTAAAATGGGCAATTAAATGGCTGGTAATTATATATTGATTGGAAACTGAGGCGTTAGTCAAAGGGCTGGCTGTTTAATCCACGCTGGGGGGAAGGGAGGAGGGATTCAGAGAGGAAGCGGTTGTCAAGCGCTCCGCGAAATCCCCTCTGTGATCAGAAAGCTAACGTGGTGTACGGCTCCTGCCAGCCTTCCCCTCCTCCCTCCTGCCAGTTTTTTTTGGCACAGTAGCTCTATCCTCCTCTTGTTACCTTTTGATACTGTTTTCATTAACTAGTTGGATCAGCAAGATCTTTCTCTACACATCTGTGATGATGAGAAGGCAGGATTTTAGAGCAGCTTTGGGGCAAATTGGAAAATTGAAAGTTATATATATACACACACACTGACTTATCAGCTCCACTTACCATATAGGATCACTTTGTAGTTCTGCAATTACTGACTGTAGTCCATCTGTTTCTCTACATACCTTTTTAGCCTGCTTTCTCCCTGTTCTTCAATGGTCAGGACCCCCACAGGACCACCACAGAGTAGGTATTATTTAGGTGGTGGATGATCTCAGCACTGCAGTGACACTGACATGGTGGTGGTGTGTTAGTGTGTGTTGTGCTGGTATGAGTGAATCAGACACAGCAGCGCTGCTAGAGTTTTTAAATACCGTGTCCAGTCACTTTCCACTCTATTAGACACTCCTACCTAGTTGGTCCACTTTGTAGATGTAAAGACGATCGCTCATCTATTGCTGCTTTTTGGATGGTCATCTTCTAGACCTTCATCAGTGGTTACAGGACGCTGCCCACAGGGCGCTGTTGGCTGGATATTTTTGGTTGGTGGACTATCCAGCGGTGACAGTAAGGTGTTTAAAAACTCCAGCAGCGCTGCTGTGTCTTAAGTTTGAGCTACAATTGCTCGTCTGTTGGATCGGACCACACGGGCCAGCCTTCGCTCCCCACCTGCATCAATGAGACTTGGCTGTCACAATTTGACCCTTTTCAAACTCACTCAAATCCTTACGCTTGTCCATTTTTCCTGCTTCTAACACATCAACTTTGAGGAAATTTTTTTTACAAATAACAGGTGCCGTAATGAAGAGATAATCAGTGTTATTCACTTCACCTGTCAGTAGTCATAATGTAATGCCTGGTTGGTATATATATAAATATATTAGGGCTGTCGTTAAAAAAATTAATCAAGATTAAAATTTAACTATTTAATCTAACTATTTTTATTTGGCTGTTTGTGCCACATACATGTGTGTCTCTGTGGTAATTAACTGTATTTCAGATGAATTAGGATGTAAAGCGCATGAACTGTCCGATGATAAACTACTTTTAGCGGTTTTCACTTTTTTACGTGTTGATGAAAAGATGAATGAAATCACGCAAGCTTTGTAACGAGTATTTCCATTGGCTGCTAGACCTGTCCATCAAAACCGCGTAGCTCCGCCTCCTTCCCTCCGGTGAGAAGTGAAACTCTGTGTGATTCAGCTTATTCTATCACATGGTTATAAACATGATTTATATTTGTGATGTTTGTAGTTTTCTAAAAACACATTCGTATCTGATATTTATATGGACTAAGCGTTTACATGGACTGTTTTAATTAACACTTTTTTTATATCAATTTTTTATTTTAGTCAATTACTTATAGATAATGTCTGCTAACTTGACTGTTTCAGG
The DNA here is from genome assembly GCF_030014385.1 of Trichomycterus rosablanca. Lineage (NCBI taxonomy): Eukaryota > Metazoa > Chordata > Actinopteri > Siluriformes > Trichomycteridae > Trichomycterus > Trichomycterus rosablanca. The sequence continues at coordinate 30,302,355 of NC_086000.1, read as the reverse complement.
TATTTATAGATGTTTAAATGGTAATTTAGAACAGTATTTCCCAGTATTCTTTCTGCACAAACACAGTATTAAAGGGTTTTCTTAATAGATCTATGAAATAATCATATCTGTGTTTTGATGCTTTATTGATGCCTTATATTAGATCAAAACATTATGATTGGTGCACCTGTTTTCAGTGTCAGGGTCATGAACAGGAAAAGATCCTCACTTTTGTCAGATAATGTGCTTTCTACAATGAATTTAGATTTAATAATTTTATCATATTTTATGAATGTTTTATTGGTAAACACGTTCTTGCAATAACAATGTGCATAACTGTTCAAATTTTGCTTAATTATTAGTTTGCGATTAATTGAGATGAATACATATATATTAGGGCTGTCACACGATTAAAAATTTTAATCGAGATTAATCGTGATTAATGTTGTTCTTTAATCGCGATTAATCTCGATTAAAATTTTTAATCGTGTGACAGCCCTAAAATATATATATATATATATAGTATACTATACTACTTCTATTTTATATATACATATGTGCGTGTGGCCCAAGGTAGAAAAGTAAAAGAGTAAGGTAAGTGTGTTAGTAGGAGTAGAGGATATCACACTCCACATTCTCGACCAGAAAAGAAAGGATGTTCACCCCACATGGACATATGCCTAAGCAGCCCCCAGCAAACATCAGGAAATACCAGATACCCATGTGTTCATGATAAGCCCCCAGCAAAATACATGACCGCTAAGAAAAGGTGAAAAGAATAAATAAAAGGAAAAGTATGAAAGTCAAGTCGCCAGCAATGTCAGCTGCTCTATCGGCAAAGACTCTGCAAAGGAAATAAAAGCCACACACACAGGAGATCTCCATAACACAGGTCGGTGGCTAAACTAAGAACAAAGGTAGTCTGCCACTCCTACACAGGAGAGTGTGACAGAGCACTACAACAGCAAGTTCCAGAGAAAATATAAAATAATGCTGGCATATAAACCAGTAAAAAATCATACTGGCCCTGCAGACTGCAAAGAACACACAACACAATACACCAGAGGCGAGCTGTTCGTTAAAGCCGTTATTTAAAAGTGCTTGCTTAATGAGGCAGTGTCGATTCCATGCTCACTGTCGGTCCTAATGGATAGCAGGTGATCATGATACTGCAATCCATGCCCCCTGTAGCTCTGCTCAACGGGTGAACACATGACAGCACACAAGATGCATCTTGGAACACAACTGTGAAATCACTTGTGTGTGCTGTGTAAACAATGTCTGCCTTTCTTAACCATGGATGGAAGCTTGCTACATAAAATGATAATCCTCCCAGTCTAGTTGTATCCAATTACCCCATTGCATTAGACTTCCTCTCTAATGATGCTGATCCCCACTGCTGATTGAGGAGAGCGAGACTGTCACACGGCCCCTCCAACACGTGTGCAGTAGCTTACTGTATCTTTTCACCTGAATATGCGTTCATATGCAGATCAGCTTTTATGTACGGAGAGCCACACCCTGTTCAACGCTTTGACTCTGTGCAGGTGCCTTCTACCAGTCAGCAGAGGTCGTTATTGCATCAGTTATGAGGTCCCTGTCCGGCTCCCACCCTGTACGAACAACAGTCAAACGTTGTTCATATAGCCACCCAACCCAGCTGGATGGAAGAGCTAAGTTTCAAACTGACGAGTTCAAATGTCAGCTCTGGTGTGCTAGCATGTTTTACCGTCTCATATTTTAAAGATCACCTTTGATTTTTACTAAAGTCTGAAGTGTTGTTTTGCATGTTATGAATTCGACTTTAAACCTGCTAAGCCACACATTTCAGTACAGTTCACAGCCAGCATTTGCAAAGACTTTTCCCAGATGTCAAATCTTGTTAGAGATAATAAATGGACTGGCAGGCCTTGGAAGCTCAGATTCCCACCCAGACAGCTCTAAGCTGTTTTTTATGATCTTTCAGGCTCCTAGTTATTGATGGCTTTATCTATTGCTCTATTGTACCTACCTGTTTTGCTCATGCAAACAAGAGTAGGAAGCATCTTGACTCATTCATATTTCTGTTTTCCATAAAAGTCGACATAAAGACATGAAGTAGTGACATGTCTAAATAAGACTTGTTGTTTTAATGATAAAATACCCAGCAGGTGTATAAACAAAACTGAAAACTGACACCCTTTCAATTTTGCGATTTGAAGTGAAAAACAAATGACCAAAGGTTCATGAATCCCTTTGCTTGCGTTGCGCTTGAAGGGGCAGTGAGAAAATCGGGGGGCCCTAGCACCGGCCCTGGTTTCATTCCATATATATCGAGTTTTATTTTGTATATATCAGTTTGCATTCCATATATATATCGAGTTTCATTCCATATAAAGGGTGTCCCAAAATTCACGCAAGATTTGAATTTGGCGCCATTTGTGCGGTACAGTGTTGCCAACAACAAAAAAAGACAGCGTGACAGCTCACAGTTCAGGGTTATTAAAAATGGAGCGCTACACGAAAGAACAACGCGTTTTCATTGTTGAGCAATATTTTAAAAATAATGAAGGTTTGGCAGCTACAGTTCGCAATTTCCGTACAAAATATAGTCGGAATAGTGATTTAACTTCATCAACTGTGAAGAGATTAATTAAAAAATTCAGGGAGACTGGATCAATTAGTGATCTTAGACACTCTGGCCGTCCTTCAACAAGTCGTTCAACACAAAACATCGAAGCAGTTCGTGAGAGTGTTGCTGAGAGTCCAGGAACATCAATTCGGCACCGTGGTCAAGAATTGAACATTTCCAGAAGCTCACTACAGCGTATTCTCACGAAAGATTTGAATCTTCATGCTTACAAAGTTCAATTGAGTCAAGAACTGAAGCCTACTGACCACGCACAGCGAAGAGAGTTTGTTGAATGGATTTTGGAACAACAACAAGTGGATGCCGATTTTTCGAACAAAGTCATCTTCAGCGATGAGGCTAATTTTCATCTTGATGGCTTCATTAATTGTCAAAATTGTCGCATTTGGGATTCAGAAAATCCACGAGTGATTGTTGAGAAACAAATGCATCCACAACGTGTCACTGTTTGGTGCGGATTTTGGGCTGGAGGCATCATCGGACCATTCTTCTTCGAAAATGCGTCTGGTCAGGCAATAACAGTTAATGGTGCTCGCTATCGCGACATGATAATCCAGCTTTTTGTGCCTAAATTGCAAGATATGGATGTGGACGACATGTGGTTTCAACAAGACGGTGCCACATGCCATACAGCCCGAGAAACAATTCAATTACTGCATGAGTCATTTCCTGGTCGTGTAATTTCCCGTTTTGGTGATCAGAATTGGCTGCCCAGATCATGCGATTTAACGCTGTTGGACTTTTTTCTTTGGGGTTTTTTGAAGTCTAAGGTTTATGCCATCAAGCCCACGACCACCCACGCCTTGAAGGAGGAAATTGAGCGCTGTATCAACGAAATTCAGCCACATTTATGCAAAGCGGTCATGGAAAATTTCGACAAAAGAGTGCGTATGTGCCAGCAAAGCCGTGGAGGCCATTTACCCGATATGCTATTCCATACATAACCCTATACTGTATACTTTATGAATCAATTAAAAATTTACAATTTTTAATTAAAAACCTGTGTTCTCTATCAAAATTACTTCTTGCGTGAATTTTGGGACACCCTATATATCGAGTGTATATATATAGATATATATATATATCGAGTTTCATTTTATATATATCAGTTTTCATTCCATATATATCGAGTTTCATTCCATATATATAATTTTCATTCCATATATATCAGATTTCATTCCATATATATCGAGTTTCATTTTATATACAGTATATCTGTTTTCATTCCATATATATCGAGTTTCATTCCATATATATCAGTGTTTACTATATATTTCCTGTTTGGCTTGCCATAATATATCACCACCAAGTTACCACTGTTGGTCCCTGAACAAGGCCCTTAACCCGTAATTGCTCAATCGTGTTAAGTCATGATTGTAAGTCGCTTTGGGTAAAAGCATCTCCAAAAATGTAAATATTGATTGATTAAAGATGTCTAAAGATAATAATAAGAAGGAGTACAAGAAAAAAAGAAACATTCAGTTGTATTTACATGAATTAAGGAAAGTTTGTGAACCCTGTGAAATGGCCTTTAAGGTGTAATTAATAAACATACTGTATTCTGTCTAAACTAACATGTTTTCATTAAACATATAACAGTCCTAACTTAGAGAAGTATGTGAGTATTTACTTTCTAAGAAAACCCTCCTCTAGCAGTTTTCTTTGTGTGAGCAGATTAAACAGTAGTCTTTTCAGAGCACTTTGGGATTTCTTGCATCAACAGCTTCTTCAAGTCGTGTCATCGCATTTCAATTAGATCAAGGTCTGAACTCTGGACTCATTCCAAAAAGCTAAACTTTGCATTATTTTTATTTATTTGTTTAGGTTCATTGACTTGGACTACAACCTTTGCTTTCTTTTGTATTTTTATGCAATTTTTACTTCTAAAGATTACATGCTAATTAGGCCTTGAAACAGTATATCCACCCAAATGCTACATTAGTCATTGTTCACAAATTTGACAGGCTGTGGGGATGGTTTGCAGCACCTTTTATTCCTATAGACACAGTGCTGTTTATTTAGTTAATTTTTTATTTACTTGTCAACAAATGTTGACAGATTATTTAAATTGTTTTCTTTTGTGCTCAGGTGGGGCAGCGGGAAAACACGCCAGCACATCAGAGCTGACATTTCGAACTCGTCGGTTCGAAACTCAGCTCTGCCACCCGGCAGGTTGGGCGCCTACATGAACAACGATTGGCTGTTGTTCAAGGGCAGGGTGCCAGAGGGCATTCCTCATAAGTGATACAATTATGACCTCTGCTGGCTGATTGATGGTGCCTGCACAGAGACAAGGGATAATGGGGATCAGGGTGTGCAGGTGAAAAGATACAGTCGGCTACTGCACACGTTTCGGAGGGGACGCGTGCTAGTCACGACTCTCCTCAATCAGGGTGGAGATCAACATCAGTAGAGAGAAAATGTAATGCAGTAGGGTAATTGAATACGACTAGATTGGTTGTGATATTTTATGCATTCCTCTATAGTACAGTATAAACTTACATTTGTAGAGATCTTGATATATTTTGGGCTCAACACCTGTGTGTTTAGAATCCCTATGAAGTCCTAAGAAATGTTTTGAGACAGGGTTTACATCATCAGATTTTTGGAGAAGAGCATAATCAGCCTTTGTGAGATTTTGTTAGGAAATAGCGCCTAGTACCTCAGCTGTGTAAAGGATTAATCAACGTGTTCAGTGATTAAATTTAGATGATAAGTGAGTCAGATGCACAATTTTTTTATAACTCCAAATCAGAAAGAGTTGGGACAGTATGGAAAATGCAAAAAAAACAAAAATGCAGTGTTCCTTACATTTACTTTGACTTTTATTTGACTGCAGACAGGATGAACCTGAGATATTTCATGTTTTATCTGCTCAACTTCATTTCATTTATTAATGAACATCCATTCCTGCATTTCAGGTCTGCAACACATTCCAAAAAATAAGTTGGGACGGGGACAATTTAGGGCTAGTAATGAGGTTAAAAAAACTAAATAATGATGTGATTCCAAACAGGTGATGTCAACAGGTGATTGTAATCATGGTTTGGTACAAAAGTAGCATCCAGGAAAGGCTGAGTCTTTGATGAGCAAAGATGATCAGAGGATCTCCAGTTTGTCAACAAATGTGTGAGAAAATGATTGAAATGTTTATAAGCAACGTACCTCAAAGAAAGATTGGAAGGAATTTGCATATTTCTCCCTCTACAGTGCATAATATCATTAAACCACTCAAGGAATTTGGTGGAATTTCAGTGCGTAAAGGCCAAGGGTGCAAGCTTAAGCTGAGCGCCTGCATCAAGAACCGCCACTCAACAATAGCTGATATAACCACATGGGTGAGGGATTACTTTGGCAAACCTTTGTCAAGCACTACAATACAGAGTTACATGCACAAATGCCACTTAAAACTTTACTGTGCTAAAAAGAAGCCTTATGTTAACCATGTCTAGAAGTGACGTCAACTTCTCTGGGCTCTGAGGCATCTAGAATCGACCATCACACAGTGGAAACATGTATTGTGGTCAGATGAATCAGCATTCCAGGTTTTTTGTGGAAAAATGGATGCCCTGTGCTCCAGACCAAAGATGAAAAAGACCATCCAGATCTTTATCAGCAACAAGTCCAAAAGCCAGGGTCTGTCATGGTGATGGCAGCATTAATGCAGAAAAGTACATTGAGATCTTAGAGCAACATATGCTGCCTTCAAGACGTCATCTTTTCCAGGGATGTCCATGCATTTTTCAACAAGAAAATGCAAAACCACATGCTGCACACATTACAAAGGCATGGCTGAGGAAGAAGAGGGCACGGGTACTGGAGTGGCCTGCCTGCAGTCCTGATCTGTCCCCAATAGAGAATGGACGACCCATACTGTTGCACATCTTAAGACGTGTTTGCAGGAAGAATGAGACAAAATAAAAGCTGAAACACTAAATCACTTGGTCTCCTCGGTGCCATAACGTCTTTTAAGTGTGGTGAAAAGGAATGGCAACATTAAAAAGTGGTAAATGCTTTACTCTCCCAACTAAGTATACTAGCAGTATAATTGTACTTTAACTTTTACAGATCTTAAAGTCTGCCCATGTTGTCTTAGAACGTCAGTCTCATAACTAGGGCCCTCCTAAATTCACGGGACAATGTGCTTAATTTCACAAACCTTGTTTTCCAAAAATCACAGTTTTCACTCATTTATAAGAAAAAGGGCCACATTTTCATGGCAGTGATTAAATAACATATAATTTGAATGCAAGAACAAATGGAAGCTACAATACACAGCACAGTCTTCATTAACAGTTGAATGTAAACATTTTGTACCTTTGGGGATTTCATAATCAATGGAAAAGTGTGCGTCTCTACACACATGATCATCTCTGTGTAGTCTGTGCTGCGCCTCAAAAGAACAAGCCAGTAAAGTATTATGCTCCTAATAGTTTGTCTATGTACAGTTAAGGACACTCGGTTACACTAGGACCGCCTTACAGTTGAGGCACTTGAATGCTACACAAATAAAAAATGTTAAATCGCTAAACACAAATCTTAAATTTCACAACAAATTGCATATTACACAGGAGAGGGCTCATTTCACCGTCCGTGACATGATTTTCACGGCTGTGAATGAGGTAGGGCCTTAGTTATATGGTATATAGTCCCAAACTCTTATAGTTACATTTAAGTTTTTCTCTTTTTCTCTGATTTTTCCCCCAATTTTCTCCCCTAATCTAGTCATATCCAATTACCCTGGTTGCGTTACTCTTCACCTCTACCGATACAACCCTACACTGCTGACTAAGGAGCTTCGCAACTGACACACGCCCCCTCCGACACGTGTGCAGTACCGACTGCCTCTTTTCACCTGCACTAGGCGAGTTCATATGCAGATCAGCTCTGTGCATGAAGAGCCACACCCTGATCAGCATTATTCCCCAAATCTGTGCATCAGCAGAGGTCGTGATTGCACCAGTTATGAGGAACCCTGGTCCGGCTTTCCCATCCCTGGATGGCAGAGCTGAGATTCGATACGATCTATTCAAAATCCCAACCGCTGCGCCACCTGAGCGGCTACACTTACGTTTTGTTCAAACCACAAGACATTTTGCCTCCTTCTGTTAAGAAGCCTTTCAACAGATACTATGCAATGTTTTTCAGTAAGAGCTTCTTTTCCACTAATCATTCATCTAGGCCCACGTAATACCTTAAATATGGATAATCCATGGACATTGTTCTTAGTCACAGCTAATTATTTCCGTGATCAGTCAGATCATTGGTGTCACGGTAGCTATTTAATAACTTTTGAGCGCCAGTCTGACTATGACTAAAGACTTTTCCATTGCATGATGATGGACTAAACTGAGCTTGAAAGGACATTCAGCGATTTTTAAGACAGTGTTTCATTTACCCTTAGATCTGTGTTTCTGTACAATTAGATCAATGCCTTGTTTTGACTGCTTCATTGAGTTTATTTTGATTTCTGTGCTGGACAGCCTCTACCATATTGATGGACCTCTCCAAGACGCTTTTTATCCATGTACAATAATTTAAAACTGCTGATCCGGGTTGACTATTAACAAATTGAGTTGGCAAGGTGACGTGTCACATTAATTTAACACTAGGCTGACAGGTTCCAAGGCTGTCCATTATTTTAAAAGACTGAGTGTTTCCAGTATTTTAGTATAATGTTTACAGACTTTGTCCTCTTTCTTTTAATAATTTATCATATAGGAGCACTTTGTAGTTCTACAATTACTGACTGTAGTCCATCTGTTTCTTTAGATACTTTTTTAGCCTGCTTTCACCCTGTTCTTCAATGGTCACGACCCCCACAGGACCACCACAGAGCAGGTATTATGTAGGTGGTGGTCTCAGCACTGCAGTGACACTGACATGGTGGTGGTGTGTTAGTGTGTGTTGTGCTGGAATGAGTGGATCAGACACAGCAGCGCTGCTGGAGTTTTTAAATACTGTGTCCACTCACTGTCCTTTCTTTAAGACACTCTTACCTAGTTGGTCCACCTGTAGATGTAAAGTCAGAGACTTCTAGACCTTCATCAGTGGTCACAGAACGCTGCCCACGGGGCGCTGTTGGCTGGATATATTTTTGGTTGGTGGACTATTCTCAGTCCAGCAGTGACAGTGAGGTGTTTAAAAACTTCATCAGCGCTGCTGTGTCTTATCCACTCATACCAGCACAACACACACTAACACACCACCACCATGTCAGTGTCACTGCAGTGCTGAGAATGATCCACCATCCAAATAATACCTACTCTGTAGTGGTTCTGTGGGGGTCCTGACCATTGAAGAACAGCATGAAAGGGGGCTAACAATTGCAGTCGGTAATTGTAGAACTACAAAGTGCTTCTATATGGTAAGTGAAGACAATAAAATGGAGGGGGTTTTAATGTTATGGCTGACCAGTGTACTTGAAGGCACCACTTCTAAATACAAAATAAATAATTAACATTAACAAAATCTCAGAACTTAATAACAATAAAATGGCAGCTTGGTGACACAGTGGGTAGTGCTGTCCCCCCCACAGCAAGAAGATGTGTTTCCTCTGGGTGCTCTGGTTTTCTTCCACAAGTCCAAAGATATGCAGTCAGACAAATAGACAGGACAGTTGTAGCCTGGTGGTTAGGGAACTGGACTAGCAATCCAAAGGACACTGGTTTGAGCACCACCATTGCCAGGTTGCCACTGTGAGCAAGGCCCTTAACCCATAATTGGTTAGACAATATATTGTCACAGTACTGTAATTCGCATTGGATAAAAGTGTCTGCTAAATGCCCAAAATGTAAAAGGAGAAAGTAAGTGTCCCAAGTGTAAGTGTAATAATAATGACAACTACATATCAGTCCAAAAGTATTAATAGTGTGTTTGATTGAAGTATTGGTCACTATTTACTACTTTTTTACAAGCATAAACAACATTTCCACATAACTGTCTACTGTTGCTGTAGTATTGCACTATATGGACACAACAACAGTACTGCTATATGTAGCATCTACACCATTTTCACATGAATGTCCACTGTTGCTGCAGTATTGCACCATACTGGTACATGGTGGATTTGTTACTGTCTGTTAATATCTGAAATTATCTAGAGATGCTATTACTGTTCTGTTACACTGGATACACTATATCAGTTCATCACTCAGAAGTTGTAGACAATTATTTAATAATAACCTACTGGAAACAAAGAACACCACACTAATACTTCATTGGACCCACTTTGCTCACACAGTAACAGAAACTAGATGTGAATCTTTAATTTTACCACATTCTGGAGCTGCTACTGTTGGATTCAGATCTGGTGACTGGGAAGGTCTTAAAAGGTCATTACATTTACACTTTTAGCAGACGCTTTTATCCAAAGAGACTTACAGAACTGTGACAGTATATTGTCCTAGCAATTAAGGGTTAAAGACCTTGCTCAAGGGCCCAACAGTGTCTTGAACCAGCGACCTTTCTATTACTAGTCCAGTACTTTCACCACTAGGCTACAACTGCCCTAAAAGGTGTACTCGCTTGAGCATGAAACCAGTTCATAATGACTTTGTGACGTTGCATTATCATACTGGAAGTAACCCTTATATAAGATGGCAATAATGCAGCCATAAAGGTATGTACATGGTCAGTAACAGACCTTATATATGCTGTGGCATTCAAACAATGCTTAATTGGTATTTGTAGACCCAGTGATGGCAAAGAAAACATGCCCTACACCACAATATCACCAAAACAAAGCAGGTTGAGTCCATGATTTATTATTTTTTTTATTATTTTGTTTATGCATTCCCCCCCTTTTCCTCCCAACTTTAGCGTATCCAATTACCTAATTGCATTATGCTTCATCTCTACTGATGTTGATCCCTGCACTGGTTGAGGAGAGCCGAGACTGACACACGCCCCCTCCGACACGTGTGCAGTAGCCGACTGGCATCTTTTCACCTGTATGAAGCAAGTTCATATGCAGATTAGCTTTGTGTATGGAAAGCCACACCCTGATCAACGCATTATCCCTCATTTTTGTGCAGGCGCCATCAATCAGCCAGCAGAGGTCATAATTACATCAGTTATGAGGTCCCATCCGGCTCCCACCCTGTATTAACAACAGCTGATTGTTGCTTGTGTAGGTGCCCTGGCTGAGCTGAAATTTGAAACGACGATTTCGAAATGTCAGCTTTTGTGTGCTAGCGTGTTTTACTGCTGTGACACCTGAGTGCCCCGGATCCATTAATTTTTTTATACAAATGTTAATTTTTAACATCTGGATTTGGCAGCAGAAATCAATTTACAGTATTAGGTTAGGCAGTATTTCTTTAACTGTTCAGTTATTTTGGTGAACCTGTGCCCACTGTAGCCACGGGTTCTTAGCTGACCTAGGGCGATTCTTTGCTGTTGCCGCCCATCCATCTTTAGGTTTAAAGTGTTATGCATTCATAACAACATAAACGAGCAGGTGTACAGATGTTCAAAATAAAGTGGCAGTGAAAATACATTAACAGTTTTGAGCACCATTATGTCCATGTGATATATTTTATTTATTTTTATTATTTGTACAAATTTAAAGAAAGTACGTTCAAGATAATATCTTTGAAAAACAAAATTTTTTATGGATTCAAGTTACAGCAGTTTCAGTCATTGAATGCAAACCAGTCATGACTGAAACAAAATAATGCAATTTTATGCAATTCTATCCGTATCCATCAAATGGCGCCAGACATTTCAAATGCTGGTCAGGCTAATTGCTGCCTGTCATGAATTTCTGTTTGAACGACCACAAACTGAGAACTGATGTAAATTAGACAATAGTTTGACCAGGTATGAATTAGATTAGACATAAAATCTGCATTTAGTTATTATGGTGTACTTCTATTTTTGTAAGACAGCAGTTAAATAAGTTAAAACTTGTTTTGTAATATCTAATGCACTGTTGCATGTTTTAATGATTTTATGTATTGTAGCCAATACACAAATAATAACAACAATAATAATAAAGATAATAATAATAATAATAGCAGAAATAATGATGATAATGATAATAATAATAATAATAATAATAATAATAGAAGTAATAATAATGATAATAATAATAATAAAATAAGTAATAATAATGATAATAATAATAATAATAGCAGTAATAATGATGATGATAATAATAATAATAGAAGTAATAATAATGATGATAATAATAATAATAAAAATTATTAATAATAATAATGATGATGTTGATAATAATATTATTAATTATTAATAATAATATTAATAATAATAATAATGATGATGATAATAATAATAATAATAAAGGGCAGCACGGTGGCACTTTCACCTCACAGCAGGAAGGTCCTGGGTTTGATTCTCAGGTGGAGCAGTCTGGGTCCTGTCTGTGTGGTGTTCTCCAGTGTCTGTGTGGGTTTTGTTTGGACTGTGGGAGCTCTGGTTTCCTCCCACAGTCCAAAGACATGCAGTCAGGCTATTTGGACATATATATATATATATATACAGTGTATCACAAAAGTGAGTACACCCCTCACATTTCTGCAAATATTTTATTATATCTTTTCATGGGACAACACTATAGAAATAAAACTTGGATATAACTTAGAGTAGTCAGTGTACAACTTGTATAGCAGTGTAGATTTACTGTCTTCTGAAAATAACTCAACACACAGCCATTCATGTCTAAATAGCTGGCAACATAAGTGAGTACACCCCACAGTGAACATGTCCAAATTGTGCCCAAAGTGTCAATATTTTGTGTGACCACCATTATTATCCAGCACTGCCTTAACCCTCCTGGGCATGGAATTCACCAGAGCTGCACAGGTTGCTACTGGAATCCTCTTCCACTCCTCCATGATGACATCACGGAGCTGGTGGATGTTAGACACCTTGAACTCCTCCACCTTCCACTTGAGGATGCGCCACAGGTGCTCAATTGGGTTTAGTCCATCACCTTTACCTTCAGCTTCCTCAGCAAGGCAGTTGTCATCTTGGAGGTTGTGTTTGGGGTCGTTATCCTGTTGGAAAACTGGAAACTGGCCCAGTTTTCGAAGGGAGGGGATCATGCTCTGTTTCAGAATGTCACAGTACATGTTTGAATTAATGTTTCCTCAATGAACTGCAGCTCCCCAGTGCCAGCAACACTCATGCAGCCCAAGACCATGATGCTACCACCACCATGCTTGACTGTAGGCAAGATACAGTTGTCTTGGTACTTCTCACCAGGGCGCCGCCACACATGCTGGACACCATCTGAGCCAAACAAGTTTATCTTGGTCTCGTCAGACCACAGGGCATTCCAGTAATCCATGTTCTTGGACTGCTTGTCTTCAGCAAACTGTTTGCGGGCTTTCTTGTGCGTCAGCTTCCTTCTGGGATGACGACCATGCAGACCGAGTTGATGCAGTGTGCGGCGTATGGTCTGAGCACTGACAGGCTGACCTCCCACGTCTTCAACCTCTGCAGCAATGCTGGCAGCACTCATGTGTCTATTTTTTAAAGCCAACCTCTGGATATGACGCCGAACACGTGGACTCAACTTCTTTGGTCGACCCTGGCGAAGCCTGTTCCGAGTGGAACCTGTCCTGGAATACCGCTGTATGACCTTGGCCACCATGCTGTAGCTCAGTTTCAGGGTGTTAGCAATCTTCTTATAGCCCAGGCCATCTTTGTGGAGAGCAACAATTCTATTTCTCACATCCTCAGAGAGTTCTTTGCCATGAGGTGCCATGTTGAATATCCAGTGGCCAGTATGAGAGAATTGTACCCAAAACACCAAATTTAACAGCCCTGCTCCCCATTTACACCTGGGACCTTGACACATGACACCAGGGAGGGACAACGACACATTTGGGCACAATTTGGACATGTTCACTGTGGGGTGTACTCACTTATGTTGCCAGCTATTTAGACATTAATGGCTGTGTGTTGAGTTATTTTCAGAAGACAGTAAATCTACACTGCTATACAAGCTGTACACTGACTACTCTAAGTTATATCCAAGTTTCATGTGTATAGTGTTGTCCCATGAAAAGATATAATGAAATATTTGCAGAAATGTGAGGGGTGTACTCACTTTTGTGATACACTGTATATATATATACACTGTATATATACATATATAAATGAACTAGTATATGAGGGTGTGTTACCCTGCATTGAACTGAACAGATATCTGCCCTGCCTCTAGTGTGTCTGGGTGGTGCCTAAACCACAGCAACCCTGGATAGAATGATTAGAATGAAACAGTAAATAAATAAAGGTTAAGTTATATGAATAGTTTATTATTATTAGTTCCTGACATTCTTGTAAGCAATGTGGGGGTTAACCACACCATTACCACCAAAACAAGTGGTGGCAGTGTTGGTTCTACACAACAACATGGTTCCTAAGATCTTAGATTGGTTGCTTGCTTCTGGTCACTGTTCTTTATGTTTGCCTTATCTCCAAATAAAGTCTTTTCAAGTAAGCCCAAAACATGCTCATATAACACAGTTGTCTAACCCTCTGCCTTGTGAGCGTGAATGCGTGGGTGAATTTAACCTTGCATTTGATTAATGACCAGTTAAGGGTGTATTTCCCCTTGTTTCCGTGTTCCAGAGCATCAAAGTCAGTGACGCCAACCAAAATAAATTATTTTGTAAAATAAATAGTAGGGTTTATATAACTGGTAAGGGAGGGTGAAGCTACTTAAAATAGTCTCCACTTTTATTTATTTTATTAGGATTTTAACGTCATGTTTTACACACTTTAGTTACATTCATGACAGGACAGTCACTCACTTTCTTAACCACTTATCCAATTAGGGTCGCGGGGGGGGCACAAGGGGGCACAAGGCACACAGTAACACCCTGGATGGGGCGCCATACACACACCCATTAACCTATAGGGCAATTCAGTGTCTCCAATGAACCTGACCGCATGTTTTTGGACTGCGGGAGGAAACCGGAGCTCCTGGAGGAAACCCACACAGACACGGGGAGAACATGCAAACTCCGCACGGAAAGGACCCGGACCGCCCCGCCTGGGGATCGAACCCAGGACCTTCTTGCAGTGCCCGACAGGACAGGCAATTACTGGTTATTCATCAGTTCAAGTGTAATGTCAAACACAGTCATGGACAATTTTGTATCTCCAATTAACCTCACTTGCACATGAAACCGGATAATCCGGAGGAAACCCACACGGAGATGGAGAGAACATGCAAACTCCACCTGGGAATCGAACCTAGGACCTTCTTGCTGTGAGGCGACAGTGCTACCCACCATGCAGCCCAGTCACCACTCTTTCCAGCTATGCTTTTGTATTTAATAGATCATAAATGTACATTATAATACTGTGTGAGAATGTATTTCTGTTCCTCCTAAGCTCTATATGGTTGTGTCCACAGTATCTGAGTGAGCTTATTGATCACTACAACCCAGCACGTCCACTTTGTTCACAAGACGCAGGGTTACTTATAGTTCCTAGAATTAAAAAGATCACGGCTGGTGGAAGAGTGTTTTCTTACAAAGCTCCACAACTTTGGAATAATCTTCCTGCCTCTGTTCGGGATTTGGAGTCTCAATGTTTAAGTCTAGACTGAAAACATATTTATTTTCTCAGGCTTTTAACTAGTATAGACAAAGGAGCAGAGCTTGGGGGTTCTTGGTCATAGAAACTTGTGGTGATCAGGGATGTTGGGTTGCTGTCGTTCTGCCTCTCTTGTCCGATCACTCAGGTTTGATGATGGTGGGGAGGTGGACGCTGATGTCCTATGAAAGCCTTCATGACCTTGTTACCTGCTCGCTCTCCCTTTTAGTTATGCTGTAATAATTAGGGCTGCCAAGGTCTAAAACTCTCTGTAAAACTGATATTTTTCTCAAGTCGCATTTTAAATTTTTAACTACAGCTTCTGTTGTTTTACCCCGAGGTCCTTCTGATGGGAACCTGTTTACCTGCCCGAGGTTAAGGAATGAAGTCGAGACTGCCGTGCCAACAATGCTGCTCTTGCCGGATGTGACGGGAACCTGGCGTGTTTGCACCAAGAATGTCAAGAACTCACTACAGACTTTATTACAGACTGAACTGAATAATAACTCTATTATTGTTTATTTATTTATTATTGCTAGTTATAACTTTTAGTTTAATATAAATTTTGTGTTTGTATGATTTGTGTAAATCTTATTCATTTAAAGTATCCTCCAGACCACCCAAGAAGGATGGTCCCTGCTGAGTCTGGTTCCTCTCAAGGTTTCTTCCTGTAATTTTAAGGGAGTGTTTTTTCTTTGCCACAGTCGCCCTCGGCTTGCTCAACAGAGGTTTTTGTATCTGTTGGTCCTGGATTCTGTAAAGTTGCTTTGAGACAATATCTATTGTAAAAAGTGCTATATAAATAAATTTGACTTGACTTGACTTGAATTACTGGGTTTCCATATTATTTTTATGGAATATAATTATAAACTGATAGGAATATTGTGTCAGATCGGACTGACACCTGCAGTCTGATAAGCCTGCTATCACTCTGCTGTGCTTTCCGTCTCTCTTGCTGTCTGGAGATTTCTTCATGTTGTATCTGTATGAGTGTCAGGCTGCTCTGCTCTGTTCGGTTCAGTCCCTCCTTCTGCGGACTTCCAGCTATCAGCCAGGGGATTGAATGTCCCGTTTTGTATAGTTCACAGCAGGTTTTTTTGGGGTAAATAAAACCATAGACGTGGAATCTATGTGCAAACCGGATCTGGTGTAACTCGAGCGATTATCGGATGATCAGCTGGTTGGGATTTTGTGCGGCGGATATTGTGCGGCGCTGGGATGTTCTTCCGCTGAATCGGAGAGCTGAATACTCATTCCAGTCCGACCGAGTGGAGAAACTGGGTATGTGAGAGCAGTTTGCAGTGAAAAAGACGCAGATTTGTTTGATCTGATCTGGATTTCTGAGGATGAACGGATGATGGTAGAGTTATAAAGGACATCGGCGCATCATTCTGGACGGAGAGGAATGGACGTGTTTTCAGTTGTTAAGGTAAGATCAGCAGTTCTGATACGTTTGCTTAGTGTGTCCAGACTGATCAGTTATTAGTAGTAGAAACGATCATGGATTAGTGGTGGATAGCGCTGGATTTTATGATCTGACGCAAACCGACGTGGTAGGAAAAGTTGCGCAAACAGTGACGCTTTAGATTGAGATTATATGAAACATCCATGTGTATTTGATTCATGATTATAATGCATTGAAGTGTTCAGTATTGTGTGATCTAGTCAAGTCAAATACATACATACACACACATGCAGGAGCAGCTGTATTAAACTGTATTGCAGTGTATTGTGTACATATGAGCATCCCATACAAACACAATGGGTATAACACAAATTAGTCCAACAGAAATGCATTGAGTTGATCTATACACTTAATTTAACTTAAACATCTTCCAGCCATCTCTAATGATGACTTTTGCAGTAGGAATTGCATTTGAATGCATTTGTGATCTTGGTGTAATTCTGTATTGTTCTGTATTTTTTGTTTGCGTGTAATGGCTTTTAAAAGTGATGGTAATTGTGCACTAGGAAGGGTGCAAGAACGTCTATTGCATGCTGCACCATTTTATTTTAGGGAGTGGTGTAAGAGCGCTTGTGTGTGTGTGTGTGAGTGAGTGAAGGAGTGAGTGAGTGGGGGTGGATGAGAGAAACCATTAGAACCTAGACGAACCCATCTCAATGTCATTCATTCATTAATTTTTTATTAACGGCTTCATTTCAACCAGGGTCGGTAATCTGGCAGGGCACCGGTCCATCACAGGGTGACACACATTTACCCAGTTACTCACACTCTAACAGTAACTGACATGAGTGCCCACAGGAAACCAACACAAACAAGGAATAAATGTTCAAAAGTTCATACAGACAGTAACCAAAGGCTTGATTGTGGTCTGGGTCATAGTAAGGCAGTTGCTTCTTGGAAACACTATGTACAAGGCAAGAATACACCCTAAACAGGGTTTCAATTGATCACAAGGTGACACACCCACACACACATCACACACTCTTACACCAAGGGGCAACCTCCTTAAAATATTTGGAAGGAACCCAAGTGGACATAGCGAGCACTTAGTGCTGCCCGGATATCAGCACCATGGTCAGCGCATTGCCAGCAAACTGTACTGACATTAAAACACCATGAACTGACCAAAGGTGAGGATCGAACCTATGTCCTTAGGATTCTTTCATGCAGGCATTCACTCTACCATCTGTACCATTGTAATACCAGGCCTGGTTTTGTCTATCATACAAATTTTAAATTACAGACACACTGCCTAGGACAGATCTAAACAATGAACTGTAGAGGCATCACTAGAATGGTTACTGAGACTGATCACTCCGGGCGAGTAACTGTGCATGAGGACAATGCTAATTTCTCAAACATAACCACATGGTCACACTAAAAATAAGACTAAACTATAACTAGTGCTGTGTGGTGTAAATTATCCAAGTTATTCTCAGAAAGATGCTTTGTGGCCTCAAAAATGTGTCATTATTATGATTATTATTATTTTAATGAATTGAAGTATCCACTTTGAGAGGCACATAGTCAATAACAATAGCTAGATATGCTGTGACATTTCATTTATGCTTGATTAGCATTAGGGCTGAGAAAAACATTAATAACACCATGATACCACCAGCCTGAAATTTGACACATGGCAGGTCCATTGATTCGATATTTGACACATGGCAGGTCCATTGATTCGTTATTAGATTCAGCAAACTAACATAATAAAAGGAAATGAATTAACTAATTAAGGGTGCTGACTGTCCCATTCACAGCCAAAGAGTATACAGAGACCCATGACAGGAGAAAAAGAAAAATGCCCTTCATTTCACTTGCAAAACAATGAGACCAATTATGCTATCTTCAACCCCAACTCAGAGATGAAGTGGGGTGTCAGTGACCTGACCTTCCACAAATGGGGTGTGCTCTACAATAATGCTCATGGTTTTACAATGGGATGTCCAGCAAGCTCATGGTCAGGTGTCCACATGCTGATCACCCATAACATTAAAACCACCACCTTGTATTTGCACTCACTGTCCATTTTATCAGCTCCACTTACCATATAGAAGCACTTTGTAGTTCTACAATTACTGACTGTAGTCCATCTGTTTCTCTGCATGCTTTGTTAGCCCCATTTCATGTTGTTCTTCAGTGGTCAGGACTCTCCCAAGACCACTACAGAGCAGGTATTATTTGGGTGGTGGATCATAATCAGCACTGCAGTGACACTGACATGGTGGTGGTGTGTTAGGTTTTTAAACACCTCACTGTCACTGCTGGACTGAGAATAGTCCACCAACTTAAAATATCCAGCCAACAGCGCCCCGTAGGCAGCGTCCTGTGATCACTGATGAAGGTCTAGAAGATGACCAACCCAAACAGCAGCAATAGATGAGCGATCGTCTCTGACTTTACGTCTACAAGGTGGACCAACTAGGTAGGAGTGTCTAATAGAGTGGACAATCAATGGACACGGTATTTAAAAACTCCAGCAGTGCTGCTGTGTCTTATTCACTCATACCAGCACAACACACACTAACACACCACCACCATGTCAGTGTCACTGCAGGGCTGAGAATGATCCAACACCTAAATAATACCTGCTCTGTGGTGGTCCTGTGGGGGTCCTGACCATTAAAGAACAGGGTGAAACCAGGTTAAAACAGTATGTAGAGAAACAGATGGACAACAGTCAGTAATTGTAGAACTACAAAGTGCTTCTATATGGTAAGTGGAGCTGATAAAATGGACATGGCCGATCAGTGTTTATATACATATAATATAATAATGGTAGTAGTAGTAGTACTAGTAGTTATTTATTTATTTTTAAATCTCAGATCTTGTTACACACAATGACCATCATATGACCTTCATTTGATAAGGCCTGATAAATACACAGTCATAGCTCAGTTTTCCGTAGATAACCTTGCACTGGGTGTTTGTATTAAGACCATATTGAGCCATGATATTGTATTGATTGTTTTTTCTATGTGTTTCATGTGCATATTTTTGGTTTATTAACTCATTAAACCATGTGGTCTAATAAGCAAACACTTTATGTGTAACATCTTTTGTATAACCTTTATCTCAGACTATCATGAATAAGGCATACAATAAGCTGTCAGGACCACTGGTGCTAAATTAAATGCTTCCTCTTTCAAAAATGCTAAAAAGCTCAGAGCAACCCCACTGGCACTCACTATATCAGGGGCACACTAGGAAAACTGACAGCCTAATCTGAGTGTCTGGCATTGAAGAGCAGCTGTGGCCTGTGGGAGATTATGGAAATTTCACTAATAAATTTGGAGCTGGAAATTTTTCACCCACTGGACCCAATTTATAGAGGGTGCTACACAATGCTTTGGTTTTACAAAGACAGACAGTAGTCTGGGACAAGTATTTATCTACAATCAGTTCATCTTGTTGTTGATGATACTACTGGGATAGGTAAAGTAATTGCATTGTCTTCGGTACAAGCATCCTTGAGTAGCATTTTGCTACATGCTCAGTCAGTTTCTACCCGAGCGTGCTAGTGCATTTCTTAACTAGTGAAGCTCTGGGAACTTTAGTGCTTCTATACATTTTTGAAAAACCACTTTTCAAAATAACACTTACTATACACCGATCAGGCTTAGCATTATGACCACCTTCCTGATATTGTGTTGGTCCCCCTTTTGCTGCCAAAACAGTCCTGACCCGTCGAGGCATGGACTCCACTAGACCCCTGAAGGTGTGCTGTGGTATCTGACACCAAGATGTTAGCAGCAGATCCTTTAACTCCTGTAAGTTGCGAGGTGGGGCCTCCATGGAACGGACTTGTTTGTCCAGCACATCCCACAGATGCTCGATCGGATTGAGATCTGGGGAATTTGGAGGCCAAGTCAACATCCTCGAACCATTTGGTCATTGCAGTGACACTGACATGGTGGTGGTGTGTTAGTGTGTGTTGTGCTGGTATGGGTGGATCAAACACACCAGCGCTGCTGGAGTTTTTAAATACCATGTCCACTCACTGTCCACTGGTCCACCTTGTAGATGTAAAGTCAGAGACGATCGTTCATCTATTGCTGCTGTTTAAGTTAGTCATCTTCACGGGGCACTGTTGGCTGGATATTTTTGGTTGGTGGACTATTCTCAGTCCAGCAGTGACAGTGAGGTGTTTACAAACTCCATCAGCATTGATGTGTCTTATCCACTCATACCAGCACAACACACACTAACACACCACCACCGTGTCATTGTCACCACAGTGCTGAGAATGATCCACCACCATTGACCATTGAAGAACAGCATGAAAGGGGGCTAACAAAGCATGCAGAGAAACAGATGGACTACAGTCAGTAATTGTAGAACTACAAAGTGCTTCTATATGGTAAGTGGAGCTGATAAAATGGACAGTGAGTGTAGAAACAAGGAGGTGGTTTTAATGTTATGGCTGATCAGTGTATTTTGATTTGACTTCACTCACCAATGTTTAGTGACTCACCTCAGGATTGAATGAAGTACTGTGAGATGGAGGAAGAATTACAGCAACTCAAGGCAACTCAAGTCTATTTGTATAGCACCTTTCATACACAGTGGCAATTCAAAGTGCTTTACATGAGGAAAAAATTGAAAGCATTAAAACATTTCTGAGATCTTGAACATCAGAAAGGAATTTTTGACAATTAAAAGGACATGAAATTAAAACCAGAGAGATAAAATGCTTTACATACTGAATAAAAAAAAAATTGACCTAGAAAAACTAAATGAAAATCTAAAGTAAAGTAGCTTATAAAATACCTTATTCTAGCCTACATTCCTGGGTAGCATGGTGGCACAGTGGTTGGTGCTTTTGCCTCACAGCAAGAAGAACCTGGCTTTGATTCCTTGGCCGGGTGGCCAAGGTCTGTGTGGGTTTCCTCCGGGAGCTGCAGTTTTCTTCTGTGTTTGTGTGTCTGCCCTGTGGTGGACTGGTGACCTGTCGGGGGTGTTTCCTGCCTTTTCGCCAATGAATCGGACCCACCGCGACCCTCTCCAGGATAAAGCGGTGGTAAAACAATGTTTATTTGTTTGTTTGTTCATTAGGATTTTAACGTCATGTTTTACACTTTGGTTACATTCATGACAGAAACGGTAGTTACTCATTACACAAGATTTATCAGTTCACAAGGTTATATCGAACACAGTCAGGGATAATTTACTATCTCCAATTCACCTCACTTGCATGTCTTTGGACTGTGGGAGGAAACCGGAGCACCCGGAGTAAACCCACGCAGACACGGGGAGAACATGCAAACTCCACACAGAAAAGACATGGACCGCCCCACCTGGGGATCGAACCCAGAACCTTCAAAACAGACAATAAAACAGACATTCAAGTACAGAAATGGAAATGAAACATTGCTCACTTATTTATTATTTTAAATGATTAGCATTATGCATACACTACTTTTAGTACTGTACTGTTGTGGTCAACTTTATTGGCATCGTGGGTGGCACTGTGGCTCAGTGGGTAGCACTGTCACCTCACAGCAAAAAGTTTCTGGGTTCGATCCTTAGGTGGGGCGGCACGGGTCCTTTCTGTGTGGAGTTTGCATGTTCTCCCCGTGTCTTTGTGGGTTTCCTCCGGGTGCTCCGGTTTCCTCCCACAGTCCAAAGACATGCAAGTGAGGTGAATTGGAGATGCAAAATTGTCCATGACTGTGTTCGATATAACCTTGTGAACTGATGAACCTTGTGTAATGAGTAACTACCGTTTCTGTTGTGGATGTAACAGGGTGTAAAACATGACGTTAAAATCCTAATAAACACATTATTGGCATCCTTAAATATTAAGTGCACCATATAAATTCCCCCTTAAAATGAAATATATAATGAACCTGCTTAGATAGATATGCGTATACACAGATCAGGCATAACATTATGACCACCTCCTTGTTTCTACACTTACTGTCCATTTGATCAGCTCCACTTACCATATAGAAGCACTTTGTAGTTCTACAATTACTGACTGTAGTCCATCTGTTTCTCTACGTACCTTTTTAACCTGCTTTTACTCTGTTCTTCAATGGTCAGGACCCCCACAGGACCACCACAGAGCAGGTATTATTTAGGTGGTGGATCATTCTCTGCACTGCAGTGACACTGACATGGTGGTGGTGTGTTAGTGTGTGTTGTGCTGGTATGATTGGATCAGATACAGCAGCGCTGCTGGAGTTTTTAAATACCAAGTCCACTCACTGTCCACCCTATTAGACACTCCTACCTAGTTGGTCCACCTTGTAGATGTAAAGTCAGAGACGATCGCTCATCTATTGCTGCGGTTTGAGTTGGTCATCTTCTAGAGCTTCATCAGTGGTCACAGGACGCTGCCCATGGGGCGCTGTTGGCTGGATGTTTTTGGTTGGTGGACTATTCTCTGTCCAGCAGTGACAGTGAGGTGTTTAAAAACTACATCAGTGCTGCTGTGTCTTATCCACTCATACCAGCACAACACACACTAACACACCACCACCATGTCAGTGTCACTGCAGTGCTGAGAATGATCCACCACCTAAATAATACCTACTCTGTAGTGGTCCTGGGGGTTCTGACCATTGAGGAACATGATGAAAGGGGGCTAACAAAGCATGCAGAGAAACAGATGTGTAACAAGTGTAAGTGGAGCTGATAAAATGGACAGTGAGTGTAGAAACAAGGAGGTGGTTTTAATGTTATGGCTGATCTGTGTATATGTTTGATACAGAAAAGCAAACGAAACAATTTAAAACAGTTCCAGGACATGATCAGTCACACCCTTGTAACGTTTGTAACAAAGGACAAAATAATTAGTTAGACAAAGGATTAGACCTGTGATTAACTAGAAATTAGACTCATCTGTCTCTACCTTGTTGGTTCTCATATAGAGGGTAGTGGTAGCTCAATGGTTAAGGTACTGGACTAGTAATCAGAAGGTTGCTGATTCAAGCCCCACCACGTTGCACTGTTGGTCCCTTGAACAAGGTCCTTTAGCCCCAATTGCTTGAACTGAATTCAGTCATACTTCTAAGTCACTTTGGATAAAAGCGTCTGCCTAATGCTGCAAATGTAAATGTAATGCCATGTTGCAACCCCTGGGCTTTTTAGCAAGCCTTAATTGCTTGGATTGTATTTGCTCACAATTGTAAGTCCCTTTGACAAAAGCATCCGCAAAATACCATAAATGTAAACAGGAGTTTGATTAGCTTATGAATGGTGTATTTAATGCTTAAAAAGGTCAGTTTTATTCCCTGTTCTTTGTTCACAATGGCAAACACAATAGAGCTGCCTGAGCTGCCAAAAATGCAATTATCACAAAGCACAAGCAGTCTTAAGAGTACAGTCTCCAAAGACCTTGACATCCCAGCTTAAACAGTTTTAAATTGTATCAAAAAGTTTGCTACTCTGGACTATGGAAGAGTCGAGAACCTTCCAGAATGTGGTGGAAAGAGAAAAATCGATGAGAGAACTGGATGTGGCAAAGAAACCAGAGATAACATCCAAAGAACTTAGACTGAGCTGGAGACATCTGGGGAGATGGTTTCAACCGTACCATACACTGCACATTAAACAAATCAGGGCTCTAGGGGTGAAGGCAAAGAAGGACCCCACTGCTTACAAAGAGGCATACAAAGAGACTGATTATTGCCTATAGACAAACCAGTCATTTTGGGAAAATGTTCTATGGACGAATGAAACCAAACTAGAGCTGTTTCTTATAACCGGCAAAATAAAGCATACAAAGAAAAGTACATTCTACCAACAGTGAAACATGGTGAAGGATTCATAATGTTGTGGGGCTGCTTTGTTGCCTCTGCAAGTGGAAGGCTTGAACATTTTACAGGAGTAAAATGTGCTCCAAAGTGTAAGAAAACACACAAAATGAGTCCAACAGCAGGAAGCACACATCCAAAAGTACACAACAATGGTTACAAAAAATGGACTGTTTTAAATTGGCCAGTAATTAATGCGGATTTTAGTGCAATTAAAATTTTTAGAGAGAGCTGGAATCTGCTGTTGGGAAACGGCACCCTGCAAACATTCAAAAGCTTGAGAGAAGAGCCAGCAGACAGGTTCCAGAAACTCACAGATGGCTACAAAAACCTTTGAAGGCTGCCATGCTGGCTAAAGTTTGTGCATCCAAGTATTTGGAAGGGTGCCTTTAATCCTGTCCATGTCATATACTATGTTTCTTTTAGAAGCACTTTGTAGTTCTACAATTGCTGACTGCAGTCCATCTGTTTCTCTACATACCTTTTTAACCTGCTTTCTCCCTGTTCTTCAATGGTCAGGACTCTCCCAGGACCACCACAGAGCAGGTATTATTTAGGTGGTGGATGATTCTCAGCACTGCAGTGACACTGACATGGTGGTGGTGTGTTAGTGTGTGTTGTGCTGGTATGAGTGGATCAGACACAGCAGCGCTGCTGGAGTTTTTAAATACCGTGTCCACTCACTATTAGACACTCCAACCTAGTTGGTCCACCTTTAGATGTAAAGTCAGAGATGATCACTCATCTATTGCCGCTGTTTGAGTTGGTCATCTTTGAGATCTTCATCAGTGGTCACAGGACGCTGCCCACGGGCTGGATATTTTTGGTTGATGGACTGTTCTAGGTCCAGCAGTGACAGTGAGGTGTTTAAAAACTCCACCAGTATTGCTGTGTCTGGTCTACTCATACCAGCACAACACACACTAACACACCACCACCATGTCAGTGTCACTGCAGTGCTGAGAATTATCCACCACCTACATAAAACCTGCTTTGTGGTGGTCCTGTGGGAGTCCTGGCCATTGAAGAACAGGGTGATGGACTACAGTCAGTAATTGTGAAACTACAAAGTGCTCCTATATGGTAGGTGGAGCTGATAAAATGAACAGTGAGTGTAGAAACAAGGAGGTGGTTTTAATGTTATGACTGATCGGTGTATGTTGACAGGTCTGTAATGATACAGAACATATTGGCTTTTTTATACTAAACAATCAAGGGTGCCAATAATCTTGACTGCAACTGTATTAGATCATAGAAAGTAGTTTTTCTCACTTTTATCTAGAATGTAGTAAAGAGATTAATAATAAGTGAGGTGGCAATTATTACAACATATTTTTTACAGTAACACTAGACATCTACAGCTATTGCTGTAAAAGGTGATACTCCTGGTAATGAGCCTGTACCCACTATGGTGCCATCAGTGTTAAAGCAGGCAGCTAATTTAAAGAGAGTAAAGCTCATTTTAAACCATGCTGCTTCTGCACAACTGATACTACTCAGTGAAGCGTTCCAGCCTTGCTCCCCACGTGCATCAGTGAGCCATGACCCTGTCGCCGGTTTACCACTTTTCCTTCCTTGGTCCACTTATGATAGATACTGACCACTGCAGACTAGGAACACCCCACAAGAGCTGCGGTTTTGGAGATGCTCTGACCCAGTTGTCTGGCCATCACAATTTGGCCCTTGTCAAACTCACTCAAATCCTTTTTCTTGCCCATTTTTCCTGCTTCTAACACATCAAGTTTGAGGATAAAATGTTCACTTGCTGCATAATATATCCCACCTACTAACAGGTACCGTGATGAAGAGATAACCAGTGTTATTCACTTGTCGCTGGTCATAATGTTATGCCTGGTCACACACACATACACACACCCATTCACTTATAGGGCAATTCAGTGTCTCCAATTAACCTGACTGCATGTTTTGGACTGTGGGGGGAAATCGGAGCTCCCGGAGGAAACCCACGCAGACACGGGGAGAACATGCAGACTCCGCACAGAAAGGACCCGGACCGCCCCACGTGGGGATCGAACCCAGGACCTTCTTGCTGTGAGGCGACAGTTCTACCCACTAAGCCACCGTGCCGCCCAGTGTAAATATGGGTGCTGCAGCGAGTAGTCCCGATGCTGCTTATCTCAGCAGTTCAGTTTTGATCCTTGCTTTCGGTTACACTGTGTGTAGAGTTTCCCTTGGACACCATGGTACCTCCCAACTTCAAACGATAGTTCAGTAGGTGGATTGGTTTGTCTTAATTGCCTCTAGTTTTAAATAATTCTGACCAAGTAAGTGTGTAATGCTTTGCAATGATATATTTTGTTGGACGTCTCATTTCAAACCAAGGGGCGTTAATAAGCTGTATAATCAACATTCCAAAATATTTTAAAAGGGCAGTGGTCGCTCAGTGCTGAGGCTACTGCACTAGTAATCAGAAGGTTGCAGATTTAAGCCCCACCACTACCAGTCTGCCACTGATGGGTGTCTAAGTAAAGTCCTTAAGTCTCATTTGCTTGCATTGTATTCAGTCACAACTGTACATTTAAATGATGGTTCAGTTCAGTGGATTGGTTTGTCTTATTTGCCTCAATGGTAGCTCATTGCTGAAGTTACTGCACTTGTAATCAGAAGGTTGCAGCTTTAATCCCCACCACAACAAAGTCCTTAAATCTAATTTGCTCGCATTGTATTCAGTCACAACTGTAAGTTGCTTTGGATCTGCTAAATGCAGTGTGTGTAAACATGCTCAGTGGGGGTAAGCTCAGGGCCCTGTGCAGTTCACTGGAGTCCCTTTGTAATAAACCATGTCAGTATGAAACGGCAGCACAAACTTTTACCAAACACAATGTTAAAACATCCACCTGTTTATATAAAACACCTTAACAATTAAGAGGAAGATTGGGGGTTCAAATCCAGGCTCTGCTATGCAGCCACTGTTGGGTTCTTAAGCAAGGCCCTTAACCCTGTCTGCTCCAAGGGCTCCGTACGATGGCTGACCCTGTGCTTCCAAACAAGCTGGGCTATGCGAAGAAAGAATTTCATTGTACTGTACAACTGTATATGTATAAATGACAAATAAAGTATATCTAATTTAATCTAATCTAATCTAATATGGTGTATTAAAGTGTTATTAATAGTTAAAACATGCTGTGAATTGACAATCACTTGTCCAAATCATTTGGGCAACAGTCTATCTCAGACCTGGGCATTGTACGGCCCGCGACATCCCCAACCGGCCCGCGTGAGGTCAGTGGCAATTAAAAATCAGATGTAATTAAATGTACATCATACAAGCCATGTAACAGGACTGTCTTTGACGGGACCGCTATGCCTTTAAATTTCCGTAAGTTTCGATTTACGTGTGTGCGAGTGTATCCAGCGTCACCCTTATGTGTCGGCAAACAGAACTGAGTTTGATTGATGGTCGAGTTTTAACAAGACATAAACTTTTGAAGTATTTATTTACTGAAGTCAGATGTAAAGCTGTTTACGGATCACAATTTAGGCTTTAAATCGCTGTTACGCTACTAAACAGAGAAATACAAGAACGTGAACGATGCGGAGCGTCACACCTGAAGCTTCACTAACTAAACTGCAAAAGCAACACAGACTTTTTATAAAGTTTAACACATCCAGAACTGAAGCAGTCAGGACTAGCTTTGTGATTTTAAAAAGAATGTCCAACAATAACAAAGGACTGAAAAATAGCAAATGAGGTAATTAGACTCCAAACAAAATAGCAAAAGAACTTTGTGTAAAGTTTAAAAACTGCATACTGCATATTTTGTTCACATTTGTTTTTGAGAAATTAGTTGATTAAATAGTGAAATAATGTTGATGTTTTTACTCTTATTATCAGAACTGTTCAATTTACTGCTTTTTATAAAGAGATAAAATTAATATTGAGCAGAATTAAGTTCACCTTATTGGTCCGGCCCTACACAACAGTCCCAGTTTCTTATGTGGCCCCTTGGAAAATTTAATTGCCCAACTCCGGTCTATCTCCATGTTTTGTCCAATGCTGTGTGGCTCTGGTGGTCATTCCCATGTCTTGCCAAAGATTATAATAATCCTACATCAGGTGAGGTTGCTCCAGATCCCATGCGCTGTGAAATCCGAGGTCAAAAAATATGTTTTGCTGATGATAAGAATGATTAGAAGGAAGACTGGGAGAACCAATTTCTGACAAGGGCAAAAAGCAACTGGAGCAACGGCACCTCAGGGACGTGGAACAGCTCCGAGATGGACTGCGCCTGGCAGCGAGACACTGAATTAGATTCCCCTTTGAGATGAAAGGAAATAGTACTCAATTTCACTGTGAAATTTAAGAGTGTGACCATTAGCATATCATTTCTGCTCCCTGTGTGATCACAGTGGCTGAACACCCATGCACTAGTAGTTAAGAATAAAGTCTTGTCTCATTTTTTACTACGGAAGATCTGTTGCCATCTTTTGAAGATGAGATGATGATGAGTCATCTTATGAGAATATTGTCTGGCTTAATGCTCGCGCTTTAAGGCGCCATCTGTCATAACCGGCATGCACTTTCAGAATTCAGCGTAATATCTTACACTACAACGAGTATTTAGACACTCAGACAGCATTTCGGTTTAGAACGTGAACGTTAATGTAGAGTTCTTTTATATAATCATTCACTTGTACCATGTGATATAAAGTATGAATAACCTGCATTCTGATTATTGTGTTCAGGTCATTCAGCCACAGAGATCATTATAAGATGTATTAAATTGATTATATGGAATTAGTTTGGTGTGAAAGGAGCTCCAGTGGTCTGCACAAAACATCGAGCTTAATCCCACTGAACACCTTTGGGATAGAGTTGCCACCTACACCAATCAGCCATAACATTAAAACCACCTCCTTGTTTCTACACTCACTGTCCATTTTATCAGCTCCACTTACCATATAGAAGCACTTTGTAGTTCTACAATTACTGACTGTAGTCCAGCTGTTTCTCTGCATGCTTTGTAAGCCCCCTCTCCCAGGACCACTACAGAGTAGGTATTATTTGGGTGGTGGATCATTCTCAACACTGCAGTGACACTGACATGGTGGTGGTGTGTTAGTGTGTGTTGTGCTGGTATGAGTGGATAAGACACAGCAGCACTGATGGAGTTTTTTTTTTTTATTATCTATTTTTTCCCACTTTTTTCCCCCAATTTTAATCCCTATTCTAGTCATGTCCAATTACTCTGATTGTGTCCTCTATACTGATTCGACCCTTTTGCCGCTGACTGAGGACGCCACTCAACTGACTTGCGCCCCCTCCGGCACGCAATCAGTACAGACTTGCATTTTTCACCTGCACGAGCCGAGTTCATACACCGAGAGACACTGTGCACGGAGGGTCACACCCCCCTCAATGTCAACCAGCAGGGGCCGCAGTTGTACCAGTTATGAGGACCTATGCTCCGTAAGCCTCTACCCCACCCACCATGTCAGTGTCACTGCAGCACTGCGAATGATCCACCACCTAAATAACACCTGCTCTGTGGTGGTCCTGGGAGAGTCCTGACCATTGAAGAACAGCATGAAAGGGGGCTAACAAAGCATGCAGAGAAATCGATGGACTGCAGTCAGTAATTGTAGAACTACAAAGTGCTTCTATATGGTAAGTGGAGCTGATAAAACCAGGTGGTTTTAATGTTATGGCTGATCAGTGTATACCCAATCATGATACCCTCACATGTTACCAGTTCACCTGGTTATTGTGGAATGTTTCAAAACAATGTAACTTTAATATTCTATACATTTTTACTATTATTTTGTATCCATTTGTACAAATATCAACATTTTATGCACATTTGTTGTTTGTTACTTGGGGTGATTTTAAGGTCGCTATAAAATGCAATTTTATAATCTTCTAAAAGCTTCTCTCTGCTTTAAAGCCCTAACCCAACCCTATCTGTGATAGTGTGAAAACCACTGATAGTTCACACGATATGGGGAAGGAAATAAGATAATTTTCCTGAGAACTTTGATATTTCCTGTGCTGTGGAGGCACGGAAATAATGTTCCCGCGACGACACTACAACATAGCCGAAGGAGCAAACATATGAAAGCTTGCACGGCAGCTTTCTAAACCATTCCTCTTGGTATTCTGTGTGCTTTCTGGGAGCTTTCTCTCAATTGAAAATGACCTCTAAGCAAAGGTTTTCTGCCAATGAGATTTTGCCTAGCCTCAGGAAACAGAGGGGTTATAGAGAAGAATGTGTTGACCCTTCTCTCTCAACCACCAGCAAATGTGTTACCAAAAAATTGATTGTTATTATGGTCCCTCTCGCCACTTGAATTGTAGTCATTGTAGTCAAATGGTTCCAGGTTGCACCACATTGTCATATACACTGATCAGTCATAACATTAAAACCACCTCCTTGTTTCTACACTCACTGTCCATTTTATCAGCTCCACTTACCACTTTAAACTTTAAACTCCACTGGAGTTTTAAAATACCATGTCCACTCACTGTCCACTCTATTAGACACTCCTACCTACGTAGTTGGCCCACCTTGTAGATGTAAAGTCAGATCTTTTGCTGCAGTTTGAGTTGGTCATCTTCTAGACCTTCATCAGTGGTCAGAGGACGCTGCCCACGGGGCGCTGTTGGCTGGATATATTTTTGGTTGGTGGACTGTTCTCAGTCTAGCAGTGACAGTGAGGTGTTTAAAAACTCCAGCAGCACTGCTGTGTCTTATCCACCCAAACCAGCACAACACACACTAACACACCACCACCATGTCAGTGTCACTGCAGTGCTGAGAATGATCCACCACCCAAATAATACCTGCTCTGTAGTGGACCTGGGAGAGTCCTGACCATTGAAGTACAGCATGAAAGAGGGCTAACAAAGCATGTAGAGAAACAGATGGACTACAGTCAGTAATTGTAGAACTACAAAGTGCTTCTACATGGTAAGTGGAGCTGATCAAATGGACAGTTAATTTAGAAACAAGGAGGTGGTTTTAATGTTATGGCTAATCAGTGTATACTGTTAAGCTCTTCATAATCAATCAAAAAGGTTGTACTTGAAATGACAAACTTGGAGGGAAGGCCTGTGCTTACGGACAGCTGTAAAGACTTAGATGTGACCCACTTGCAAGCCTAGATTGGGTTACTCATTTTGGCAGGAGTGTCAAGAGGTGCAGCAACAACAAACATTGGGAATGCTGACATTGAAAGAGCAATATTTCTAACCACCATTTCTCTAAAGACGTTTCATGTTTCTCTCGTGTGATGATAGAGAAACAAGGCAGGGCTGAGGAAAGCATGATCAACAGCAGTACTTGAATAGGGCAGATGTGTTCAGTGATTATCTTTACTTACAATCCAGGCTAGGAGAAACATGAATTACCCACCACATAAACATTTATAACTATTTTATTATAATTCTTTTCTAATAGTTTAAGTGGCCTTAAATTAGCCCTGGGTGTAGAGGATGTTAGTAATTTAAAGATAACAGGAAGGTTGAATAAACGCCTATAAATGTCCACAGTAGGGCTGCAACTATCGATTATTTTTGTTATCAAGTATTCTATCGATTATTCCAGCGATTAATCGAGTAATCGGATAAGAAATACTTTTGCTTTAATAAAGAGCAAAAATAAATACATATAAGATTAAATAAGACGTGTCTCTCAAAACAAACTGCACATTTGTATTCCTTGCATACAGGACAGTTTAAAGAGAACATTTTTGAAATGCAGAAACAAATACATCAAAAATAAATCAAATTACTTTTAAAATGTATACAGACAACCTAAAACTAAGGAATACATATTAATAAACAAAATAATACATAAACATCGCCTCTACTTTGCGCATCTTTCAGAACTACGATTTAGCTACAGCTCAGGCAGAACATCATAACGATGAGCTCCCGTGTGCCACGCCCCCCTCTCCATGACCACACTCTCCCCCAATCTCAATCGGCTCCCTACTCACTCCGCCTCTCTGTTTGCGCGTTCACGTGGAGTGCTCGCCACGCTGAGGGCTGTCCCAAAGTAATTAGGACGGAGGGGGAGTGGATTATACAACCCTCCAACAGCGAGTGAACATGAGAGCACACTCAACCACGACACTCCACCGAAGTGCAGCTAGGAAAGGAGAATGGAAGAAACATCTTACAAATATTGGGTCCGACATCATTTTTGGTAAAATATTATATTAGGTTTCCTCATAAGGGCACATTTAGGCACAGTTTTCTTCAGTCTTTTTAAAGAAAGTAATGGAATGTGTGATTGGTGAACTTAAACTTCATAAATGGCAAAATTATTTTACCCCAACAATACTATCACTAACATTATTATCATATTTAACACCATTTTTTGGAGAATTAAAACATAACTATACATTTGTACTAGTTATAAAGTAGCAGGTGCTTGCGTCTCCTGACAGCTCGTATTCCCGTTTGGAGATGCTGAAATGATAACGGAGCGCAAGACATGACAGCAAGGCGAGGAAAGCGTCTATCTGTAACCATGGTGACGGCAGATTCCTTCTTCCACTCGAAAGCAAAGAGGGCGTTCCAAAGTTGACTCCTGAATTTAGACCCTCCCCTTAATCGGAAGCACCCTTCACAGCACGGAGTGTGACTTCATATGGAGTGTCACTCTGTAGTGGAGTGTTAGTGAGGAGGGAACGGTTTGGGAAAGGCCGTATGTCTCCTGCCATGCCCTGAGCCAACGCCCCATTCCTGATTGGTTCATTTTGACTGATTAGCTCCAGCTGCCCTCTATTTAAGAGGGGAGCTGGAGAACAGACATTGGAAGCTATTTTCTCCAGTAACTCTTGGTGTGGTTTGGAGTCTGACCTGGTTTGTTCTTGCCATTGTCTTTTTCCTTGTCACTCTTGTTACTCTTGTTAGCTTAGTCTTGTTTGTCTTGTTAGCTCAGTCGTGTTAGTCTTGTTACTCTTGTTAGTCTCGTTACTCTTGTTTATCTTGTTAGCTTAGCTTGTTAGTTTTGTTAGATTAGTGTTTAGCTCAGTTTATGTATGTTTAGTTTAGCATTATTAGCTTAGGGTTTAGGTTGGCTTATTTAGCTTAGGTTAGTTTAGCATCAGCATTTAGCTTAGCTTGTTCATGTTAGCATTAGCCTTGTTAGCCTAGTTTAGTTTAGCCTTGTTAGTTTGTTTAGCCCTGTTAGTCTTGTCAGTCTTGTTTGCTCCGTTTGGCTCGTGCTTTGTTATTAATAAATCTTAGTTTGTTTGTACATCTCTGCGTGTGTGTCTGCCCCTTTGTCTCGTCTTAGCCCCCGCGTTACAAACATAAAGCTTTAATATTTTGTTGGGAGGCTTTGTGGCATTTGTAGGAGGTTCTGTCAGGATTGTATCTCCTAGATGAGGTAGATTTGGTGTTTGTGTGCGTGTGTTCGCCTTCTTGAACAAAGCATGTGGCGGTTGCAAGGAAGAAAAGTCAGCGCATCAACACGACGCTCTGATGGTGTGAATATTGTTCTGAGTTTTCGTTTTTTCCAGTTTAAAATAATCTCAAACTTTTTGTGGTTTTCTCTGTCCGGTCTCCTCTGTTCGCCCCTTGATATTTTCTCTCTCTCTCCATTTTGCAGTCCACGCTATCAAATCTCGGCTGTGTTTCAAATCGCACTTTCATAATGAACAGGGGTTGCGAGCGTGTCCAAATACGTAATATTCATTTAACTGTACGCAAAAAGTACCCGGTTTAAGTCCTGTTAAGTGCTGTTTAGGTTTGAGATTTCGGACGCAGCCCTCGGCTTCTTCGCGTCACCTGTCCACAGCGTTAACGCGTTGTGCAAAGGTAAAAGTCGTCCGTGAGAAACACCGTGAGCTGTATGTAGTTGTATGGATTAAATAATGCCTCGATGCGAAAAATTTGCATCGATGATTTTTAGTAATCAATTTACTCGAGTTTCTCGAGGAATCGTATCAGCCCTAGTCCACAGACATGCTCCAAAGTTTGGTTTTAAAATGGGATGTCCAACAAACTTGTGGTCAGTGGTTCACATACTTTTGGACAAATTCATCTGAAAGAGCTTTTTGATTGGTTGAGCTGAGCTAAACTGAATACAATTCCATTGCTTTAGCTATAACAACATGAGCAATATGCTGAGGCTGATGTTAAAAAAAGTGTTGGTTGTAGTTGGCATTCTAATTCACCACAGAGTTCTTGAATGGGAGCATTAAAGCTTTATGGACCTTACATTTTATAGGGGTATTGTATAATAAATTATTCTGACACAAACATTAAACACACTGTTTATTAAAGAGATTGTGACAGGCGGCATGTGTAGCCCCATACCTGCGAGGCCTGTGAGGGTGAACCTAATATGCAGAATGATAAGACACAAAATAAAAAATATTAAATCAAAATAATGAATTACACTCCACATGCTCACCCAAAAAAGGGTCAGAAAATTGATGACACAGAGAATATCTGATTAAAGAGAAAGTCATTTGTGCCTGCACAAGCTGGACATTAGTGGCAGGGCAGATGGACATGATTCTGTGATATTAGCTCCCTACTGATCTTCTTGGCAGGTGGACCTGTTACATTATTGCATGCAGTAGCGTTAAGTATTTCTTTTACTTGAAACAGAAAGCAAAAACCTACACTTTTATTTGCACAAATCTATAGGAAAAATCTCCCCAACCACAGTTTGACAGTTGGCAGTATGTATTTGGGCAGGCAGCATTCTCTTGGCATCAGTAACATATTTTTGGCATCGTCCACTTGTGGTTTGCCTTTCACCCTCAAGCCAACACATGTCACTGCAATGTGACTTTAGGCTGGTGTACAGCTGCTCACATAATAAGCAATGTTTGTCTATGGACATATACTGTATATGAGCACTTTGTAGTTCTACAATTACTGACTGTAATCCATCTATTTCTCTACATACTTTTTTAGCCTGCTTTCACCCTGTTCTTCAATGGTCAGGACCCCCACAGAACCACCACAGAGCAGGTATCATTAAGCTGGTGGATCATTCTCAGCCATGCAGTGACACTGACATGGTGGTGGTGTGTTAGTGTGTGTTGTGCTGGTATGAGTGAATCAGACACAGCAGCACTGCTGGAGTTTTTAAATACTGTGTCCACTCACTGTCCACTCTATTAGACACTCCTACCTGGTTGGTCCACCTTGTAGATGTAAAGTCATAACGATCGCTCATCTATTGCTGCTGTTTGAGTTGGTCATCTTCTAGACCTTAATCAGTGGTCACAGTGCAGTGCTGAGAATCATCCACCACCTAAATAATACCTGCTCTGTAGTGGGAGAGTCCTGACCATTAAAGAACAGCATGAAAGGGGGCTAACAAAGCATGCAGAGAAACAGATGGACTACAGTCAGTAATTATAGAACTACAAAGTGCTTCTATATGGTAAGTGGAGCTGATAAAATGAACAGTGAGTGTAGAAACAAAGAGGTGGTTTAATCTTATGGCTGATCAGTGTATGTATATGCATGCACTTTTATGGTCAGTGTAACAGAAATGGATAACGTCTCTATTATGGAAATGTGTTGTCTGTAAGTATGGGGATTTAAAGTATTTTGGTGAGTGTATTCAAACATTATTATGCATTCGCAGCAAAATTTTTATTGCATTTATCTTGTTTGTTTTCCACCATCACCACTGGATATTTTGAATCCTGTATTCTGCTTTAGTCTTTGTGAGTCCAGAAAGCATCTGTTCAAACCAAAGCAGTATCTAGCCATTTACACAGCACTGTAAATTGATTTATCATCTCATTATCATCATTATCTTAAAAAAAAACATTGCATAATGACTCCCTTTCTCCTCAAGATATTGTGTTGTTATTTAATGTATAACGCTCAGATTTGAAAGCGATAGCTTGGGTCATTACCCAGAGGTTTACATTTACATGTTAATGTGAAGCACAAAGGCGTTTGGCTGGCAAACAAGAAGTTTAATGTGCCAGTGGGGTTGGATTTTTTTTTTCTACTCCTGCTCATCTTGTTTTAAATTCTGCAAATACTTCAAATATCAGAGGCATTCAGTCTTGGATGTGCATTTCCAGTTAATGTTTTTCATTGACATTTCAGAGAATTTGTAAATAGTGTTTGACACATTGAACCTAAATTAAATTGCTGAGTATCCAGCGTTATTTACAGCATCCTTTTACAATGTTTCATTAATGTTTCATAACATTAAAACCACCTCGTTGTTTCTACACTCACTGTCCTGAAAATACTCCACCAACCAAAAATATCCAACCAACAGCGCCCTGTGGGCAGCGTCCTGTGACCACTGATGAAGGTCTAGAAGATGACCAACTCAAACAGCAGCAATAGATGAGCGATCGTCTCTGACTTTACATCTACAAGGTGGACCAACTAGGAGTGAGTGCACACGATATTTTAAAACTCCAGCACCGCTGCTGTGTCTGATCCACTCATACCAGCACAACACACACTAACACACCACCACCATGTCATTGTCACTGCAGTGCTGAGAATGATCCAACACCAAAATAATACCTACTCTGTGGTGGTCCTGACCATTAAAGAACAGCATGAAAGGAGGCTAACAAAGCATGCAGAGAAACAGATGGACTACAGTCAGTAATTGTAGAACTACAAAGTGCTCCTATATTGCCAGTGTAGCAGATAAAATGGACAGTGAGTGTAGATCGTCTTTTGGATCGGACCACACTGGCCAGCCTTCGCTCCCCACGTGCATCAATGAGCCCTGGCCGCCCATGACCCTGTCGCCCATTTACTACCGTTTTTTCCTTGGACCACTTTTAATAGATACTGATTACTGCAAACCGGGAACACCCCACAAGAGCTGCAGTTTTGAAAATGCTCCGACCCAGTCATCTAGCCATCACAATTTGGCCCTTGTCAAACTCGCTCAAATCCTAAAATGTTCACATCCCACCCACTAACAGGTGCCATAATGAAGAGATAATCAGTGTTTTTCACTTCACCTGTCAGTGGTCATAATGTTATGCCTCGTCGGTGTACCCCAATTTTCTCCCTATTCTAGTTGTATCCGATTACCCTGATTGCATTACGATTACTTTCTACCGATGCTACCCTCCACTGACCAACACATGCACGGTACCAACTTAATCTTTTCACCTGCATAAGGCGAGTTAATATGCAAATCAGCTTTGTGTACGGCGAGCCACACCCTGATCAACGTATTATTCATCGACTCTGCGCAGGCGCCCTGTATGAACAACAAGTCAGTCATTGTTTATGTAGGCGCCCAGCCCAGCCAGATGGCAGAGCTGAGATTTGAAATGATGTGTTAGAAATCTTAAAGTGTTTAATAAAAATGAAATACATCTGTGAGTGTTTTAAACATCCAGGTTCCTAATCACAGCTTAAATTGTCTCCACTGCACACATTAGACACTTGAACTGGCTTTTCTAAGTCCCAGTCTCTTTAGTAATCGATATATCTATATATATTTTCTTCCCAGCAGGAACAGTGTGCACTGTGTATCAGTTCTGCTTTATTAGTTAGTTACATCCAGCTGACTGGGGCTGCTTATAGAGTTACACTGAAGGTTGTTTAGCCAAGCTTACAGACTGTAAAAATCTGTAATATGGTGATACATCATGGGATGGAGTTGGATGGTTTTTGTGGAGAAAAAAATGCTTACTACAGCTGTTTTATTGTTTTATATTGTGGTTATTAAGACCTTAAATATTTGTACCAATAGTCTGACTGCTTATCAGTTGCCTACAGTGTCGTCTGTTTCATCACTGAGACAATGTAAATCTGAATGTCTTTTTAATTACATTGTTCAGAATTGTATACATTTTAATAGACCGATCAGCCATAACATTAAAACCACCTCCTAGTTTCTATACTCACTGTCCATTTTATCAGCTCCACTTACCAGATAAAAGCACTTCGCAGTTCTACAATAACTGACTGTAGTCCATCTGTTTCTCTGCATACTTTGTAAGCCCCTTTTCATGCTGTTCTGTAATGGACTCTCTCAAGACCACTACAGAGCAGGTATCATTTCGGTGGTGGGTCATTCTCAGCACTGCAGTGACACTGACATGGTGGTGGTGTGTTAGTGTGT
Organism: Trichomycterus rosablanca; assembly: GCF_030014385.1. Lineage (NCBI taxonomy): Eukaryota > Metazoa > Chordata > Actinopteri > Siluriformes > Trichomycteridae > Trichomycterus > Trichomycterus rosablanca. The sequence goes on along the minus strand of NC_086000.1, from coordinate 30,263,883 downwards.
GTTGTGCTGTATGAGTGGATCAGACACAGCAGCGCTGATCCCTGCTGAACTGAGAATAGTCCACCAACCAAAAATATATTCAGCCAACAGCGCCCCGTGGGCAGCGTCCTGTGACCACTTATGAAGGTCTAGAAGATGACCAACTCAAACAGCAGCAATAGATGAGCGATCGTCTCTGACTTTAGATCTACAAGGTGGACCAACCAGGTAGGGGTGTCTAATAGAGTGAACAGTGAGTGAACACAGTCTTATCCACTCATACCAGCACAACACACACTAACACACCACCACCATGTCATTGTCACTGCAAATAATACCTACTCTGTGGTGGTCCTGTGGGGGTCCTGACCATTGAAGAACAGCATAAAAGGGGGCTAACAAAGCTACTACACTTTATTACAACAGCTGACTACAGTCAGTAATTGTAGAACTACAAAGTGCTTCTATATGGTAAGTGGAGCTGATAAAATGGACAGTGAGTGTAGACACAACGACGTGGCTTTAAATGTTATGGCTGATCGGTGTATGTCCTGTTTTTGACATGTTTTGCCTATGGAAAGTTTATTTGCACAAAGAAAAAAACAGTTACATTAAATTAAAATGATTAAAATTGAAAAACAGGTACATGTTTATGTTAAGAAATGACTTCAACTGTATCTCCGTGCTGTCAATATAAGGGGCATCACAATTATGTTATGTATATGGATTTGGTGATAGTTAAGCATCAGTCTTAGTGAAGCAACAGTGACTTTTGGTTGGTAACTGTTTGTGTTCACCCCACAGTGACATGAAAAAGGTGGATTAGCTGCTCTTAAGTGCTGTTAGAGTCTAGTCGTGCCCTATCCAGAAATAATAATAATTATAATTATCAGATGGAACAGTGGTCTAATTTGATAGTCCACCACCAAGTTTGCATCTCCATAGCTGTTTTATCGACTGTCAGGGAACTTACACAGACATGATTGGCTATGTATAATAAAAGGGATATATGGATTCCTCATTGCTGCTGCAGATGTGGTCTCTGCTGGCTGGTTAAAGGTGCCTGCAAAGAGATGGTGAATAATTGATTCCAGTGCGTGACTCTTCATTTGTAAAAACGGGGAATTGTGTGAACCTGCATCTGTCAAGTAAAAAGATTCAATATGACATCACTGGGAGAGGTGCATAATAATAGTAATAGTAATAATAATAATAATAATAATAATAATAATAATAATAATAATAATAGTAATAGTAATAATAATAATAGTAATAGTAATAGTAATAATAATAATAGTAATAATAATAATAATAATAATAATAATAGTAATAGTAATAGTAATAATAATAATAGTAATAGTAATAGTAATAATAATAGTAATAATAATAATAATAATAATAAAACTCAGGTGGCACAGTGGTCTGATGAAATCGCCCACCGCCAAGTTTGAATTTCAGCTATGCTATCGACTGTCTGGATTGGCTATGTATGTTAGGAAGGATAAAAAATTATAAATCCCTCATTGTTGTTGCAGATGTGGCCTCTGCTGGCTGGTTAAAGGTGCCTGCATAAAGATGGTGAATAATTGATAACAGTGTGTGACTCTTCATTTGTAAACCTGCTCTCTGTGAACTTGCGTCTGGCAAGTAAACAGATTGAATGCGACTTCATTGGGAAGTGGGGTGCATTATAATAGTAATAATACTACTACTAATAATTATTTTTATATTAATGCTTAGGCAGTGGTCTAACAGTGGTCTAATAAAAAAATAAAATCAATTATAATAGTGCTCAGGTGTCAAAGTGATCTAATGAAATAGCTCACCACCGAGTTTAAATCTCAGCTATGCTATAGACTATAGTCCGGATTGGCTATGTATGTTAGGAGGGATGTATGAATACCTCATTACTGCTGCAGATGTGGCCTCTGCAGGCTGGTTAAAGGTGCCTGAATAAAGATGGTGAATAATTGATAACGGTGCGTGACTCATTTGTAAACCTGCTCTCTGTGTCAACCTGCATCTGGCAAGTAAACAGATTGAGTAAGACTTCACTGGGGAGGGGGGTGCATAAAACTAATAATAATAATAATAATGGCCTCTGCTGGCTGGGTAAAGGTGCCTGCACAGAGATGGTGAATAATTGATAACAGTGCGTGACTCTTCATTTGTAAACCTGCTCTCTGTGTAAACCTGCCTCTGGCAAATGAAAAGATTGAATAAGACTTAATTGGGGAAGGGGGTACATTATAATAGTACAACCCCAAAACAGAAAAACTTGGGACAGCATGGAAAATGCAAATAATAAAAAAACACATTACATTTACTTTGACTTTAATTTCATTGCAGACAGGATGAACCTGAGATATTTCATGTTTCATCTGCTCAACTTCATTTCATTTATTAATAAACATCCATTCCTACATTTCAGGCCTGCAACACATTCCAAAAAAAGTTGGCACAATAAAGCATTTACCACTTTGTAATGTTGCCATTCCTTTTCGCCACACTTAAAGACGTTTTGGCACCGAGGAGACCAAGTGATTTAGTGTTTCAGCTTTTATTTTGTTTCCTGCAAACACGTCTTAATATGTGCAACAGTACGTGGTCGTCGTTGTCGCATTTTTCCTTTCAAAATTCTCCACACATTCTTTATTGGGGACAGGTCAGGACTGCATGCAGGCCAGTCCAGTACCCGTACCCTCTTCTTCCGCAGCCATGTCTTTGTAATGTGTGCAGCATGCGATAAATGCTGGACGTCCCTGGAAAAGGTGACGTCTTGAAGGCAGCACATGTTGCTCTAAGATCTCAATGTACTTTTCTGCATTAATGCTGCCATCACAGAAGTGTAAATGACCGTGGCCAAGGGCACTGGCACAGCCCCATACCATGACAGACCCTGGCTTTTGGACTTGTTGCTGATAACAGTCTGGATGGTCTTTTTTGTTCTTGGTCCGGAGCACACGGCACCCATTTTTTTCCCCAAAATAGACCTGGAATGCTGATTCATCTTACCACAATACATGTTTTCACTGTGTGATGGTCCATCCTAGATGCCTCCGAGCCCAGAGAAGTCGACGCCGCTTCTGGACATGGTTAACATAAGGCTTCTTTTTTGCGCAGTATTAAGTTTTAAGTGACATTTGTGCATGTAACTCTGTATTGTAGTGCTTGACAAAGGTTTGCCAAAGTAATCCCTCACCCATGTGGTTATATCAGCTATTGTTGTGGCCTCTGCTGGCTGGTTAAATGTGCCTGCATAGAGATGGTGAATAATTGATAACAGTGCGTGACTTTACATTTGTAAACCTGCTCTCTGTGTGAACCTGCGTCTGGCAAGTGAAAAGAATCAATTATCAAAGTCACAACTTAAGCATGTGATAGTTATGACCTTCCTTGGGCAGTGGAGGAAAGTTACCCCCTGGTAGTTAAATATGACTTCATTGGGGGGAGGGCGGAATGCATAATAATAGTAATAATCATAATAAAGCCTTTCAGTTCCATGCACACCCAAATCAAAAAGTTGGTGACACTGCACATTTTAAAGGACGTACACTTAGGTGGCATTCACACTTCTGTAGACAACTTGTGTCTTTATTTTTGGAAGCAGGACGCAGAAAAGTGATAAAAGCAGTTAAAAGCGTTTCTGCTCCATGAAGCATCCTGCACAGCCGAGGGACGATAATATTTAGGCTCGACTGGGGATGTGGGCTCTTTGAGAAAGCTATAATTTAGAAGGGATCTCAGGCTTATCAGGATGCCAGTACCCTAGTGTTTAGGTAGTAAAAAAAACAAGGACCCCAGAGTGGAGTCATTTGAGCAGAAACTTGACTAGAACTCACTCTTCATTCTTTATGGTCCTCCAGAGACAAGTCTAGTTATTCACATGGTAAATGAGGAGAGTGGAAGGTCAGAAGAGTGGATGTTTATCTGTCTCTTTGTAAAGTGTGAGTAAAGGACATCCATTTCAAGATCTGCATTTATCCTCCTGATCACATGGACAGAGAAAAAAAATTGCATGGCAGCCTCTCAGCTAATGGTGATGTAAAGCATCCCTGACTGTGGACAAGGTCACCCATGTTCCAGGAAAAAAATATTTATAAAGGCCAAGGCATGGGTTATCGACATTATATACCTTTTTATACTATAAAATTATTTATGTGTATTATGTTTGTATATGGGTGGCACTGTCACTTTACAGCAAGAAGGTCCTGGGTTCGATCCCCAGGTGGGGCGGTCCGGGTCCTTTCTGTGCGGCGTTTGCATGTTCTCCCCGTGTCTGCGTGGGTTTCCTCTGGGAGCTCCGGTTTCCTCCCACAGTCCAAAATCATGCAGTCAGGCTAATTGTAGACACTGAATTGCCCTATAAGTGAATGGGTGTGTGTGTATGTGTGTCTGCCCTGCGATGGACTTCAACAGTGGTAAACCGGCGACAGGGTCATGGGCGCCCAAGGCTCATTGATGCACGTGGGGAGCGAAGGCTGACCCGTGTGGTCCGATCCAACAGACGAGCCACTGTAGCTCAAATTGCCTGGTCTGGTGGCCTGGTCTGATGAATCACGTTTTCAGTGACAGTGAGGTGTTTAAAAACTCCATCAGCATTGCTGTGTCTTATACAATCATATTAGCACAACACACACTAACACACCACCACCATGTCAGTGTCACTGCAGTGCAGAGAATGATCCACCACCTAAATGATACCTACTCTGTAGTGGTCCTTACCATTGAAGAACAGCACAAAAGAGGGCTAACAAAGCATGCAGAGAAACAGATGGACTACAGTCAATAATTGTAGAACTTTAAAGGGCTTCTATATGGTAAGTGGAGCTGATAAAATGGACAGGAGATGGTTTTAATGTTATGGCTGATGGGTGTATATTTTCTGCATGAATGCTTCTCAGTTCTCTATTAAGATGAGCTGCATGACCTCAATGCAAACCTGCTCCGAAATGTTAGTCACACACCAGTGACTGTTGACGTCTGATATTACCACCTCTACATGCATGGTTCATCAATGTAATGATTGTGTAACATGCTTTTTAAAGAAAAAAACTATAAAAAGTAGAAAAAAAACTGTGGTTTTAAAAAGCTCTTCTACTTTTAGCTCTATCTGGCTCATCGTAACTATCCTTGACACAGTTTTGATGTTGTTGCAGCTATGAAATGCAGATTTCTCAAATGATTGGGAATTTTAATAGCATGTTGTGAATAGTAGTGAGTCTCATTATAACATTTAAGTAACATCTCATTTAAGAACAAAAAATGAAAATAACTGTGACCCACTTTGAGCATCTATGACTTTCAAAGAAGCTTTTGCTTCAGTATTCATTTTTTCTCTATTTTTACCCAGTCTAGTCTTACCAAATTACCCAATCACATTTTGCTACCTTTACTGCTGCTGATGTCAATTCTGACCAAGAAAGACCACACTAACACGCCCCCTTTGACACACACACACACACCTACCAAGGATAACATTATGACCACTGACAGGTGAAGTGAATAACACTGATTATCTCTTCATCACGACACCTGTTAGTGGGTGGGATATATTAGGCAACAAGTGAACATTTTATCCTCAAAGTTGATGTGTTAGAAGCAGGAAAAATGAGCAAGCGTAAGGATTTGAGTGAGTTTGACAAGGACCAAATTGTGATGGTTAGACGACTGGGTCAGAGCATCTCCAAAACTGCAGCTCTTGTGGGGTCAGTGTCTATCAAAAGTGGTCCAAGGAAGGCACAGTGGTAAACCGGCGACAGGATCATGGGCGGCCAAGGCTCATTGATGCACGTGGGGAGTAAAGGCCTGCCCGTGTGGTTCGATCCAACAGACGAGCTACTGTAGCTCAGATTGCTGAAGAAGTTAATGCTGGTTCTGATAGAAAGGTGTCAGAATACACAGTGCATCACAGTTTCAGGGCTGTTTTGGCAGCAAAAGGGGGACCAACACAATAGTAGGAAGGTGGTCATAATGTTATGCGTAATCGGTGTATGCTGCAGCCGACCTCTTCTTTTTCACCTGCACGAGGCGGGTTCATACAGAGAACCGTATTTCATTGCATTGATGAGTCACGTATGTACAGGCGGTGAGCATCAGACGTCATCAGTCACTGGTGTGTGACTAACATTTAAAGGCAGATTTGCCATTGAGGTCATGCAGCTGTCATCTTAATAGAGAACTGGGGAGCATTCATGTAGAAAAAATGTATATATGATTCTGAAATAAAACAGTCACAGATCTCCATTATCCTCCATCTTAACTGTAGCAGTTATGAGGAATTCCCTTTAGCATTCCCACTCTTTAGACAAGCCAATTATTGTCCATATAGGCGCCCGGTCTGCTGGTATCAGAGCTGAGATCGTACAATTTTACATTTTACGTGCAACCAGCATTATGAATAATAAGACAACTAGGCCATTCATTTCAATAGAAAGATACTAAATGGCTTTTTTTTATAACAGCTTCAACTGTGTGGGTTTTGATCTGATTTAATACTGGTGTTAAATGACCTTCTTTAAAAGTGGGATGTGTTAGGGGTATTATCCTGAGATTCAGGACCATTACATGGAAAGAGCTTAATATTGCTGTCGGTTACACAACTTTCATGATTATAAACCCATCTCTATACATTAAATCAATATTGGATTCGACACTTAGGCTGAGCTACTGGATTTTAATATCAGTCTGGTATAGACCTCTACTTCATATCACTTATACATATCACAGTTAGTCAAGTATTTAGACATTATAAACCAAAGTGGATGGTCGACCCTACAGTCACTGCTTAAATAATGTTCATTCATTCAATCAATCAAGATAGATAGATATATAGATAGATGGATGGATGGATGGATGGATGGGTGGGTGGGTGGATGGATGGATGGGTGGATGGATGGCTGGATGGATAGATAGATGGGAAAAAAGCGTGTAGACACCACAAATAACTAACATAATATCTTAATAAACTTTTGCAGCATCCTTGTGTAATTGCTGCTGAACTCTATTGGCAAATACTTTTAAATATCTCTATGGTTATGAGGATTCCTTTGATTAACATGACTTGCCAAATCAGTGGCAGAGAGTCTTATTTAGATTTAATTGAACAATTGTTATGATTTGTTTAAACTTTGCTGCAAATAGTGCTTTTTAGCAGGGCAGTTTTGCATAGGATGTAGGAACAGAGATTACTGTCATGCAGTTAATTGCTTATTGTTTACTGTGTCATCACACAACTCATTTTCACGTGACTGTTCGCTTTTTTATGATTAATTCTAAAGCAGGAATGTGTATTTTTCTTTTCCTTTAGTGTTTTAAAACCTTGTTTAATAGCTCTGTTACCTTTATCTCCTACCACTCCTTTGTATCTTTTTCACCAGTTTGTATCTCTGATTGCAGTCGAGGTGGGTATATTGCACAGGCGCCTTTCTATCTGCCAATCAGGGTCGTTACACAGCGTTTGAAGACCCCACCCACAAAGTCCGGTCATCCTGCCCTAGCAGAACTGTGTCTGCTGCAGGCACTGCCAATTATGCCCGCTAGATGATGCCCAGCCGACCGGTGGCAACGCCAAGTTTTGAACCAAGGAGTTCAGAATCTCTGCGCTGTTGGAATATATTGCCGCGCCACCTGGGCGCCTGACTTATTTCTTTTTAAATTTGAGTTTCAGACCATATATTTCTTTATGCTAATGAAATGCTGTATATGCTTTAAATCTATACATACAAAGTCATTGTGTGCATTTGCACTTGAAGTACATTGATATTCATAACAATCGTGCATGTCATGTTCAGGCATATATTACATTTTTGGCTGATTGTTGTTACTCGTAGGTCTTAATGCCTGCACATATCTGTTGCCTTCAACACACAATGTACTGTACATGTCCAATCATGACAGCCTGACCACTGGATGGAGTATTTTCAAAACAGTAAACAGTGCTCCTTAGCCATGGTGAGTTCCACCGGCAAGAGTTTGAGGAGGGATAAACCACCAACAGGTTGTCAGGCAGCCACCAAAATAGCTATATGGCTTGAATTGCAGATCATTTAAATTATAATGACGAGGTACCCATGCTAACTTGTGTCTACCAACAAAAGCACCCTCAATGGGCATCATCAAGAAGGATGATTGGTCCAAAAAATTCTATGGACGAAGCTGAAGATGGCACCCTATTGCTGGAAATATCCTCGTACCACACACCACAGGACTCCATCAGATGTCTTGTGGAGTGCATGTCTCAGCATGTCAGAGCTGTTATGAGAGCATATTAGGTGGGTGGTCCTAATGTTTTGGCTCATCAGTGTGTCTATTGGTTTGAATACTACAGGTTTCCTCTCAGCGTAAACTGTTTATTTGAATCTGCAAACTGCAGATCAGAATTAAATAAATCGAATGAATAATTTATTTGCACATAATCACCATGCTAGCAACGTGTGTGGGTTCTATTTCACTCTCCGTTCTAAAATAAGAACTTATACATGTGTGCCTGTGTGCATCCTTCAGATGTTTGTGAAATGTGTGGGTACTGGCAGTGTTTTAAAGCTTCACCGGGGGAATTGTGCTTGTGGGAAGACAGTAAGACAACTTGCAGGTAGTCCTCCTAGAGCATATGGTGACTATGTTGCAGCTTTTTCAACACCTAGGAACCAGCAGGTCTTTTTAGAAGACTTTGGTGTTTCAACGTGACGAGAGCAAAACCACAACTGTTAGGAGCAACTGCTGGCAGCATGAGGCATGATCACTGAGCCACCGTGCCGTAAAATGTGCTCACATGTGGCCAATTAAGTGTTTACAGAAATGCTTGTAAGCGTTTTCTTGTTGGAAAAAAAAAAGATTTATTGCAGCTTTAATGCACTGGTTACAGAACTGGTGGTGGTAATAATAAGCTCCCACACTGTAGTGGATTAAGGTGTTATAAATGAAAACCAAGCCGCAAAGTAGCATTTCCACAATGGGAATGTAAAGGAAATTATATATCTTAAGAATATAAATGTTTTTAAAAATGCGAAAAAATAAAAATAAATAAATAGAAAAAATAATAATATATTCAAATAAATAAATAATAAATATTAAATAAATAACATTAATAATAATAATAATAATAATAATAGGAGTACATATGTAAGAGAACCTCTTTGATCATGATTTCCCATGTTTTTCACCTTTGTCTACGGAAGGGGTGGACAGTCCTGGTCCTACAGGGTCAAAACCCAGCCAGCCACATGACCAAACATATTACACAGAACTGGGCAGTGGACTATGAGTGACTTGCAATAATCTAAACTTAAATTTATAAACACATTGATCTGTTTTTAGCATCATTAACAGAAAGTTTACTTCTTTTTTTAATAAAAAATAAATAAATAACATAAATAAATAATAAGTATTAAATAAATAACATTAATAATAATAATAATAATAAAATAATAATAATAATATACATATGTAAAAATAAATAAATAACATAAATAATAAGTATTAAATAAATAACATTAATAATAATAATAATAATAATAATAATAATACATATGTAAAAATAAATAAATAAGACATTAATTCCTGCATTTCAGGTCTGTAACACATTTCAAAAGTTGGCATGGTAAAGCATCTACCACTTTGTAATGTTGCCATTCCTTCTCACAACACATTTTGGCACCAAAGATACCGAGTGAGAAAGTGTTTTTGGTGTTATTTTGTCCCATTTTTACTGCAAACACGTCTTAAGATGTGCAACAGTATGGGGTCGTCGCTGTCACATTTTTCGTTTCAAAATTCTCCACATATTCTCAATTGGGGACAGGTCAGGACTGCAGGCAGGCCAGTCCAGTACTCGTACCCTCATCTTTCGCTTTTCTGCATTAATGCTGCCATCACAGAAGTGTAAATGACCTTTGCCAAGGGCACTGACACAGCCCCATACCATGACAGACCCTGACTTTTGGACTTGTTGTTGATAACTGGATGGTCTGGATGGTCCATTTTGTCTTTGGTCTGGCACACACTGTGTCCATTTCTTCCAAAATAAAAATATCTAAAATACATGCTGTGTGATGGTCCATCCGAGATGCCTCTGAACCCAGAGAACTTGACACCCTTTCTGGACATTGTTAATATAAGGTTTTAAGTGGCATTTGTGCATGTAACTCTGTATTGTAGTGCTTGTCTAAAGGTTTGCCAAAGTAATCCCTCACCCATGTGGTTATATCAGCTATTGTTGAGTGGTGGTTCTTGATGCAGTGCCGTCTGAGGGATCTGAGATCACAGGTGTTCAGTTTAGACTTGCGCTTTTGGCCTTTATGAAATACCTTCAGATTTTTTCAATGGCTTAATGATATCATGCACTGTAGAGGGAGAAATATGCAAATCCGTTTCAAATCTCTTTATATGAGGAATATTGTTTTTAAACCATTCAATATTTTTCTCAAATATGTTGACAAACTGAAGAGCCTCTGGCCAGCTTTGTTTCTCAAAGACTATGGATATGGGGGGATGGGGGGGTACAAGGAAAAGACTGTCAAAGGAAGATCGAATTCAGATATCATGTTCCTATATGGCAGTCCTCCTCCCAGCTGTGCTACTGTGCTGCCTCCTTCATTCATCATTAATTTATTTTCTGCACTCTCTCGCTCACACTTAGGGACAAATTAGAGCAGTCAATTAACCCACTGACATGTTCAATGGATTCAAATCTAATTGATTTGTATAGCACTTTTTATAGTGGACATTGTCACAAAGCAACTTTACACATTCATTTACATTACATTTACATTTTCGGCATTTAGCAGACGCTTTTATCCAAAGTGACTTACAGTTCAGTGACAGTATATTGTCTAAGCAATAGAGAGTTAAGGGCCTTGCTCAAGGGCCCAACAGTGGCAATCTGGCAGTGGTGGGGTTTGAACCAGCGACCTTTCAATTACTAGTCCAGTACCGTAACCACTAGACTACACCTGCCCTATGAAACAGGTATAAAACACCACTTACATCTGTAGCATACGCCTTTATCCAAAGCGACTTATAGTTGAGACTGTATACATTGCAAGCAAATGAGGGTTAAGGGCCTTGCTTAGGGGCCCAACAGTGGCAGCCTGGTAGATATGGGGCTTGAACCATTAACCTTCCTGTTACTAGTCCTGTACTTTAACTGCTGAGCTACCACTGCCATCCAAAGACAAAACAAGATGAGCAAGCCAAGGGCAACAGTGGCAAGGGAAATCTCTAAATACACAGATCAGGCAAAACATTATGACCACCGTCCTAATATTGTGTTGGTCCCCCTTATGCAGCCCCATACACTACAAACTGCGACGCACTGTGTATTCTGACACCTTTCCATCAGAACCAGCATTAACTTCATCACCAATTTGAGCTACAGTAGCTCGTCTGTAGCTCAGGCCAGCCTTCGCTTCCCACGTGCATCAATGAGCCTTTGCCGCCCATGACCCTGTCGACGGTTTACCACTGATCTTTCTTTGGACCACTTTTGATAGATACTGACAACTGCAGTCCGGGAACAGCCCACAAGAGCTGCAGTTTTGGAGATGCTCTTACCCAGTCGTCTAGCAGTGTTATTCACTTCACCGGTCAGTGGTCATAATGTTATGCCTCGTCGGTGTATTACAAGGAAGAAACCTTGAGAGGAACCAGACTCATCTTGAACCCATCCTCCTTGGGTGGCAAAAAAGATATTTAGATAGTGGTGAATAAAGTCACCACAGGTTCTAATTATATTCAGCAGTCCAGCAGGATCTGTATCTTTGGCTTGCTAGCCATAAACCTACAGGGTTCAACCTGTGGTGGGTAAAAAGCTCAGAATCACCTTGGGGTAAAAATAGAAGGTCCTGTTAAAATATGATACAGTCGTTATTAATTCAATTGTGCAGAGAATAGCTTGAGACTCCGGGACCCCTAATTACATTAGCATAGCTATAAGAGAGAAGGGTCTCTCGAGACATCAGCACCCTCCTCCTTTACCTTCAACAAACCTGAGTGGTCACACACCGATCAGCTGTAACAGTAAAACCACCTCCTTGTTTCTACACTCACTGTCCATTTTATCAGCTCCTCTTACCATATTGAAGCACTTTGTAGTTCTACAATTACTGACTGCAGTCCATCTGTTTCTCTACATACTTTTTAGCCTGCTTTCACCCTGTTCTTCAATAGTCAAGACCCCCACATGACCACCATAGAGTAGGTATTATTTGGGTGGTGGATGATTCTCAGCACTGCAGTGACACTGACATGGTGGTGGTGTGTTAGTGTGTGTTGTGCTGGTACGAGTGGATCAGACACAGCAGCGCTGCTGGAGTTTTTAAATACTGTGTCCACTCTCTGTCCACTCTATTAGACCTTCCTATCTAGTTGGTCCACCTTGTAGATGTAAAGTCAAAGACGATCGCTCATCTATTGCTGCTGTTTGAGTTGGTCGTCTTCTAGACCTTCATCAGTGGTCACAGGGAGCTGCCCACGGGGCGCTGTTGGCTGGATATTTTTGGTTGGTGGACTATTCTCAGTCCAGCAGAGACAGTGAGGTGTTTAAAAACTCCAGCAGCGCTTCTGTGTCTGATCCACTCATACCAGCACAACACACACTAACACACCACCACCATGTCGGTGTCACTGCAGTGCAGAGAATGACCCACCACCCAAATAATACCTACACTGTGGTGGTTCGGGGAGAATCCTGATCATTGAAGAACAGCATGAAAGGGGGCTAACAAAGCATGCAGAGAAACAGATAGACTACAGTCAGTAATTGTAGAACTACAAAGTGCTTCTATACAGTAAGTGGAGCTGATAAAATGGACAATGTGTTTAGAAACAAGAAGGTGGTTTTAATGTTATGGCTGATTGATGTATAGTAATTTTTGACTCAATTGTGCAGAGAATAGCATGAGACTCCGGGACCCCAGATGACCAAACATAATACATAGATCTGAGCCAGCTGGTGGTACAGACTATGAGTAAATTGCAATAATTTATCTCAAACACATATATTTGTTTTCAACATCATTAACAAAATGAATATTTTTCTTACTTTGTAATATTACACAGATGAAAGAAAGCAGGTCTAGTAGTTTTGTAATTTTGTAAATGTTGTAATGCCCAAGATTTTTACTAACTGAGCTGGGAGTCCCAGAGAAGGCATCAAGGTTTAGCTCCAGGGACCTTAGATACAACAAGTAATAACAACAAGCAATCCTACTAATTGTGTGGGTCCCAACACTGACCCCTATGGTAACTTTTGCAGTTTCAGAGCATTTATTATTTACATGGATCGGCCACTTAGATTTTACTAGACATTATACTGGATGAGTTAAATAAGAAAATACAAGACTTGCACTTTCTTGGTTTAAATCCTATGATCTGTAATATCAAACACTGCACTAAGATCTGACAGAACAAGAAAAGAGACGCGTCCATTATCCGAGGACGGTAATAGATCAATAACTGCTCTAATTAATGCAGTTTCAGTACCACTTGGGTCTGCGTTCTGATTGAAATGTTTCATTGATACTATTGCTGTTTAGATAAGAGCGTAATTGTGCCAAAGCAGCTTTTTTTACATTCTTGTAAACAACAGGAAGGTTTGATATTGGCCAATAATAAGACAGCACAGGATCAAGAGTAGGTTTTTTAATCAGGGGTTTAATACCAGCATATATAAAATACAGTATTTAGGTACTTGTCTAAGGTTAAAGGATGGATTTATTATAGTAAGTAGGGGTTTTACTATAGGGAACAGTTTTTAGATAGTATAGTTAGATAGCTTTGTTGGAAAAAAAGAAACAGCTATGAGCACTATCATATTGCTGCTTAATAGGGTGACACTTAAAATTTAAAATCATATTTTTATATTATTTTTCAATTAGTAAAAAAAAAAAAATACAAACCCATATACAGTGTATCACAAAAGTGAGTACACCCCTCACATTTCTGCAGATATTTAAGTATATCTTTTCATGGGACAACACTGACAAAATGACACTTTGACACAATGAAAAGTAGTCTGTGTGCAGCTTATATAACAGTGTAAATTTATTCTTCCCTCAAAATAACTCAATATACAGCCATTAATGTCTAAACCACCGGCAACAAAAGTGAGTACACCCCTAAGAGACTACACCCCTAAATGTCCAAATTGAGCACTGCTTGTCATTTTCCCTCCAAAATGTCATGTGATTTGTTAGTGTTACTAGGTCTCAGGTGTGCATAGGGAGCAGGTGTGTTCAATTTAGTAGTACAGCTCTCACACTCTCTCATACTGGTAACTGAAAGTTCCAACATGGCACCTCATTGCAAATAACTCTCTGAGGATCTTAAAAGACGAATTGTTGCGCTACATGAAGATGGCCAAGACTACAAGAAGATTGCCAACACCCTGAAACTGAGCTGCAGCACAGTGGCCAAGATCATCCAGCGTTTTAAAAGAGCAGGATCCACTCAGAACAGACCTCGCGTTGGTTGTCCAAAGAAGCTGAGTGCACATGCTCAGCGTCACATCCAACTGCTGTCTTTGAAAGATAGGCGCAGGAGTGCTGTCAGCATTGCTGCAGAGATTGAAAAGGTGGGGGGTCAGCCTGTCAGTGCTCAGACCATACGCCGCACACTACATCAAATTGGTCTGCATGGCTGTCACCCCAGAAGGAAGCCTCTTCTGAAGTCTCTACACAAGAAAGCCCGCAAACAGTTTGCTGAAGACATGTCAACAAAGGACATGGATTACTGGAACCATGTCCTATGGTCTGATGAGACCAAGATTAATTTGTTTGGTTCAGATGGTCTCAAGCATGTGTGGCGGCAATCAGGTGAGGAGTACAAAGATAAGTGTGTCATGCCTACAGTCAAGCATGGTGGTGGGAATGCCATGGTCTGGGGCTGCATGAGTGCAGCAGGTGTTGGGGAGTTACATTTCATTGAGGGACACATGAACTTCAATATGTACTGTGAAATACTGAAGCAGAGCATGATCCCCTCCCTCCGGAAACTGGGTCGCAGGGCAGTGTTCCAGCATGATAATGACCCCAAACACACCTCTAAGACGACCACTGCTTTATTGAAGAGGCTGAGGGTAAAGGTGATGGACTGGCCAAGCATATCTCCAGACCTAAACCCAATAGAACATCTTTGGGGCATCCTCAAGCGGAAGGTGGAGGAGCGCAAAGTCTCGAATATCCGCCAGCTCCGTGATGTCGTCATGGAGGAGTGGAAAAGCATTCCAGTGGCAACCTGTGAAGCTCTGGTAAACTCCATGCCCAGGAGAGTTAAGGCAGTTCTGGGAAATAATGGTGGCCACACAAAATATTGACACTTCAGGAACTTTCAATAAGGGGTGTACTCACTTTTGTTACCAGTGGTTTAGACATTAATGGCTGTATATTGAGTTATTTTGAGGGAAGAATAAATTTACACTGTTATATAAGCTGCACACAGACTACTTTTCATTGTGTCAAAGTGTCATTTTGTCAGTGTTGTCCCATGAAAAGATATACTTAAATATCTGCAGAAATGTGAGGGGTGTACTCACTTCTGTGATACACTGTATATCTAAAATAATACAACCCCAAATAAAAAAAGTTAGGGCGTCGACTTCTCTGGGCTCGGAGGCATCTAGGATGGACCATCACACAGTGGAAACATGTATTATGGTCAGATGAATCAGCATTCCAGGTCTTTTTTGGAAAGACTGTTATCAGCAACAAGTCCAAAAGCCAGGGTCTGTCATGGTATGGGACTGTGTCAGTGCCCTTAGCAAAGGGGCAAAGGTAATGTACACTTCTGCTATGGCAGCATTAATGCAGAAAAGTACATTGAGATCTTAGAGCAACGCCTTCAAGATGTCATCTTTTCCAGAGACGTCCATGCATTTTTCATCAAGACAATGCAAAACCACATGCTGCACACATTGCAAAGGCATGAGTGAGGAAGAAGAGGGTACAGGTGCTGGAGTGGCCTGCCTGCGGTCCTGACCTGTCCCAATAAAGAATATGTGGAGAATTTTTAACCAAAAAATGTGACAACGACGACCCCGTACTGTTGCACATCTTAAGACGTGTTTGCAGTAAGAATGAGACAAAATAAAAGCTGAAACACTAAATCACTTGGTCTCCTCTGTGCCAAAACGTCTTTTAAGTGTGGTAAAAAGGAATGGCCACATTACGAAGTGGTAAATGCTTTACTGTCCCAACTTTTTTTTGGAATGTGTTGCAGGTCTGAAATACAGGAATGAATGTTTATTAACAAATTAAATGAAGTTGACCTTTTTCTGATTTGGGGTTGTAATAATATGAAATATTGAACCCTGGACATTGCTATATCACACCTACTTAACCACCTGTGCCAGCGTACCACCATGTTTATTTAAAATAAAAGACAATGATTTAAAAAGATAAGACATCCACATATTGGGTTTTAATCCCCTAATGAATTGAACACTGCTTAAGATGTCTTTAAACACCGGAATGCACTACACACCGTAGATATACAGTTTAACAAAGCAGGCACTCGAATGAGTGCTCGAGTGCTATTTGAAACCTTAATGTCTGTCATGCATCCCTGAACAAAAGCAAGCAAACGTTAAATTGCTATTTCTTTGCTAATTCTCTATTTTTGGCATCAAAAATAGAGGACAAACTGATAGGACAAAAATAGGACAAACTGATCAGCCGTGCTGGGGCAGTGGTCGGCATTGAACTGGAATCTCTGGTGACTGTGGCTGAAAGAAGGACACTAAGCAAACTTCACTCCATCATGGACAATGTGAACCACCCCCTGCACACTGTTGTCATAAAACAGAGGAGTATGTTCAGTGACAGACTGCTGTCACTGAGCTGCTCCACGGACAGATTAAAAAGGTCATTCGTCCCCAGAGCCATTAGGCTCTATAACTCCAGCATTCGTGGACAACGGGTGATCACTAAGGACTGAGCGTATAGACATGTATATACGTATGTGTACCTAAGTATATTCATACAAATGCATATGTATGCTAATGTATATATAGTTATGGCTATATTGGCCCAATCCAATGTGCAATACTTGTCACTTATCACTTTATATTTAATATTTAATCTATATTTAATCTGGACCGTGTACTGTATACTTGTACCGCACCTTCCTGCACTTTTACTTTTAATTCCATTCCATTCGGTTATTTTGTTTATTTACACTCAATCCATCCTCATCATTAATAACTGCTCTGTAGCTATGCAGTATATGTAAAACTCAGGTTACATTCAATCTGTCAAAGTGTTTGTACTTTCTCGAATTTATGTTGATGTCATTTTTTTTTTTCTTTATAGTGTGTATTTGATTTGATTTGATGTACAATGCTACTGGGACTCTAATTTCCTTCGGGATCAATAAAGTATCTATCTATCTATCTATCTATCTATCTATCTATCTATCTATCTATCTATCTATCTATCTATCTATCTATCTATCTATCTATCTATCATCATCTAAAATATGGATTGAAATGTTATAGTTTATGAAGGACGTCTTTGACTGTCTATGCGTCTGTTTCCAATGTAGAATGGCAGTTAGGGTTGTATAATTACTGACAATTTTTGGCATTGTGATATTTTATTATAACCATAATTCGGCTAGCGTTGTATCAAAACCAAAACAAAAAATGGTTTCATGCCAACAGTATTGCAAAGAATAAAATGACACCTTGAAATCTTACTGCACTTGCACCTTATACACCAATCAGCCATAACATTAAAACCACCTCCTTGTTTCTACACACACTGTCCATTTTATCAGCTCCACTTACCATATAGAAGCACTTTGTAGCTCTAAAATTACTGATTGTAGTCCATCTGTTTCTCTGCATGCTTTGTTTGCCCCCTTTCACCCTGTTCTTCAATGGTCAGGACCACCACAGGACCACTACAGAGTAGGTATTATTTGGGTGTTGGATCATTCTCAGAACTGCAGTGACACTGATATGTCATGTGGTGGTGGTGTGTTAGTGTGTGTTGTTCTGGTATGAGTGGATAAGACACAGAAATGCTGATGAAGTTTTTATGTCGCTGTTCGTAACATCCGTGGCTTGACAAACCGTGCAGTATATAGTGTTTTAGTCCGACGCCTCATTTCTCTGGCAGGTTCATATTTCGGTGCATATTTGGTCCCCCCCTCTTCATCCTCCATCTGTTTTTGTTACATATTTTTCACCATATAGAGGAAGCCTCTCTCATTTGTTAACACTGTTATGCTAATGGTACCTGGCTAACTCGTAAGCTAATCCAATCTGCACAGCGCTCCATAGTGCTTTTAGCGGCAAACAATATTATGTCTTTTGCTGCCTGCTGAAGCCCACAGCTGTTGTATTAACTATGCTACGGTATGGCGGTATTTGAATAATCCATACGGTATGAGGAATCAAAGACGATATACCGAATGTACCGTCATACCACCCAGCAATATTCTCCAGTGTAAGATGGCAATTTGTGTTTTGTAATTACTGGCAATTGACAATGGTTTCATGCCAACAATAGTGCAAACTGGATAAAATGAATCTTTGATATCCTTTGAGCTGCTGTATCTGTAATCTTACTGCACTTGTACCTTATATACCCTGCACTAAAGATAAAAGATAAAATCAGAGTGTTTCCAAAAGTGAGCCATCACTGCTGGACCCACAGCAAGCCTGTTGTGTTTGTTTCAAACCACTAACCTTGCTAAAGCTCAATTTCTTTCCTGCCATGTCTTTTGTGATATGTTGCTCACAGCATGTGTTTTTGGAGAGGGAAACTCACAACCCGAACAGAGAACTTCATATAAACTTTATAACTTAAGTTCTTCCCAAGTAATGTGTCCTAATGTTTTAATATTGCTAGAGCATCATTTACGCTTATTTATTTTGGATGAACCAGCAGCAAAGTAAATGCTGCATTTTCAGTAGTTTGTTTATTAGCTATTTTCCTGAAATAAAAAAGGAGAGTATTTGTGCTTTGCTATGGTAGTTGAAAAAGTGTTGCGAGGCTGTTTCTATAATATTCCAGATGTTTGACAAGGTGTTGCTAGGTGCTTGCTTGTAAATATATATATATATATATATACAGTATATATACAGTATATATATATATATATATATATATATATATATATATATATATATATATTTACAAGCAACACCTTGTCAAACATCTGGAATATTATATTGTATATACAGTATATATACAGTATATTATATATATATATATACACAGATTAGGCATAACATTAAAACCACCTCCTTGTTTCTACACTCACTGTCCATTTTATCAGCTCCACTTACCATATAGAAGCACTTTGTAGTTCTACAGTTACTGACTGTGGTCCACCTGTTTCTCTGCATGCTTTGTTAGCCCCCTTTCATGCTGTTCTTCAGTGGTCAGGACCCCCACAGGTCATTCTCAGCACTGCAGTGACACTGACATGGTGGTGGTGTGTTAGTGTGTGTTCTGCTGGTATGAGTGGATCAGACACAGCAGCACTGCTGGAGTTTTTAAACACCTCACTGTCACTGCTGGACTGAGAATAGTACACCAACCAAAAATATCCAGCCAACAGTGTCCAGTGGGCAGCATCCTGTGACCACTGATGAAGGTCTAGAAGATGACCAACTCAAACAGCAGCAGTAGATGAGCGATCGTCTCTGACTTTACATCTACGAGGTGGACCAACTAGGTAGGAGTGTCTAATAGAGTGAACAGTGAGTGGACACGGTATTTAAAAACTCCAGCAGCACTGCTGTGTCTGATCCACTCATACCAGCACAACACACATGTCAGTGTCACTGCAGTGCTGAAAATGATCCACCACCTAAATAATAGCTGCTTTGTGGTGGTCCTGTGGGGGTCCTGACCAATGAAGAACAGGGTGAAAGCAGGGTAAAAAAGTATGTAGAGAAACAGATGGACTACAGTCAGTAATTGTAGAACTACAAAGTGCTTCTCTACGGTAAGTGAAGCTGATAAAATGGACAGTGAGTGTAGAAACAAGGAGGTGGTTTTAATGTTATGGCTGAACGGTGTATATATATACAGTATATACAGTATATACTGTATATTGTTTATGGATTTTCTCCCCTTTTTTCCAATTGCCAGATTGCATCATGCTTCCTCTTCACTAATGCCGACCCCCGCTCTGATTAGAGGAGAACGAAGCTAACCCACGCCCTCTTTGACACGTGGGCAGCAGCCGTACGCATTTTGTCACCCATACCATGCGAGTGCATATATGCAAATCAGCCTTGTGTACAGAGAGACACACCCTGATCCACACTGTTTTCCTGCCTATGTGCAGGCGCCATCAATCAGCCAGCAGAGGTCATAGTGCATCAGTCGTAATATGAACAACAGGCCATTCGTTCATGTGGATGCTCAGCCCAGTCGGGTGGCAGAACTGAGATTCGATACAATGTATCAGTGTGTTTTTACCACTGCGCCACCTGAGCAGCCCCCGGCTATATCATTTTTGATGTTGGCTACGGTGTGGTCAGTTGATTGCCATGGTATCTCTGGTGGTTAGTAGGGTGTTTTTAGTAGTGTACTTGTATCATGGTGAAATGAAGGTGTACTTTTGAACCCTATTCATTCCTATGGGGAAAAAATCTGAAGCACCAAATAAGTGCTCATGCAAATCCTGAAATACTGATGGACTTATTAAGCTTATTAATTATTTAAATAAGCTGGTGTCAGTGATGCATAGCAGAGTTGTACATCATCTTCCTGCTCTGTAATTTTAGTGAGGGATTTCAGTTGAGGTTTCCCAATAACAGGTCAGAGCTGTAGAGCCTCTTGCTAAACTAAACGGTCGATAGCAGCGGTGAAATGGAGTGCATTTTAAGCTTTACCCATGTGTGGATGTGTCAACAGACTATGGGATATTGCTCAGAGCCTGCTGGAGTCTGGCATCTATCTCTTCAAGTTCTGGCCCACTGGCAAGCTTCTCGCTGCTGTCTGCAATGTTGATGTACCAGCTATAAATAATACAGCAGCTTAGGGTCTTCTGGGATATGTGTATCTAAAACTGCTATGGTGTCTGCTCCGTGCTAACATTCTTGCATTACACATTAATGAAGCCTATGGCTTCAGAAGCTGTTTGTATTCTTAGAACGGCTATAGTCATTTATTTTCCGAGGAGGGGCTCTTTTGGGAATTAGGGTTTAATTAATGTGCCGAGTCTATAGTTCTATATGCTGATAGCACCGGGACAGTTTCATAACATGTGATTTGTTTAGATGAAGTGATTTGTAATTGATATGGTTTGCTGATATGCTGTCAGGATAATAACGTGCCTCCTTACAAACCTCAACGGAGGAAAGATTATATCTATTAAGTCATTATGTTTAATATGAGTTACTAAAGTCACTTTCAGTTTATTACTACTGCTGTCAAGGGAGCCATTATAGCACAAAGAAATATGATGCCAGCAATAAAGTTAGCCTGCTTCTCCGAGTGAATAGAGTTTCAAACATCGATCAGCCATAACATTAAAACCAGCTCCTTGTTTCTACACACATTGTCCATTTTATCAGCTCCACTTACCATATAACCATCAAGCTCATAACAAACAGCTTCAGTGCTTCAATTGAAGCTTTTTGGAAATCATTTCCTGACTGGCAATATTCGAAAAGCATCACTGTTCTAAGCACATGCACAATTGATGATGAAATAAATTAAAGATTAATAAAGCCCATGCTGGGAGAGAACATTGTGTTTATTTGTGTCAGCTCTCAGAATTCTAACTCACTGAGGATTGTTTGAGTCTGGAAAAAATGGAAAAGACTAGATGCAATGCAGGAATATCTTGGACAGGGGGTCAATCCACCTGCCACACACTTCTTGCTCAAACAAAACCAATCATCTGTAAAGACTCCTGGCCATCTGATAGCACAGCTGAGATTGAAACTGGGATTTGAGCAGTGGATTCTTCCTCACTGGGGATGGTTTAAGCCTGGGAAGCCAGAAAAGACTGGGTGCAATGCAGGAATACCCTGGACAGGAGGCCAATCATTGAAAGGGCTTTGCCCCCTCACTTCCTGCTCAAACAAAACCAATCAACTCTGAGGACTCTTGACCATCTGATAGCGCAGCTGAAATTGAAACTGGGATTTCTGCAGTGGTTTGAGCCTGGGACACCGGAAAACACTGGGTGTAATGCAGGAATATCCTGGACAGGGGGCCAATCCATTATAAAGGCTTTGGCCACCACCCTCACTTCTTGCTCAAACAAAACCAATCCAACAATCTTTAAAGACTCCTGGCCAACTGATAGCACAGCTGAGATTGAAACTGGGATTTCAGCAGTGGATTCCTTTTCGCTGAGGATGGTTTAAGCCTGGGACACCAGAAAACACTGGGTGCAATGCAGGAATATCCTGGACGGGGGGCCAATCCATTGTAAAGGCTTTGCCCCCGCACTTCTTGCTCAAACAAAACCAATCAACCTTGAGGACTCCTGGCCATCTGATAGCATAGCTGAGATTGAAACTGGGATTTGAGCAGTGGATTCTTCCTTGCTGAGGATGGTTTAAGTCTGTGAAACCAGACAACACAGGGTGCAATGCAGGAATATCCTGGACAGGGGGCCAATCCATTGTAAGGTCTTCTCACTCCTTCCTCAGACAAAGTCAGTCATCTTTAAAGACTCCTGGCCATCTGATAGCACAGCTGAGATTGAAACTGGGATTTGAGCAGTGGATTCTTCCTTGCTGAGAATGGTTTAAGTCTGGGAAACCAGACAACACAGGGTGCAATGCACTTCTTGCTCAGACAAAGCCGATCATCTTTAAAGACTCCTAGCCAGCTGAGAATGAAACTGGTATTTCAGCAGTATTGGGCTGGCATAATAGACCGCTGGGCCACCTGAGTGCCTTACTGTAAGATGATTCTATACATTGCAACAGAAAATAAGAAAGAAAGAAATACTTGCTACTTTTGGAAACACTTAAATCAAGAATGACTTTAGACTTTCGAAATACTTTCACTGTTGCATTTAGAATTAAATTTGCAATGGAGTGATTATTATAAGAAAGGGCAGTTGTAGCCTAGTTGTAGCCTAGCCCCTCCACGTGTGCAGTAGCCGACTGCATCTTTTCACCTGCACTAGGTGAATTCATATGCGGATCAGCTTTGTGTACGGAGAGACACACCAGTCATTGTAAGGGGGCCCTTACAATGGATTGGCCCCCTGTCTAGGATATTCCTGTATTGCACCCAGTGTTTTCCGGTGTCCCAGGCTCAAACCATCCTCAGCGAGAAAGAATCCATAGCTGAAATCCCAGTTTCAATCTCAGCTGTGCTATCAGCTGGCCAGGAGTCTTTACAGATGACTGTTCTGGTACCTTTTTAGGTGGCCTATTTTAAGCACTGATGCCATATTACACTGTATAATGTGACAGCGCTATTAGCAGTAGCAGTTAGCTTTACTGGCTAATATAGATATACACTGATCAGCCATGACATTAAAACCACCTCCTTGTTTCTACACTCACTGTCCATTTTATCAGCTCCACTTACCATATAGAAGCACTTTGTAGTTCTACAATTATTGACTGTAGTCCATCTGTTTCTCTACATACTTTTTTAGCCTCCTTTCACCCTGTTCTTTAATGGTCAGGACCACCACACAGTAGGTATTATTTGGGTGGGGGATCATTCTCAGCACCGCAGTGACCCTGACATGGTGGTAGTGTGTTAGTGTGTGTTGTGCTCCTTCAGTTTTTGAATACCGTGTCCACTCACTGTCCAATCTATTAAAGACTCCTACCTGGTTGATCCACCTTGTAGATGTAAAGTCAGAGATGATCGCTCATCTATTGCTGCTGTTTGAGTCGGTCATCTTCTAGATCTTCATCAGTGGCCACAGGACGCTGCCCACGGGGCGCTGTTGGCTGAATATATTTTTGGTTGGTGGACTATTCTCAGTCCAGCAGTGATAGTGAGGTGTTTAAAAACTCCATCAGCATTGCTGTGTCTTATCCAATCATACCAGCACAACACACACTAACACACCACCACCATGTCAGTGTCACTGCAGTGCTGAGAATGATCCACCACCCAAATAATACCTACTCTGTAGTGGTCCTGTGTGGACTACAGTCAGTAATTGTAGAACTACAAAGTGCTTCCATGTGGTAAGTGGAGCTGATAAAATGGATAGTGTGTATAGAAACAAGGAGGTGGTTTTAATGTTATGGCTGATCAGTGTAGTATAGATAGATTAAGACTGACATCCTGCTCTTTATACATATTAGTTTTGCTGTTGAAGGACAGACTTTAGGACTGAATGTACAGCTTTGTTGTGAAGTACAAGTATAATAATGCAGTAGAAATATAATTTGCGATGCATTTTATTCTACTGGAGCTGCTCTTTTGGTTCTTCTAGGTCATCTAAGCTGCTGTGCTTGAAGGAAATTCACAGAGAAGTTGTAAATAAACACATTAAATAGAGGTTCTGTATTTTTACCCTGTCACTGCAGTGACATTTGTAGTCATAGTGATGCAAGGTTAGCTGTATATTTAGATATTTAGAGGAAATAGAACAGTTTCTTGGTATCAGTTGCTGTGCTTTTCTATGAACAGATCTGCTTATTTCTTTATATAATGAATGCAGCTTTTTGTTTGTAGAAATCCAGGATTTGACTCGGTAACCCTGAGGCACAGAAGTGTATCAAAAACGCATAATACAGGGTAAAGGTTCAAGCGGTTTGTTCCAGGTGGAAAATGCAACAGTAAGAAAAGAAAATTATGCAGTCAGTAATATTCTAAAGTTCATAATCCAGGGTTATACAAAGCCAACGTGAGTATACTTCAAATCAATAACTTTGTATGGAGTGAGTATGTTAAGGCAGCCTTGCAAAGTTTCAAAGATTTTTGCAGTTTTTAACTGTTCTTTTTTTCTGAGACTAAATGTTAGAAAAACATAATTCTTTGTCCATTTACTTTTTATTTTCAGCTTTTTTGTAAGTCCCTTTTGGGGCTTTCTAAACTTAAATTAATATTTTTAATCATCTGCAAATTTTACCCATAGTAGCCCCTTTGTTGGTCTGTACCAGACATCATAGTTGTTGGATATTTTAAGTGTCCATATACTTACGGTGCTGGACTATTTGACCGTTAAGCTGAGCATACCATTTTGTAACATATACATTTCTAGTCCTGCAAATAATGCTAACAACAGAGCTGTTATAATCTAACTAAATGTTCTATTCTAGAGATATACACCGATCAGCCATAACATTAAAACCACCTCCTTGTTTCTACACTCACTGTATATTTTATCAGCTCCACTTACCATATAGAAGCACTTTGTGGTTCTACAATTACTCACTGTAGTCCATCTGTTTCTCTGCATGCTTTGTTAGCCCCCTTTCATGCTGTTCTTCAATAGTCAGGACCACCACAGAGCAGGTATTATTTAGGTGGTGGATCATTCTCAGCACTGCAGTGACACTGACATGGTGGTGGTGTGTTAGTGTGTGTTGTGCTGTTACGAGTGGATAAGACACAGCAGCGCTGACGGAGTTTTAAAACATCTCACTGTCACTGCTGGACTGAGAATATTCCACCAACCTAAAATATCCAGTCAACGGCGCCCCGTGGGCAGTGCCATGTGACCACTGATGAAGGTCTAGAAGATGCTCAAACAGCAGCAATAGATGAGTAGAATTTACATTTACAAGGTGGACCAACTAGGTAGGATTGTCTAATAGAGTGGACAGTAAGTGGACACGGTATTTAAAAACTCCAGCAGCGCTGCTGTGTCTGATCCACTCATACCAGCACAACACACACTAATACACCACCACCATGTCAGTGCTGAGAATGATCCACCACCTAAATAATACCTGCTCTGTAGTGGTCCTGTGGTGGTGCTGTGGGGGTCCTGACCATTGAAGAACAGAGTAAAAGCAGGTTAAAAAGTATGTAGAGAAACAGATGGACTACAGTCAGTAATTATAGAACTACAAAGTGCTTCTATATGGTAAGTGGAGCTGATAAAATGAACACAGAGTAGAAACAAGGAGGTGGTTTTAATGTTATGGCTGATCAGTTTATGTGTCTTTATAAGCTCTCGTAGTACTCAGGATAAATGAAGGCATCTCAAACTCTGACTTTGTCTCTTTTCTGAGTGCTTTCCCGTACAGGATTCAAAGAGTTCTTCCTCTTATGATCTACAGGTATGTCTATATAAGGGACGTCTGTGTAGCGACTTCAGGCTGCACCTCACAATAATCTTCATGTCCATGTCATTAAAATAATCTTTGGCCACACAGCAACCTGTCACCAACTTGTGACTTGTCCTTGTCCGTTCTCAGACCACTGTTAGTTGGGCACTCAGGTCAGATCTTTCCATATGTGCTACATTCAACGTGTATATTGTGATTAACTGACTTTGTCATGTACAATTGTTTTTTTTTGTATTTATATTGGGCATTTAGGTGCCAATTTACAGTGTAAAATACAAAAAGTCTATTTTTGTCCTGTGTATGGAGTCTTGGAACAAAAAGCAAATATACTCTATATTATATTTACATTTCGATTACATTTTGGCAGACTCTATCTTGAAAGATCCATGATTTAATTGTTACAGAATTGAGGTTCTTGCTTAAACGTTTCTCTTAAGTATACACATGCTGCACATGTACCTGAAATTGTGTAGTTGCACCATTTCATGTTATCTAACAAGAATGAATTTATCATATTTAGCGAGTTTCGCAGTCCTGGCGAGAAGCTTTGCAGCCAACTATGTCTGTTAATTTCATGAAACTGAAAAAAAGAGCTTCACATACTTCAAACAGATTGGATTTTCAGTGGATGGATTTAGCCCTATTTGGCAGTATTCAGGAAAAGAAGGGGGCAATGAATAGTGCGTGCAAAAATACTACAGCACAAGTTGGTGAGTGGGGGAAAGGGTTGGACTAAATTTTC
The DNA here is from genome assembly GCF_030014385.1 of Trichomycterus rosablanca. NCBI lineage: Eukaryota > Metazoa > Chordata > Actinopteri > Siluriformes > Trichomycteridae > Trichomycterus > Trichomycterus rosablanca. Next base: position 30,236,971 of record NC_086000.1, on the reverse strand, counting down.
TTTCACCCACACTTTTTTTGTGTAATTTTTAGGGAGGTAACGATACACTCTACCCACGATATGATACGATTCACGATACTGAGTTCACTATACGATTTTTTCCCGATTTTTTAAACAAACTGAAATTAAAGACAAATTATGACAAAGTTTCCTTTAATTATTACTCTTTAAAAAATAAAACTAAATACTGTATGTGTGCTTATCTTTTATTTATCTAAATAAAAAACAAAACAAAATAAAAAACAATGCTGCACATTTCCCCTCACATTTCACATTTTGTGTAAAAAACAAATGAAATTTTTAAAACAAATCCCACATTATATGAATAAATAAATAATACAGACAAAGAAAGTAACCTCAAATAAATAAACTAGGGTTTTGCCTGTGCTCCTTCCAAGCTTGGTAGACCACCCAAGAAGGATGGGCCCTGCTGAGTCTGGTTCCTCTCAAGGTTTCGTCCTGTAATTTTAAGGGAGTTTTTCCTTGCCACTGTCACCCTTGGCTTGCTCAACAGGGGTTTTTGTATCTGTTGGTCCTGGATTTTATAAAGTTGCTTTGAGACAATGTCTGTTGTAAATAGCGCTATATAAATAAATTTGACTTGACTTAAAGTGCAGTGCAAGCTTTGTTAAGTGCTGGCATTACTGTATGGCTAAAGTGCGGGCGCGATGGAATGCAGTATTTAGGCTCCAGTGTGTTAACCAACAATCGAAATCCCTCATTTTCAGCTACTGAAAATGGCCTCATATCTTTTGCCATGAAAATACCAATGCACCTCATGTAAACGCGCTTGTCAGCGTGGTTTGCCCTTTATGAATGATTTTCGCTTATGCGGGGTGACCGGAGCTTCTCACTGTGGTGCCGGTTTATATGTTTATCATGTTCGTTGTGCTGTTTGTGTAGTTCAGTATCTTGTCGTTTTGTCCATTATCTTTTTTCATTTTCGGTCTTGAGGAAGCCAAAATGCTGCCACACTTCTGATTTGAAAAAGAAGGGGGCATCCTCAAGTTCCACATCTTCACCTGCGGTCGCCCTTTTTCTAGAACTGTGTAGTGACCGGGTTGCCAAGTCAGGCATAAATCACCACTGCAACCTTTGAATTTTCACAAATTTTGAATAAAGCTCAATTTGGCAACCAGGCGAGGTGGCTAGCGCCCTTCGCTGTTTAAAGTGAATATCGATTCATTTTACTTAAATTACCGATTTAAATCGTGGCAAAAATGCATCGATTTTTAACTGTGTATTGGTGCATCGTTACATCCCTAGTAATTTTACATTTATTTACATGTGCAGTCCCATCCACTGTTCTCTGGTCTGTCTGAAAACAGGGGTCTAGGGTTTGCTAGCAAACATGGGGGTAATGAATGGGCTGAGACAAAACACGAACGGGGCGGTCACACACACAGAGATCTTTCTAACATTTAAACAATAGACAAGAAACAAGACAGGTTTGAACAAGACAAGACACACTAAAACTTGCTAGACTTATGCTAAATACTCATCTAAATGCTAACACTAATCTAAACACAACAAACATAAACCTTAACCCTAAGCTATCACTTGCTAACAAAGAACATGAACTACAGTATACTACAACAAGCACAATACAGAATCACTAAACAAGACTTCTAACTAGAAACATTAATCAGTCTACAAGACAAGATGCCATGAACAAGATAACCATAATATTCATGAACATGAACAGAATAACCAAACAAAGCCATGTGCTGAGAAAAAAACAAAACAAAACAGTATACGCTGAAGGATCCACAAATGCCAGTAAATGCCCTAAGCATTACCTGCAATGAGGAGCAGCTGTGGATCATTAGATTTATTGACCAATCAGAATAGAGGGGGCATATACATAAACAAAAGCATCCTCAACAATGTGCTCCCAGAGACCGGGGCATGGCACATACACAAACATGAACTCTGGGAGCACAGGGAGGCTGGATTCGTGACAATGGGTCAGTATTGCGTAACTAAACATCTCGTTACCTTCCCTTATATATTTTAATTTAATATTGGCAAGGACAGGGACAGTGATGGCATAGTTACCTTGAAAAAGTAATCTGATTACTGATTACTCCTTTAAAAAGTAACTTAGTTACTTTATGGATTACTTGATTTTAAAAGTAACTAAGTTAGATTACAAGTTACTTTATTAGTTATATAATGCAGAATATTTCAAAGATATTCCTTTGCAATACTTTATCATTTGGCTGCCAACTTGTGTGTACTGATGAGACTCAATTGAATCCCAGAACATGCTAGTGTGAATGCATGGAAAACAAATTGTAATTTTCTTTCAAGAATATGATACAGACTGACCAACACTATTACGCTAAATCAGGATTGAAAATTGACTTTACTTTTAATAGCCTTCTACAATGCTGGAGCTTCTTAAAACGGAAGATTTTCTTTTAAATAGAAGTGTTATTTACCTGCTATTAAATTGTTTTCCAACAAAATCCGCCCAATTTGGCGGATAATCGCCCAATCTGGCAACACCGGAATGCGCAGAGTCAGCTGGCGCTTTTACTTGTAGCGCGCCACGAATACTACTAAATACAGTAGTACTACTTCTGTAATGGTGTTGGTGGTTGACATTTATGTTGAGTGTATTACTGCACTGTTTTGGTGAAGAACTACTCATCTGAGGTGCGCTGCTCCTGCATGCAGAAATGCTTCCGCAAAAAAATTGCCGGCAAAGCGGTGGTGGGGGGGCCAGAGGGGTGGCCGAAGATTACTTTATGGTGGCCATGGCAACCACTGGCCACCCCCTGGCTCCGCCCTGCCAAGAAGAAAGCAAAAATATCTTTTCACTAAGGAAAATGACAAAAATAGTAACGCACAGTAACTTCGATAAGTAACTTTAATCTGATTACTGGATTGGAAATTATTAGATTACTCGTTACTGAAAAATGTGGTCAGATTAGAGTAACGCGTTACAGACCATCAGTGGACAGGGATGCTGTATTTAAAATGTAAAATAACCTTTTTGGTGACATATGTTGCAAGTAAGACATTCAACTGCAATAATACACCTTACAGAAACATTAAGACAACCCACCTGATACGCTGTCAAAACAACTCTGACCAACTGAGACACAGACTGCACAAATCATCTTAAGGAGTTCTGTGGTATCTGGTACAAGGACATTACCAGCAGGTCCTTTAGTGTTTGTATGTTGAGATAGATCATCCTACTGCACATCCTAGTGCCTGTTATGACCAGGTCTAGGTCAGGCCACAGCATTGAGAGAAAAAAACCCAAAACATCCATGCCCTCGTCATTCCATAAGCTTTATTTTCCTCAGAAACTCAAGTAGTAAAATAGGTTACAGTCCTTATGTAACGAGTTTGGGCTAGACAGGACAAGAGTGGCGGCCACACACGCAGAGATGTATAAACCAGAATGTTTACTAATAACAAAACAAGACAAACTAACACAAGACCTAAGCTAAGCTAAATGCTAATGCTAATTGCTAAACACATGAAACATGAATCTAAACAAACCTAAACCCTATGCTAAACTAACACAAAACATGAACAAGGCTACTTTTGAACAAGGCTACTTTTGAACAAGGCTACTAAACCTGGACATGACAGAACAGGCAGCAGCTTGCAGGGCATAGCCTCCAAAGACTGGTCTCCAACTGCCTCCTTATATGCCCCTTAAACGAGGTGCAGCTGTGGGTAATTAGCAGCAAGGACCAATCATAATGAATAATGGGGAATACCTGACACAGAAGGGGAAGATGGGAGGAAGTAAACAAACAAACAAAGCTAAGCTTAGATTGATAGATAATTACTAACCTAACTATGTACAACAGCAGCAGCTTTGATAAGATTGTTCTTTAACCCCAAATCAGAAAAAGTTGGGACAGTATAGAAAATGCAAATAAAATAAAAATGCAGTGTTCCTTACATTTACTTTGACTTTTATTTGATTGCAGACAGTTTAAACCCAAGATGTTTCATGTTGTGTCTGCTCAACTTCATTTCATTTATTAATTAACCAATATTCCTGCATTTCAGGCCTGTAAAAAGTTGGGATGGGGGCAAATTAGGGCTAATATTGAGGTGAAAAAACTAAATAATCATGTGATTCCAAACAGGTGATGTCAACAGGTGATTGTAATCATGGTTTGGTACAAAAGCAGCATCCAGGAAAGGCTGAGTCTTTAATGAGCAAAGATGATCAGAGGATCTCCAGTTTGTCAACAAAGGTGTGATAAAATGATTGAAATGTTTAAAAACAATGTACCTCAAAGAAAGATTGGAAGGGATTTGCATATTTCTCCCTCTACAGTGCAAAATATCATTAAACAATTCAAGGAATTAGGAGGAATTTCAGTGCTTACAGGCCAAGGGCTCAAGCTTAAGCTTAACACTTGTGATCTTCAATACCTCAGATGGTACTGCATCAAGAACCACCACTCAACAATAGCTGATATATACTTTGGCAAACCTTTGTCAAGCACTACAATACAGAGTTACATGCACAAATGTCACTTAAAACTTTACTGTGCAACAAAGAAGCCTTATGTTAACCATGTCCAGAAGCGACGTCAACTTCTCTGGACTCTGAGGCATCTAGGATGGACCATCACACAGTGGAAACGTGTATTGTGGTCAGATGAACTAGCATTTCAGGTCTTTTTTGGAAAAAATGGATGCTGTGTGCTTCAGACCAAAAAGGAAAAGAACCATCCAGACTGTTATCAGCAACGTCCAGAAGCCAGGGTCTGTCATGGTATGGGGCTGTGTCAGTGCCCTTGGAAAAGGTCATTTACACTTCTGTGATGGCAGCATTAATGCAGAAAAGTACATTAAGATCTTAGAGTAACATATGCTGCCTTCAAGACGTCATCTTTTCCAGGGATGTCCATGCATTTTTCAAAGCATTTGCAGGTCTGAATTGCAGGAATGGATGTTAATTAATAAATGAAATGAAGTTGACCAGACAAAACATGAAATATCTCCGGTTCATCCTGTCTGCAATCAAATAAAAGTCAAAGTAAATGTCAGAAACTCTGTGTTTTTTTTTATTATTTGCATTTTCCATACTTTCCCAACTTTTTCTGATTTGAGGTTGTATATACAGTACATGTGTATGTATATATATATACAGTGTATCACAAAAGTGAGTACACCCCTCACATTTCTGCAAATATTTCATTATATCTTTTCATGGGACAACACTATAGACATGAAACTTGGATATAACTTAGAGTAGTCAGTGTACAGCTTGTATAGCAGTGTAGATTTACTGTCTTCTGAAAATAACTCAAAACACAGCCATTAATGTCTAAATATCTGGCAACATAAGTGAGTACACCCCACAGTGAACATGTCCAAATTGTGCCCAAATGTGTCGTTGTCCCTCCCTGGTGTCATGTGTCAAGGTCCCAGGTGTAAATGGGGAGCAGGGCTGTTAAATTTGGTGTTTTGGGTACAATTCTCTCATACTGGCCACTGGATATTCAACATGGCACCTCATGGCAAAGAACTCTCTGAGGATGTGAGAAATAGAATTGTTGCTCTCCACAAAGATGGCCTGGGCTATAAGAAGATTGCTAACACCCTGAAACTGAGCTACAGCATGGTGGCCAAGGTCATACAGCGGTTTTCCAGGACAGGTTCCACTCGGAACAGGCTTCGCCAGGGTCGACCAAAGAAGTTGAGTCCACGTGTTCGGCGTCATATCCAGAGGTTGGCTTTAAAAAATAGACACATGAGTGCTGCCAGCATTGCTGCAGAGGTTGAAGACGTGGGAGGTCAGCCTGTCAGTGCTCAGACCATACGCCGCACACTGCATCAACTCGGTCTGCATGGTCGTCATCCCAGAAGGAAGCTGACGCACAAGAAAGCCCGCTAACAGTTTGCTGAAGACAAGCAGTCCAAGAACATGGATTACTGGAATGCCCTGTGGTCTGACGAGACCAAGATAAACTTGTTTGGCTCAGATGGTGTCCAGCATGTGTGGCGGCGCCCTGGTGAGAAGTACCAAGACAACTGTATCTTGCCTACAGTCAAGCATGGTGGTGGTAGCATCATGGTCTTGGGCTGCATGAGTGTTGCTGGCACTGGGGAGCTGCAGTTCATTGAGGGAAACATGAATTCCAACATGTACTGTGACATTCTGAAACAGAGCATGATCCCCTCCCTTCGAAAACTGGGCCTCATGGCTGTTTTCCAACAGGATAACGACCCCAAACACAACCTCCAAGATGACAACTGCCTTGCTGAGGAAGCTGAAGGTAAAAGTGATGGACTAAACCCAATTGAGCACCTGTGGCACATCCTCAAGTGGAAGGTGGAGGAGTTCAAGGTGTCTAACATCCACCAGCTCCGTGATGTCATCATGGAGGAGTGGAAGAGGATTCCAGTAGCAACCTGTGCAGCTCTGGTGAATTCCATGCCCAGGAGGGTTAAGGCAGTGCTGGATAATAATGGTGGTCACACAAAATATTGACACTTTGGGCACAATTTGGACATGTTCACTGTGGGGTGTACTCACTTATGTTTCCAGCCATTTAGACATTAATGGCTGTGTGTTGAGTTATTTTCAGAAGACTGTAAATCTACACTGCTATACAAGTTGTACACTGACTACTGTAAGTTATATCCAAGTTTTATTTCTATAGTGTTGTCCCATGAAAAGATATAATAAAATATTTGCAGAAATGTGAGGGGTGTACTCACTTTTGTGATACACTGTATATATATATATATATACACAGTATATATAAAATAATAATTAAATAAGAGACAGAGTTTCTCAGTCATTGTAATAAGCTTTGCTACAAACCAAAAATAGTAAATATGGCTGATTTATTGAAACGTCATGAGAGTACTTCACACCACTTAACCAGATTGCTTCTATAGCTGACGGGTTTAGTCCTATTTGGCTAAGCTCTGGGAAAAAGGACTCAAAAAATAGTGGGTAGAGAAGCTTTAGCATGAATACGAGAGCACAGATGTTGCTGCGTGGGAGGAGGGGCTATACAATCTAAAGGATTTAGAGCACGGATTAGAGGTTCCCTGTCACCGGGAGGCCACAGTCGGTGGTTTGCCAATATCTCAGTTAGCAATGTTGTGCGCTGGTTCTGCACCAGAGCTCTCCTCAGACGAGCGTAAGTGCAGAGGGTTGGCATAAAGAAAGTGACGTGGTAGTGAGTTGTCAGACATGGCAGGGTTGGCTAGAGACAGATCGTAGCTCTGTAGGAGGGATTAGGAAGGAACTCTTGTAGCGTAGCAGTCAGCGGCGCAAAGCTGACTAATCAGATTAATTAGTGCAGGACACATGACTTGTAGCTCACATGCAGAGTCGAGACCTGCTTAACTATACTCCGTGGCCGAAAGTATGTAGACTCCTTTGCTAATTCTTGAGTTTTGGGAATTAGTTTGAGATTACTGACTTTGTGTCAACAGTTTGGATAAACCTAAGTAAGTAAGTAGGTAAACATTTATTTACACTGATCAGCCATAACATTAAAACCACCTTCTTGTTTCTACACACACTGTCCATTTTATCAGCTTCACTTACCATATAGAAGCACTTTGTAGTTCTACAGTTACTGACAAAATCAGCATGCATTGTGGGAGATGCAGTTTATGTACGGTTTTACACTGTGTTTTAAGAATCATACGTCTTTTAAGCTCTCGGGCCTTGAATTCCGCCTGCTTCGGCCATGGTCGTATGGCATCATGGCTGCTCCGGCTGATGCCCCCTCCCAGCCCTACTATACTGGTGAGCCTACCAGTCGTCACAATATAATGTTTTTGTTATGTTTTTGTTTTGTGTGTAAAGCTGTCAAGTCAATTTTATTTGTATAGCGCTTTTTACAGTTGACATTGTCTCAAAGCAACTTTACAGAATCCAGGACCAACACACCAAAAACTCCTGTTGAGCAAGTAGAGGGCGACAGTGGCAAGGATAAACTCCCTTAAAATTACATAAAGAAACCTTGAGAGGAACCAGACTCTGAAATAGGATTTACACAAATCATACAAAAACAAAATTAAATTAAACTAAAAGTTATAACTAGCAAAAAACAGCATTGTAAACAACTGAAGTTCATTATTCAGTCCAGTCTGTGATAAAGTCCGTAGTGGGTTCTTGACAATTGTGGTGCAAACACGCCAGGTTACCATTACATCTAGCAGGAGCAGCGTTGTTGGCACGGCAGTCTCGACTTGCAAGATTCAACTTCAGATGGGTAAACAGGTTTCCCTCAGAACCACCTCAGGGTAAAACAACAGAAAATGTAGTAAAAAAGGCTTTTCTTTAAGAGAAACACACTTTACACAGAGTATTTCTTTCTTTGCCTGTGCTAGACAGTAGTATATGTTACAGTGGCAATTAGGGAATACCTCTTCCGTCTCTCAGAACTTGTCAAATGTGTCTGAAGAATGCCCGGCAAGGAATTGCTAAGACTGGGGTGTGTCAGTAAAACAGACTGCTGCACCACCTGAGTGCCCAGTGCCTATAGTTTTGGCTAGGTATGATCAGCAAACTCATTATCAGGTTCATACAAACTGTTGGTTATTTTTTACCACCCCTTTCTCTGTGTCTCTTGTTCATTTAAAGAGTCTAATTGAAATCATTAAATGCTACATGATAAGAGGTTCTGCTTTATCTTAATGTATAAATTGAGGCATTTTTTACCCTTGATTTTTAGAACAGCTGATTGTAGGCAGATGCCTCATTGAAACACTGATTCACAGGTAGCTGTGGGTGGACAGTGATAGGGCAGAATATGTCTCATCTTTAATAGCACTGCTTAAAACATAGGCTATTTTATTTAGTCATGACTGTTGATGCCAAGGTTCCAAATGAGCTTTTTTGTTAGTTGTTTTACTGAAAGTGCATCTTTGGACTCTTGGTTATTAATAATAATGCTATAAATGAGACGTTCCAGACTATCCAGCTCCAGACTTTTGGAAAACTCTGATAAAGAGGGTAAAGAAGGTTATGGAAACAAAAACATATTGGGATTAATCTTACTTTTGGTTGCTGGAAATGTATTAAAAATAAATACGTAAATACAAAAATATTGCCTTAACAAAGCTGTGTTACAATTTTACAGTGTGTTACAATATTTTTTTATTTTATTTTTCATTTTACATGTTTTTAATATTTTATTTTATGTTTTTTATTTATTTTATTATTTCATTTCATTTCATTTTATTTTAGTACCATGTGCAGCCACATTTTCAGCCTAACAGCACTGAGGGCTATAAAGGGCGGCACGGTGGCTAAGTGGGTAGCACTGTCGCCTCACAGCAAGAACGTCCTGGGTTCAATTCCCAGGTGGCGCGGTCCAGGTGCTTTCTGTGTGGAGTTTGCATGTTCTCCCCATGTCTGCGTGGGTTTTCTTCGGGTGCTCCGGTTTCCTTCCACACTCCAAAAACATGCAGCCAGGCTAATTTGAGACATATTGTAGTGCCAGTCCCAAGCCCGGATAAATAGGGAGGGTTGTGTCAGGAAGGGCATCCGGTGTAAAAACTGTGCCAAATCAATAATGCGGATCACGATCCGCCCATGACCCCTAATCTGAGCAGCCGAAGAAACAGAGAGCACCGAGGGCTATAAGTATGAAGGTGACTGCAATAAGTATTTTAAAGCAGTCTGAAATAACCTTTTAATGTACTGTACTAGGACTGTAGCTAATTATACAAACTGTACAAACTATACAAACTTTTTTTTATATAAATTCTTTATTTTATTTCTTTATTTTTATTTTATTTTATATTTATTTTATTATTTTATTTTATTATTTTTTTTATTTTATTGTATTGTATTTTATTTTATTTTAGTACCATG